>NC_051164.1:48423553-48723552 GCF_013339745.2 Dermacentor silvarum | reverse complement strand
TAACTCCCGTATTCAGAGATGACCGTCGAGTCAAAGCTGAACTGTGCAAAGGGGGGCACAGCACTGACTCTTGACGGAAGATGACACAGTAGTTCAGTGAAGCCCTTCTGCAACTCCTATGGTGAAGAGTTGCCTGAAAAACAAACGTTCACTCCAATCTATCTGAGAACAAGCAAAGAGAACATAGTATCAATGTCTCACTCAGGAATCACCATGAAGCCTCATCGAACCACAGTGACTGCATTCGAAGAGCAATGCTGCCATCCACTTTTTTGAAGTGAAGTGTCGATTGAAGGAACATGAACAGGGGAGTAAAGCTGTTGTGAGGCAACGCCTTTTAGATAACAGAAGACCGCTTCGCTCGGACTGTGGCATCGTCTGAAAAGGCTGATCTCACTGAAGGCCATGCTTTGTAGGAAACGTGATTCTGCCGAGCATTGCCTTCATCTTCTTCTCCCACGGAAGTGGGCTGTTGACCTTCTGGGATTTTGTCTCTGCTCGGAATGTGCAGGCCCTCTGCTATGTAGAAGGTGTTAAGTTTTAAGGTAGACTCATGAAGTAGGCCTATTATCGCATGCCAGCTGTACTAAAGCAGAAAGACGAGCTACGTCAAAGTACAGCCTCCATAAATAAATGGGTGCCTGGCACAGGGCCTTCTGTTTTAACAGCAGTAGTTACTATTGGCTGTTTGAGCTCTCATGGTGTTGGCAAAAATGAGTATCATCACTGTGTCATCAGTGAAAACAAGAAGTATTCTTGTTCGTTCACTTTAGCAGAGACAATCACTTTCACAAGATTTCATGTGTTGGTGTCTGTGGAGTCGGAAAGTTGACACAGGTGCCGGTTTTGTCAGGTGACGGGTGACCGTTGGTCTACCCAAAGAGGAGTCCAAAGCGCAGAGTGCCAGGCGAAAGGAATAGTCTGGACACTTAGGAGGGTCGTGGCTAGACTCCCGGCCAGCCACATGATCCTTTATTATATACAGAAGAGTGATGTCATAGTGACGTAAGAGTTACACAAGGTGGCCAGATGAAAGTGCTGGCATGAGCAGAAGCGAAACCAAAACTGATACACAGGGACACAACGGTGTCTACAGGCAAAAGTGCTCCTTGCACCGCGACAGGGGTGCTGTTCTCCATAGTTGCTGATGCATCTGGTGTTAAATCACACAAAATTTCATGAAAGTGGCTGTATCCTTCAAAGTGAACAACTGAGAATACCTCTCCAATACATTAAAGTAACCTGGCTCTGAGGCTGTCATCTTGGCTGTTGTCATCGGGCTTTGTAATGTTGTTTTGGGTAACACTTGGAGATTTCCTTGAGTGTACCTCTACAACTTGTGCATATACTTTGCAGGCACCTTGTGGGTGTGTGTGGTTCTTAACCCACACTGCACGAGTGCCGAGAAGCAGCAGTGGCGCCAGCTGCTGGAGCGGTGGTCCTCGATGCACATCTGCCCGCTGGAGGATGCCGACTTCCGTCCCAGTGCCACGGGACGCCGTCCCCTCGTGGTCGATGACGATTCTTCCGACTCGTCTGAGGACGACGGCGGGGGCCACGGTGAGTCGGTCACTCTTGGACTTGCATTTGTAGCAGCCGCTTTTGCTTTGTGTCAGCTTTGTGTCAGCTTTTTGTCAGCTTTCAGTCTCAGTTATCAGTTTATCTAAGACGTCCAGATGAGCTTGAATTATTGGGAGTCTACTGCAAGTGCTAAGTTGCATGATCTTCCTTGTCGGAGCCATTTGTACATGCTGAGGTCAAGCAACACAGTAAGTGTTTTAAGTGCCAATTTGCCTGGTTTGACTGCTTTCTGCAAAACTGGCATACTTTTGAGGCTTGTTAAACTCACACTTTGGCTTGCCTTCTACTTGGCATTGCTGTATTAATTGGACTTCACTAGACAGTCATGTTATTCAATGTAACAATAGCCTGGATTAAGCAAAGCTTCATTATTTGTGACTTTGTGCATGATAAATGTCATACTAAGTCATCAGTCGAGGGTGTGTCTCTCACATCTGCATTGAGCAGTTGAAGTGTTGGTCCCCTTGGCAACCACCTAGTCATAGCTTGGCCTACTTTCGTGACTCCTTTTCTCTTTTAAGGCTTGATTTAGCCAGTTTTTGGCAACCTTATGAAATCTTGTAGCTACTATTTGACTCTGGGACCTTGCAGCCATAGTGTAATAGTTCTATGTCTGGCGCCATTACTCTTTTTAATGTTTGTACTATGTGCTTTACCTCGATGTGCTGTTGCATATGCTTCCAAATTCCATCATGTTGTTGCATTGTACTGTTCTCGTGTTTTCAACCAATTGGAGAGGGCCTAGCCGTCCTTTAAGTCAATCAGAGCTGACAAAGTGGCGAATCTGATAATATAGCTGAACTTATAGTGTCCAGAATGGAACCCCTGTGCCTTTAGCAGCCTTTTTCACGAGCCTGCGTCCTTGCGCCTCAAAAGGTGACGGCCGTGGGCCTGGCGGTCACCATGGCGGCAACGCCGGGAGTCACCACCATCCGCGGGGAGTGCCTCCTGGTCCGCATCACGCTGGCAGTGGTGCACCGCCCCACCACCCGCACCGGCGATCACGGCGGAGTGGCCTTGTCACACCCCCGCGTTCCATCTTCCACCGAGCCCTGGAGGCCTGGATGCTCTCGTGGGACGACCCGCACCTGCGCTTCATTTTGTCACACGATGCCTGTGCCGAACCCCATTCCCACCGCTCGTCCGGATCCTCGTCGTCGTCGTCGTCTTTCTCGTCGTGTACGTCCTCGTCGCCTGTGTCGTCGTCGTCATGTTCCAGTTCCTGTGCCTCATCGAGCAACCTCTTCAACTCACAGGGTTACCCGTTATGGCATGGTGAGTGGCCCTTCATCGGCTTCAGTTGTAAATTTAGAATCTACGTAGGGTTGGCAGTATCTTTGCATATTCAGATTTTCGTGCAACGAGGGTGCTGTCTGCTGTAAAGCTGGGTTATCATGAAATACCACACGTATTACAAACCGTAATGTATAATGTGAGAAACATTCTTGGGGCTGTGGAATAAAAAGAAAGATTGTCTGCGCATAATACCGTAAAAACCCACATATAATACGGACCCGCATATAATATGAGGTGTTATTTGGGGATAGCAATAACGAAAAAAAATGTTTTCATCCGTATATAATGCAAGCAAGGAAAACCCACAGAAAGCATTTACAATCTAATCTCGTTAATTCGAACACGCTTAATTCAAACTGACGCTGTGGTCCCGTCAAAATTATGTGTATTCCTATGGGCAAAAACGCCCGGTAATTCGCACGCGAACGCATTTGCGACGGTTAATTCGAACATACGGCGCACCGACAATGCCCTCAGCAGCGCTCCAAATCACGCGGCGGCGCCTCTGACCGGCATTGCTCCGACACTGCCATAGAGCAAAAGCTTAGGATAGACCCCTCAACGCCACGCGGAGAAAAAGAAAATGAAAAAAAAAAAAAATGCGGCGGCAATTTCACTTTCAAATAGCAAGGTCGCTGTTTCACTGTCGCGCCGGAACATGCATGTACAAGCCGACGTCTCGGCCAACTTCCCGACAACGGCAGAAAACGAGACTTCAGGGAAAGGGCTAAGTTGGCGCCGCGCCGGCGGGAGCGGCGGCAGGCGCGCACGGAGCCAGTCGAAGGTGGGGGGAGCTACAAGGGACTTGAGAGGGATGGCGAGGGGAGCCACTGTCACCGAAGCGACGGCGTTGCCAAGGCCAAATGCGCTTCTCTGCCGCCATTGCAACCAACTTTGCAACTGAGATGTCATCTGAGCCGTGAATGCTGCCCTCGGTAACGCCGAAGTGCCGCCCTGCGGCTCAATTTCCGATGGTCTCGGCAGCTAAAATAACTTTCCTTTTAAAGGCAGCTGGGTAATACCTTCGCGGTCCCGACATCGTGCGAGATAGACTGGCGAACATGCAGATCCTTAGCATGGTCAAAATGGCACCCGTTGAAAGCAGCAGCAGCCTACCGACGCCACCGCAAGATGACGCATACTCCGCTACAAGTCTTGACGATGATAGCAGTGAGCAAAAACGAACCCGAAACTGCATTTTTAGGCTGAAAACTTTGGGATCCGCATATAATAGGAGGCAGAAATTTTACATGGGAAAATTTAGAAAAAAACCTCGTATTATACGCGGGTTTTTACGGTACAATGAAGTAGCACTTGGCTTTTGGTCTTATATGACCTATTCAGTAACACCTTATTAGGCTAGGACAGACACGTTTTAGTTCTTCTTTTCACACGCCATTTTCGAATGGGATTCTCTAACCGCACCATATCTACTGCATAATTTGTGACTGTCTTGCTGAATACGTAGGTGTGTAGGTACAGTGGAACTCCGTTAATTTGATACCGGTTAATTAGATTTTTCGATTCATTCGATCCCCACCAAAGGTCTCGGCCGGTGCCCACAGATTTCTGTGGGCCTAAACTTTTGTTATTTTCGGCTCTGAAATTGGCCTTCACCGGATAATTCGAACTTGAAGGAGGATTCAAACAATTGCCATAGCTCACAATGTCTGATTACAGTATTTACCAGATTGTAACCTCTACATTTTTTTTTTTTTTTTGTCGAGGAGATCGGCCCAAAAGTTGCCCGCGCAGTGCAATCGGACGCACAACCGAAACTGCCTTCGCGGTGTTTGTATGCTTCAGTGCGTAACACAGATGTATTGCGGCGAAGCTGACTTTAAAATTCCGCGTGACGAAGTTGACCTTAGGAAACCAGCCGCCAATGTGCAGCACATATTAAAGCTTTGCCCATTTTTCGTGCTAAAAAATTGGGTGCGCATTAGGCTTCTACTTTTGTTTAGGAGCTTTATTGTTATTTCTACATTAGTTTTTTTACTTCAGACGCACCTAAAGTGGACGTGGGTTTGATTCGGGGGCGTGTTAGAATAGGGCAAGTACTGCCAAATGAATAAGCGTTATGCAGTGACATTTTTTCTGCATCTTGTTTAGTTTGACCCATCGGATAATTCGATCAATTTCCTTGGTTCCGTCAAGGTTGAATTAACTGAAGTCTACTTTATATATATGTTGTTTCTTTTTATTTTATTTGAAGTGGTGTATTTCTTCTCCTTGTATATAATCGTGTGTGCCCGTCCTGCAAGGACTGCGTTGTGGT
This sequence comes from Dermacentor silvarum, assembly GCF_013339745.2. Classification (NCBI taxonomy): domain Eukaryota; kingdom Metazoa; phylum Arthropoda; class Arachnida; order Ixodida; family Ixodidae; genus Dermacentor; species Dermacentor silvarum. The sequence continues at coordinate 48,718,397 of NC_051164.1, read as the reverse complement.
CTACAGTATGTAGTAAATAAAATAAAATAATGAAATAACACATTTAAGCCCACTATAACTTTAGTACCAGAATATAATAGAGTGGAACTTAGATATAACAAATTATTATAGATAGATATAACAAGGTAAATGTAAGATGTTTGTCGTCAATATCAGTGTTAAGAAAGCTATATGTCCTTAACACAATATTGGGTGTAGTAAAGATATTTCGGGAGAGGAGTCGGATGCGATTTCATTGTAACAGGGTTCGACAGTATCTCAAGAGCAGTGGGAGCCCTTGCCCTCACTACAAAGTGAAGCTGCAGTGTGCATTGGTGGCACCGTCTGCAGCAGAAGTTTTCTTCTATAGTTATGTTAAGTAGATGTGTTTCATAAATTGACTCAACCTGATATAATTGTTATTATTGTAGTCGAAGACTTATTACAGCAGCAACAGATGCCTAGAGAATTATGAGAGAATAATTTTCCAGCATACTGCGACCTTGTTCATTGGTTTTGGCGCACCTTCAAAATCACTGCAAACTGCAGCACAACAAAGACGAGATGCAAAGAAACAACGATTGACGGGCATGCTGTGCAGCGTTTCCTTTCTTTCTTGGCATATCATCTTTGCGCTATTATTCAAGACTAATTCACAGTGACATGCCTAAGTGGTTTATTTTTGTGATTCATAACCTGGCTTAAAAGAAGTGCTGCAAGAAATGCTGGATGCTGATACGATTGGATCTTTGGTACATCACCATTTGAATCGCCTGTGTGGCGCGGCCACATTGTCTTGCTGCAAGTGAGCGAGTTGAGTGATGGCCACTTCCACCACACGCAGCGCAGAGCCCATCCCGGTGGCGTGCTCGCGGGTGGAGGCCCTGCGCTCGCACGGCTACCAGCAGGAGGCCCTGCGGCTGGCGGTGGCCGTGGTGCGCACCATGAAGCGCCAGCAGCGCGAGTGGCAGTGCCGCTGGCAGGCCGAGCAGGAGCGCTCGGGCATCCACCACCACCACCACCACCATCACCACCACCGGGGGGGACGCACCTCCTCCTCCTCGTCCTCCAGCTCTTCGTCCTCTTCAACCGGTGAGTCCCCTCTGCCTCTCTGACGCCGCAGAGCTACATAGAGTTCCTAGCAATGAGAACACAAGGACAGTTCAATTCGCTTTATTTCCCAGAAAGAGAGAAAAAAAGCTTGATTAGTTTCGCCCAAAAGCAAAGCATTGACAGCGATAGCAAAGTTGAGCATTGTGCTTGAAATGCTCAGACAATGTTCTAACTATGCGCGAGTGCGACATGTTGGCATGACACAGCATGCAAGGCAACTCCTGTTGGGCAGATGGAACGGCGCCTTGGCAGCTACACCAGGCATCTCACAATGCTCGCAGGATGAGCGTTGAGGATGACCAGTGGCATTGGAGGCATTGCACCTCGGTGGTGCATGAGCTGAGATCAGTGAGAAGAAACTGTCGGCAGTAGTCAGCACCCAGTTAAATAGTAAATAGCATTAGCTTGGCGTTAACTGCTCAGACCAGAGCACACATACAGCAGCTCAGCATGATGGTTATTGTGCCTACAGCGTTCTTGCACACAACGCTCGGAAGAAGGCATAACGCTGCCGTTGCTCTGCCATAGAGGCGATTAAGCCAAGCGTCGATGGTGCGTCCACTTCACTTCGTCGTTTCTGCAGCCAAACGCACTCTGCATCTCTGGAGGTCCTCTAGCCATCCACGCGCGATCCATGCATGCGCTGTCAGCGGAGCAGCATAACTATGTTCGTTGAAGGAGAGAAGTATGACACTTCAGCACCGCATGTTGTTTTTTAAGGGTTGCAAATACGGTGAGACTTGTTAAATTAGAAATGGCTTTGCCTAAACCAGAGAACAAATTCTTGTTGAGCTGCCTGAGAGGGAGGCATTCTTATTTGATGATTGCAAGTTATTAAGCAAAAGTTATCTGCCCCCATACGTTCGCTCAAGGGCTAGTGTGTCTACCACCGCAGCTCTCGTGCAGCAGAATCGCTCGGAACAGTCCTCATTTGTGTCACTCTCTCTCCTTCGAGACTCCTGTAAGTGTTGTTATCCCCTGTATTCAAACAGAAACAAATATTCACCAATTCTGAATATTGGATTCTTGAATCCAATACAAATTGAATATCAGGGACTATTCGACAAAACCCTTCAGCGACAGAAAATTACATCCATTTGAAGTCTGTAGTGAAGGCACCTCACAACAGACAAAGTGTAGCTGCTTTGTTTGGTTTATTTCAACAGTATTCTAATTAAGAGTGCGCTTGATTCATGGTATCATGACCGTTTTCCGTGCTGACACCCGCCCCCTTTCTCTTTTCCTGGCTTGCAGGTTTCTCCAGCCTGACAACGCACAACAATACGGAGGGCTGGGTGGGCCACCCGCTCAACCCCATTGGCTCCCTGTTCGACACACTGGCTGAGGCCTCTCTAGTTCCAGACAGCAAGCACCTAGAATACTTCTATGGTGAGTACTGGCACAGATCTCTCTCGGGGTTTCATCTCGCCTTCCTTAGCCTTGCGCGCAGCTCTGCATTTGCGCACGCAAACTCGCAGCCAACATGGCTTGTGTACTATTACACCAGAATGAAACGCAAATTGAAAAGGAGCAAGAACTATGCAGGTGTAGTTCATGGCACCTGGGCTAAAAATGATGCACAGGCACTGCTTGTGCAGCATACATGCGGGGCTGAAGGTGCTGCTACAGCATGTTGCAGCTGCTTTTCATTCATGCACTAGGGTGCGGGCTGTTTGGTCTAATTGCTTGGCCAAGCCTGAGACTTGCCGAGCCTGGCAGGTGGAAACACTTTTTCACGGCAATGCACACATCCGGTTATGTTTTCAGTGTATCATTTCGATTGCAGTGTGCCGGGAATAATACTTCCTTAGTCCGGCAGGTGTGGATAAGCAACTGAATAGAGCTCACTTTGTAATGCCTATAACGAAGTTCGAAGCTCTGGAGACCCTTACGACTTGCATAGGAACATTGTCAACTATTTTAGGAAGCTTTCATATGTATTCTGAGAACATTCGCCATGTCACTAGTGAGTGTGCTGGTACAGTTTAACTGGTAAATCAATTATCGCACTGTTTCTTGCTCCTTCTCAGAGCAATCCACACTCACCAAATTTCTTGTACGTAAGAGTGTTTTTTAATCGACTGACAGTTGACTGTCTGCCATTTGTGATGGTGATCAGTGTGCTAAGGGGACAATGGCCTTGGCAATGGCCAATTGTGGACGGCACTTGTTAAGAGATGCTTTGCAGGCACTGGCCCAAGTCTTTGCAAGTACTGACTGAAGGATGTACTTCAATATCGACACGACCCTACCTGTTTGCATTCCCATCAAAATGGTTAATTTTGAATTCCTGCATGAATTCTTGCAGAATCTCTGCCGGGCCCCAGTGCCGAAGAAGCAGCAGCTACCGGCAGTGGTAGTGGCAGCGGTGGTGGAAATGGCGGTGGCGGTGGAGGGAACAATGGCGGAGGAGGAGGCAACAACAACGGCGGAGGTGGCGGTGGCGGAGGTGGCAACAACAACAACAACGCGGCTGCAAACTCGTCTCACCACCCTCACGCGCCACACGGGAATGGTGGCGGTGGCGGCGGCGGTGGTGGTGCTGGCGGCTCTTCGTCGTCGTCGCCTCCTTCCTCACAGTCATCGTCAGCGCAGCCGCGGGAAAGACCCAGGCAAGTTGTCGTGTTGCCATTGTTGGAAATGAGTTATGGTCAGCTCGTAGGAACAAACCTTGGAAATGAATTGGCTAGTGTAGTGAATGGGTACAGGAAGTGTGGCAACCCCTGCTGTGCTATTGTAACATTCACACTGCCCACAAAAGACGGTGTGAAAATGCACTGCAGTGTAGCACCTTTCCTTGATGGTATACCTGCAGAAGCGATCTAAGGCAATGTTCACGTTGTTTGCTTGCACTCCCCCACCCTGAATTTCTGTGTACCGGGATACGTGGCATAAAATGACACGCAGCAACACCTGCCTGTTTCCCTCCACCCCCGAAAAAAATTCCTGGCTGCACCACTTCCCACCAATAAGCCTTTTGTTTTAAAAAGCATGTGACAGGATGATATGATGTGATGTACTGTGTACTCTGTCATTGTTGAGGGATTACCAGCCTGGGGCCCTGTACATTACTTAATGTGTGGGAGGATCTTTGCAGTTTTCGGAATTGTCATAAAGTAAGCAAGGTATTAGTCATGCGAGCAACTATACCTGTATATTGTATGCCATTCACTAGCGCTCTATGCCCTTCAGTTTTGGAAAATGCAGTGGCCACGAATTATTCACAAACTTTGTATTAGGCCAGAAAATAGGGGTGTACGAATACTCGAATATCACCAAATCAAATCAAATAGTGAACGTTCGAATATCCAGATTTCATAATCTCTGATGGGTCATGCCGAACCTGACATCGAAATGCCTCAGACGGTGCCTGCTCTTTACTGTCGGCACCGACTACGTGCAGAGCGGTGATCGAACCACGTTATGCGCAGTCTTTTGTTGTGTCCCGCAGATTGGCTTTACGATAACCCACCTGCCGTAGTGTTGGAATAGCCCTTCTGTACTCTGGAGAAAAAGTGGGAAGCAAAACTTTCTGTGCAATAAATAAATCATTGCCGCAAAACACAGGTCTACTATTAAATGGAGAACCTCATTGGTATTCAATACAACAGTATGTTACTAATTCGCTAGTTTCAGGTGGACAGAAGCACGTCAACTCTATTCAACAGAAATTATATTGATAAAAAAATATTTTCCATACCTTCATATACTAGAACTGATCTGTAATCAGTGCTGGTATGCTAATTTGGTGTTCCTTTTAATAAGAGTAAACCATACTGTGTACCTTGATTTCTTTGTATTGTACCTAAGTTTCTGATAGCTTACTACATTCTTGTTATTCAATGCTAGATGAATCCGGAGGATGTGCAGCACCGTAGTTTCTTGGCCAAAATCTGTAAGCATTAAAGTTTGTGAAAAATTTTCTGATAATCGATATTCGATTCGATATTAGGGCTTTTTTTTCTTCATTTGATTTGCTATTTGATTCAAAATGTACTGTTCGGTATTTGCACATCCCTGCCAAAAATACAAGATATTGAGCTAAGCTTGCAAATGAGACGTCGTTTGCAGTATTGCTCCACGTGGGGTGACAGCATCCACTTGGATTGCACGAGGTGAAAGTAAGTTGTTGCAAAAAGTGCTCCGTAGCATGTTTTCAATGTGGAAAATTTTAGCTTAGATGTTCTGTGCAGTAGAACAACCTCACTGTGTACAGCATTCGACAGATTCTATCGAGGAAGCAGTTCGAAATGGCAAACCTCTGAAAAATCATCCAGCCTCTGCCATAGTTAGTGCCTTCTTCATAGACGGTCACACACTAGATAGGGCTTCACATGACCACCTGTGACGAGACTGTGACGATGCAGGTATCGTCACGTTGCGGTGCCGGGGAGTCGGGATCGCAGCGAGTCGCTCCTTTCGCTGGCTGTGGAGGCGGCCTTGGTGGGACTGGGACAACAGCGGTCCATGCCCGTGGGCCTCTATGCACAGGTAGGCAAAGGCTCTGGTGCACTCAACTAAGTTGTCATGATACGGCAGTCCACTGGTGGGTGCACCGCAGTCACCACGTTGGCGGTTCGCATTAGATCCGGATGTAATGCCTGTAGTTTAGTTCACGTTCAGGCTTCTGTAGTTGCATGCATTGCTGGTAAGGTACCGTGGCTTGTTACTGTGTTCATACTGTTCAGAACTTAATTCCATGTGCCTTTGTCAATGTCAACTTCATCGCTATAGCAGCTTTGTCATTGTAAGCATGTAACATCATTGTTGTTTCCTGCGCATTTCTTAAATGTACACATTGTATTTTAATAAAAAGGATGTGGGCAGTGAGTCATGATGGGAACATTTCTGGCGGTGTTTGCACATTTGAAGAATTGAACAAGTGTGATGATGAGGGCACTGGCCCCAGTGCTTGTGCCTCTTTGAAATTGCCTTGGACACATGTTGCTGTCATGTTTACGTGGTTCCAGACAGATCATGCTTGTCTTATCGCAATTTTTACGATGCTTCTATAAACTTCTTGAAATGATGTCCCACTAGGGCATTATTTGCCAAAACATGCAATGATGTGCATAGATCACTTGGTGATGAAAGCCACGGCATTCTTTTTTGGTAGTTTTGACCATGATCACTAGAAAATAATTTCTGGAGAGGTGATTTTTGGAGGGAGACTGAAGGGTACAACTTTCATATTTTGCGATAAGATGGGCACTTTTACATTTTTCCAACAATACCTTCAAGGAAGGAAAAGAGCATCCTCTTTGCTGAAAGTGGGCACTTGTCCACTGCTCACAGTGCAGCGTCAGAACTGCACTCTTTGGGCTACTGCAAAAACGGGTGCAGAGAGCAAGTGCTGTTGCTCACCTTGGGCTTGGATCACATGCACCAACCAGCATGCGATGTAATAATGGCTTGCAGAAATATCAGATTTGAAGAGCTTGTGATTATGGTCCTTCACTTTAATGTTGCTATTCTGGAGAAAAGCGGGATTTATAAATTGCCTGCAATCTTCTTTCTTGTTTGTAACAGGTGAGGCACTGGGTTTCCCTGGAATATGGCGTGGCAGCTCATTCTTGTTCTTTTTTTTTTTCTTTTAAAGTTATTTTATAGCGCACGAACGTGGTGCATACATGCAGCACAAGCTGAGAAGAGATTAGAAAGTAGCCCAAAGAAACATTTTAGCCGCATTAAAAAAGAAAATGCTCATCTGTTGTAGGACATAAGCTGCCTTGGCTCGATTGCTAAGGTTAGGTACTACCCAATAAAAATCAGTGTTTCTCAAACTTTAGCAGTACGGGACCCGTTTTATATATATATGTTACTTCTAAAGAAAATGGCGTTGAAAGAGAATGGGCACCAAGACAGGAAATTCATCACTGTTCCAGCAAGCAGATTGCGCGTATAATTGGGCCCTCCACGACCCCCGTAAAAGGGCTCGTGACCCATTTGGGGGGTCACGACCTGAAGTTTGAGAACACTGCCATAACTGAAGAGCCATAGGCCCAACATTCTGGAGCGTTGAACTGCGACGCCTTAAATGGGGTCACGGATGGCGTCACAGCGCCTAACGTGGTGTGTGTGGTCTCTTCCCTGCGGCTTGACAGGAGAAGGCGTGCCGGCAGGAGGAGCGGCTGATAGCGCGCCTGCGGGACGTGGACGCGGATGGCCTGCTGGTGGGGGTTCTGCGCAAGCAGGCCATGCTGCTGCTTGAGGGGGGCCCCTACTCGGGCCTCGGCGTGGGCGCCCACCCGGAGAGCGTGCCCATGCACACCTTCGCCCGGTACCTGTTTGGGGCCCTGCTGCCATACGACGCCGACCTGGCCTACAGCGTTGGGCTGCGTGCCATGCGGTCAGTGGTGGCCCGTGTTGCGCATCTCGGACAATCGCACCAACATTTGACCTGAACAGGGGCAGGGGTAGACAGTTAGTCTAGCATGTAAGATATATCGTATGGACTCGTGTAAGGGCCGCACTTTTTTTTTTTTTTCACAATTTTGACGAGGTGCGGCCCTTACACAAGACGGAGCCTTATGGTCGAAATGGGGCCGGCCCAGCCAGTGACTTGTGCGCACTCTGGCTCTCGCCACCTAGTAGCAGCATGCGGAAGTACACAGCACGCAAAAATTCGTCAATGATTGCACGCAGCATCGGGGCACCAAACGTGATTGCTTCTCGGTTGTAAATTTTTTTTCTCCAAATTTTGGGCTGCCAAGTTGGGGGCGCCGCCCTTGTCTATACTTTATGCCTCTTTTTGTTGCTTTTGTCATAGATTTTCATTGTTGCTTGAAAAGAAGATGAAAAGAGGTTGTGGGAACAGATAGACTTGCCCCTTATGTCCAAAGCGAGTGTTTTAACTAAAATACAGCTACACTAAGGCCCTTAGACCATAAAAAATTGGTGTCGTTCATTGGTTTTGGTGTCTGAAAAAAAGGAACTTTTCAATGCATCCTGAATTGGAACATTGTTTGATTCCCCCCGTATACTGACAGCCCATCTCTTAAGCATTGCATGCTCGAAGAGTTTTGCTGTCTTTTGTTTTTTGGGCTGGTAGATCTACACATTAAGTAAGGTAAAGGTAAAGCTTGTTATATCATGTCGAGTTCACAATGCACAAATAGTACTAAAGCAGTGGCTTAATTTCTGGCATGGCCTCTCACTATGGTGTTATCGCTTGTTATATCATGTCGAGTTCACAATGCACAAATAGTACTAAAGCAGTGGCTTAATCTCTGGCATGGCCTCTCAGTATGGTGTTATCGCTTCCCGTGTGCAGCAGTTCACTGTGGAGCAAGTGCAAAGTGGCGGTTGGCAATTTGCAAGTACTGGTGCTTCTTGTGCCTTGAAGGCATTAGTCACTCAGAAGCATTCAGAACTTGCTTGTCAAGTAGAAGAGGATGTAACGGGTTTTCCCTTCGTCTTTGACGTTTGCTGGGACTGCAGGCTTCCCATCCTGGAGAACCAGGAGGAACCGGATGACCCCGGCACGGGCGCTCCTGTCGCCCCTGCCGCCAGCCGGTACCCGCGGTGGTTCACCCTGGGCCACGTGGAAGTGCAACAGTGTGCCCTGGCCTCCACCATGCTCTCTGCCGCCAAGGGTGAGTGCAACCACCGCTTGCCCTTGTGGAACGCCCTGTTCCTCTTCTTTTATCTACAGCGAAAGAAATTTCGGGGAGCTGTCAATAATTCACTTATCTCTTTGCGGTCATGTGTCGGGCCCTTCCTGACACGCGAATACTATATTTGTTACAGTCAGATGTCAAAAAAGTGCGCAACACACTGGCGCGTGCTTGCGTTTGCTGGTTTTTTGGGTTGTTAGCTCCAGCTTTCGGGAACTTTTTCGACTAATAAGTGGCACTTTGCGATGTCTCCCGATGGGTTCATCACTTTTTTCTTCCTTCTTCCAGGCATGAAGGGATTTTCGTGCGATTTGTGGTGTGAAGCACCGACAGGATGGCCGTGTTTTCTGCGCATATGTGTTTATAAACAAAGTTCACATGCGTTCAGTGGATCAGAAGACTATTTTAGTGCTGTGGATGAATATATTTTGCTTTCAGATGGTTATCAAATGCCCTCGTATGAAAGCACCTTAGATAATTGCGACAATCGGGAACCTACAGACCTGCAGTTTAAATTCTTGACTCTATCCAGGAGAGTACTTCAAACGCTATTTCGGACCATGTCAGAAACCTAATTTCAGATATTGTAGTTATACAGCATCCCCTGCGCAAAATTTTATCGGGGCTCTCCCCACATTAGGCAGCAGAGGAAACGGTGCCCACTGTTCCGGTTTACCTGCTACAACTCGGATTTCCCGCCTACCCCTTTGAGGGTGGACTCGGCAATTAGAATAGTCGATTTAGTAAAAGTTTCAGATTTTTTTTTTTTTTTGCAATGTCCAGGTGTTTTTTTGTTTATGGGAAAATATTAGAAAGAAATTTGAAGTAGAAGTTGAGAAAACCTCACTTTATTAATGTGCCGTTGATGAAAATCGGGTAGAGAGTAGGGCTTCAGTAGGCGCCATTTATGCACCGGGGAGTGCACGGCTTTTCGTTGATGCAACGCCACCATCGTGGTACCAACATAAAGGAGAGAGATCGGAGCTTCAGTTAACTGCAGCACCATATTGCATCGTGCAAAACTAATAGTAAATGAAGCAAGCGAAAAGTGGAAAAACTAGCATCGCAATTCGTTACTGCTGCCGCATACTCACACAGGAAGCGCTCCTATTGGCTGAGGCAGATTTGAATCACTGGTACCTGTTTTGCACGCATTTTGACAGCAGCAAGCTGTGCAGTAGGCTGCGTCACTATCCCACTTTTCTTTTGTTACTGCACCCAAACTGCAAAATTCTCAGATGTACCATTCAAAAAGTCGTATCCAAAAACATGGGGAAGAAAAGCTCATAAAGTCGAACCTGGGTGTATCGAATCTGAAGGGGATCACCAAAAAGTTCAGTAGATAGGTAATTCCATATATAAAATAAACATTTTATACAGAAATTTTCAAGGAGGTTTTACAGATTTTACAGAATTATTCGTTATATGTGGGTTCGGTATATTCGGGTTCAACTGTACGCATGTGCTTATGCAGTTTTTAATGGTTGTTAAGGAGAAAATTAGATGATTATCAGCCCTGAAGCATTGGCAAGGTTCCTTCTATAGTATATATATTACTCATTCATTACCAATTCAGCTGAAGTTTTGTTGTGGTTGGCCTTTAAGTGAAACTTTGTCGATGCATGTAGGAGCTTGTTCGTATCTAGAAAAGTGAGGTAACGATAAGTGACATCTGCACTGCTCAGAAGCTCCCAGTGGCAATCAGAAGCTCCCAGTGGCAATCAGAAGCTCCCAGTGGCAATCGTAGCAGCATCAGAAGTTTCTGGTGCCACTAGGAGACATCCCATAAGGTGTAGGGTTTAGTCATGGAAAAAATGAAGGAAAGCGATTCAACCTCTAGTCGACGTCGATGAAAGACATTGTCTTCCTGAACAAGTTGGGGTTGAGAATGGGGCGGAGTCACAGTGCGCGGCACTCTATCGCGTCATCCCTCACTTGAGGGTCACGTGAGGGGAGTAGAAGAAGCGTCGAACTGCTTAAACTTTACAATGGGCAAATGCCCATCTTTGGGATCCGCCCACATTTTTAGACTGCCCTATCTCCGGGGTCGGCCCACGAAAGAGGCTAGAAATGGAAAAGTTTGGGTAACTCGCTAAGAAAGACATTGTCTTTAACCCTCTAAGTGCTGGCAAAAAATCCAAAAATGTGTTCAAATTTTTTTTTATTGCACATCTGGATAGCACTTTTTTTGCAGATTCGAAATATGTACTATATGACACGGGGGATTTGCAACTTGTGTCTGAAAATACACAAAATGTAAAATGAAGAGGCGCTGGCAGAAGGTTTTGCCCGTATAACTTAATTCACAGCCTTGCCATATCAAAACTATCATCGTAGTCGGCGACATCAGAGTCCCGGGGCGTGCCTATAGCACCGAAAACACTGCCATCACTGTCAGTGCTTTTATGCAGAAGCAAATCGTCTTTGGGGCTTGGAAATTCAACCAAATTACTGGCAGCAGCCATTTTTAAAATCTCTTATCTAAAGACATATTGAGTCTGTAGACCCCCTGGGGGGGGGGGGGGGGGGCAAAATGGGAATCTGCCAGAACATCAAAATAGATTGGACCAGGCCGGCATGTTACTGGCACTCGGAAAGAGAGCGCTCAAACACGGTACTAGATGAGACAGACTACTCTTTACTGTAACCAAGTAAGACTCGTCCACGGCAACTAAAGGATTAGACGCTTCTGCAACATATTGTGCCCTGCACTGGAATTTGTTTGTGTGACATTTACTTCAGTGAAGCAGAAGTTTCCGATGCCACCATGATCGCTCTCCCCTGCTTTTTGATGATGGTGGATGCTTGGGTTGCAGGGATGGTTCGAAGGGGGGGTCTAATGCATTAGTGAGTTAATAAATTTCTGTGTTATAATAGCTGGTATGCCTGAGTGACTAAAATAGCTGCCAAGAAGATGAGTGCCACACACTTCAAAAAAATGAACGCCGTGCTTTTCTTGTCTTGTCTGTGCCGTGCAGACGATGTGATGCGCCTGCGGACGGTGATGAAGTCGTCGCAGCGCAACATCCACAGCTCGTCGCAGTTGTTCAAGCTGGCACAGGACGCATTCCGTATTGCCGTGCCTCAGGACGGTGGTCCCAGGCACCTGGCCCTGCTCAACGTGGCCTTTGAGCTGGGCTTGCAGGTGAGCATCGTTTCCCGTGTTGTGTTGTACGTTCCCGCTTCTTCCGTAGATTGTGGAGTTCATGGGAGCAGCGTCCGCTAGACTGGGCGTACGCTTCCTTTTCCGCCGTGTTGCAGGAGCTTGATACTTCTTTTGCTGGTCATTCTTCACCTTTGAGCACCCGCCGTGTTACATGAAATGCTGCACCAATTTCCTGACTTGACTGCTCATGCTAGCAGAGTGCCGCATCTGTCACTGTGGTTGATGCAGGGCAGGGATAGTGCATGGCACACTCGGGATAATGAGTGTTTACCTGCACACACAGCGTCGTCGCGGCAACTGACGCGGTGTCCTGACGGTTTCTGCGCCCTGTGTCACATTGCAGGCCTTGCACTGAATCAAAGTGAAGCAACCGTGCGAGTCCAGCATGCATACACATGGCCATCCGTGGTGCTAGTGTGGCAAAACACCTCCCAATTAATGGGCATTTGATGCAATATAGTAATGCATACGTGTACTGGAAGCAGGTAACGAGTCCAAATTATTCTAATTTCTTAACGACAGTTGAAAGGACGAGGTTTTGTTGTGGTATTGACACGTTTGTACTGACGATAGCCAAAATACTTGCAACTATTCGACAAGATTGGCATACCATTGTCTTTGCATTTTGTGTCGTCAGATGAAATCGTAACACTGTGATGTGGCGGTCGACGTGCAGGTGATGCGGGTGACCCTGTCATCACTGAACTGGCGACGTCGGGAGATGGTGCGCTGGCTGGTGACTTGCGCCACAGAGATCGGCCTGGAGGCCCTGGTGTCCATCATGCAGAAGTGGTACCAGTTCTTCACACCCACCGAGGCTACCGGTATGTGGGGTTGGGTGATGCGACTGTTTTTCAACCTGTCGGATGCCATCTTGAACTTATTTGAAATCTTCAATCTAACACTGTTTTTCAATAGACACATTGATATGCAACTACCTCCATGTATGCATGGGAGACAGGTCTTGAATGTGAGGCTTGAATGTACTACATGTCGCATGCGCCGCAGAGCCCCTCATGCTTGATACCGCCCAAGCGAGCATTTCACTTCGTTTTCGGTGCAAGAGGAGTGCCTAGGGCGCTGCAGATGGGCTGCCCCAGCTGACACAGTAGCAGGCTGTCACTGCTAGCACTCCTCGTCAGCTGCCCAATATGGGGATCGCACACACAGCGTTGGCCGGGGCCACCTCTGTTGGTACAATGTTGCAGCGAGCGTTGCAAACTTGCGACCCTCCAGATTTCAGATTCTTTGACAGGTGACGAATCACGCCGAACAAATGGTCGGCGCCAGCTACGTGCAAAGTGGCGATCGAGTCACTTGATGCGCAGTCCTTTTGTCCGTTGAGATTGGCCTTACGATAACCCACCTGTCGTAAAGTTGGCATAGCTCTTCTGCATTTTGGAGAAAAACAGGAAAGCAAAGCTTTCTATGCAATCAATAAAAGACTGCTGCAAAACACATGTCCACTATTAAATTGAGAACCTGTTGGTATTCAGTACTACAGAACGTCACTAATTCATTGTTTCAGTGGAAAAAAATCTCTTGATTCTATTCAACAGAAATTCTATTGATAAAAATGTATTTTCCAGACCTTTATATATTACAACTGAGCTGTAATCAGTGCCAGCACACTAATTTTGTGTTTTGATAAGAGTAGACCATACTGTGTGTCTTGATTTCGATGTATCTATGTTACTGATACTAGGTGGAGTGAAGAAGTTAAGAAATTCGCAGACGCAAGTTGGAATCAGCTAGCGCAAGACAGTGGTAATGGGAGATCGCAGGGAGAGGCCTTCGTCCTGCAGTGGACATAAATATAGGCTTATGATGATGATGATTTTACTGATAACCTGCTACATTCTTCTTGTGGAATGCTAGGAGACTCCAGAGCATGTGAAGCGCTGTATTTTCTTGCCCAGAACTTGTAAGCATTAAATTTAGGGAAAAATTTTTCTTATATTCAATATCTCATGCGGCATTCGGCTTTTTTTGCTTGATTCGATTCTATATTCGTTTCGAAATCAAATATTCAGTATTTGCACACCCCTACTCAGTAGTACTTCGTCTTGGACAAGTAGGTTCGGTATGCTAAACATTGTTTTTGGGCTCAAAAGGAGACCTGCAAATAAAGAATACACACACAAAGCACCGTGTGTGTGTGTCCCTTCCTTTGTATGTCTCTCTGAACCCAAAAACAATGTTTAGCAACAAGAAAAATTCACTGTGGTATAATAGGCACCAACAAGAACAACAAAGAAGACGGAAAACGTTGCCATTGTCTGTTTTCTCTTGTGTTCTTGTTGGTGCCTAATACACCATGATAAATCTATACCAACTGACCCAAATTCCAGTTCTTCATTGAGGAAAAAAATTGTAAAGATGTTGGGCTGCCTTTTCTTTTTTCTTCCCCTTGTGCCCAGGTCCAGTGGCCACAACCATTATGTCCCATGCCACCATTCTTCGGCTCGGACTGGACTTCAGCCAGCAGGAGGAGCTGTCGTCGTGCGCCCGCACCCTGGCACTGCAGTGCGCCTCCAAGGACCCCCCAAACTGCGCCCTCAACGCCCTTACCCTGTGCGAGGGAGACGCGTACGCCTTCGAGACGGCGCACCAGATCGTCGTAGACGCCGCAGGCTCCGGGGTCATGACTTCCTCGCAGCTGTTCACCGTGGCTCGGTACATGGAACACCGCGGCTACGCCCACCGAGCCTACAAGTTGGCCGTGCTGGCGACGCGCGGCGTGCAGCTCGCGTACAACCAGGACGCCCACCCGGCCATCAACGACATCCACTGGGCGTGCGCGCTTGCCCATTCGCTCGGCCGCTCCGAGCTCGCGGGGCTCGTGCCATTGCTGGTCAAGCACGTCCAGTGCGCCACGGTGCTGTCGGACATCCTGCGCCGGTGCTCGATGGCGGCACCGGGCAGTATGGGGACGGCGCCGCTGGATGCCAAGCGGCGTTGCGTGCGCGCCCTCTCCCTGGACAAGCCCCCGCTGCGCCCCCTGCTGGACGCGGCCATCGCGGCATACGTCAACACGACCCACTCGCGCCTGGCCCACATCTCTCCGCGCCACTACGGCGACTTCATCGAGTTCCTGGGCAAGGCGCGCGAGACGTTCCTGCTGGCCCAGGACGGGCACGTACAGTTTGCGCAGCTCGTCGACAACATGAAGGCAGCCTACAAGGGCAAGAAGAAGCTCATGTATCTAGTCAAGGAGCGGTTTGGCTGAGAAGGGGCCGGTGGGGCACACCACCAGTCGAGGCAGTGCGGCGCGGGCAGCCAAATGCCTCCACCGGGCACGTTGGCCGAGGGCTCTGGCATCGCCTCTCAGTCAAGCTCACAGTGCCAGTTTGATGGCTCTCGGCGTACTGGCTACAACTGCCGACGCAGGGTTCTTTTTTTTTTTTTTCTGGAGCAGTGGCAACGATATCAAAAGCACTCCTCGTCCATTATTTAAAGGAGCTGCTTTTCCCTTCCTGCTTCGTCTCCCCGCCCCCTCCTTTGCCTGACGCATGTGCAGATACGCTCTCTGAAATTGGAGCAAGTCCCGGTCTGTTTTGTGCGCAGATGCCTTTCTTTTTTTTCCACTGGGCATCCTGAAGAAGGTATCCCTTCCGCGTCAACCTTTTTGTCCTTGACAGAGAATATTTTTTACGTTGTCCCAAAGCAGACGAGTGTCTGTGGAGTGGTTTTACTACTCGTGAACTTAGTGAAAGACGTGATGCCAAACCACCTTCGTTCTTAACGAGATGCCTCTCTCGGAACTGTTGCTATCAGGGGCTGAAAAACAAACGAAAAACAAAAAAACAAGAAACGTGGCAGGCCTGGCGAGAGACACTGGTCTTTGTTTTTAAGAGTTCTTATCATTTTGATGTTTTAGTTGATTCACACAATAGCAGTATTGCAGAGAGATGTCCTCTCTCTCTCTTTTTTTGTTGTTCGTTGTTTCGTGCCTACAGTGCGCGTCTCTTCTATGCTGAGTTTGTTGTTTGTCGTACTGTATGTTGCTTGAAATAGGTTGTACCCCATGCAGGTTGCGTTTACGTTGTATCACGCTCCAGATGTGTACATTCATTGTGTTTCCCGTATTTTTTGTTTTGCGCACAGGACGACATGCCACCGATGTGCTGTAGGCTACTTGCACTACCGCAGATGTTTTTAACCCACCGCGTTTAGTTGCTAGCCAAACCAATTACTCGACATGTTAGCCGCAGAGTGGCTGATTGCCAGTGCGGTCGTCTTGCTTGTTTGTGGATGCGAAACTGCGGCAAAAGCTCCTCTGTCTCGTGAGTCCGAATGAAGAAGGTAGTGCCGCAGCGTGCATGCATTTTACCCTAAGCCTAGATCAAACATAGTACATAAACATGATGATCTTTTTGTGTGTGTGTGCGCGCGCGCCCACATAGAACTGTGGGCGCTCTTATCACTCGTTCATTCCTCTGTTGCTCATTTTTACATGTTCCGCGTTGAATTCACTGTTCCACAGTGGCATTGTGTATAGTTGGTGGCCGACACAACGGGGAGGCAATGTCAGAGCCACAGTAGGTGCGTTTCTTTTTCTTTCTTTCTTTTTAAATTTTGTCATGTTGTTCGCGTTCGATCTTCATGACGGGTAGTTCTGCCGGAGCAAAGTCCTTGGAAGGTTGCAGGTGGCAGTGGAACAATTGTACTCCCACACAATGTGCCGCAAGACTTCGAGAGCATGTGGGATCCTTTGTAGGCTTCTTGGAGCCATTTGCCATGGTCTCACCTATAACCGACTAAGACGTCTGCCAGATTAAGTTGTCTACTCTCTACTCTACTATGCATCACCGGGTTGCACCTAGTAGTGGCCTCACCGAAAGACGTCGCAAATGGCACAAGGCCATTTTGCCTTGTGCCGTACGTGGCAGTAAGAGGACTGAAGTTGTCAACCCCGGTCGACGCCCACCATTTTTGGTTGTTTAAATTTGAAAGAGCTCAAGCATTTGCCAACAGCTATGGAATCTGCTTTTTCTTTTTTTTCCCCTTGACCTTGTCTCTCGCCAGAAACTGCCGGTGACGGGTGCATGTCGAGGGACAACGAATACGCGTCGTCGTTTGCAATCGCGTGTAACGATAAGTCCCTCTTTTTTTTTTTTCCATATCTGTTTTGTGGTTTGATGTCTTTTTGGCCACACGACGAGCCAGTTCTGTTCCGTGTTGTCAAAATCGAAGAAGAGTTTGCGGCCGCTTGTATATAGTCTCGTGTCCGTCTCCGCAATATTCCAGATGCGGCACGCACCCTCCTCTTCTGTTGTTTTTTTCTTGTCTTTTTTTTTTTTTTGGTTGGACCTATAGCTGTGTTTCATGATTGCAGAGGCCTCTTTTGTTTCTGAAAGTATTTGGTGACAACGTCCCTTTTTCAAACGCACTATACTTGCTAGAAAAGCGGAAGCACGCAGTTAAGTCACTGCGTGACGTCGTAGTTTTGACATTCTTGTTCATGTCCCTAGACAACAACTCTTTGTGCCTTGCGGTTGTTACAGTTCCGTTTATCGTTCGTATATTTTCTTTCATTTGCACCATATCTTTTCCACTTTTCTCCGTTTCTTTATTCATTGTTTCGCAATGTATCCTTCGTTAATACTGTGCAAGTAGAATCAAGTGCGTGCGCATTGCCAAAAAAAAGAAATGAAAAAAAAAAATTACGACAACGCGGCGCGCCATTCATTTGAATATTGCGTATCTACTTACTGATAAAAAGAGAAGCAAAACGCTGTTACGAAAAACTGTGCAGTGGGGCTGATGTAGCAGTTGAAATACTAGTCAGCGCTTTCATTTGGGTGGGCCATGCAGTTACGCACAAATATTTTGCACTATCCTTTGCCCGGTGTTTTGTTGTCTGGCATTGCCGATTGCTCACAAAAAAATGTTCCGTTCCGTTACTCGTCAGCAGTTAATCCTTCCTCTCTTTTTTTTTTTTTTGCACACTGATGGGAGGGGGGGGCGATATCAAGATCAGTGTTCTTTGTCAGCAAAGACAAAGAACACTGAAAGACAATATTCAGAATGCTGTCGTTGGCAAAACAGGCTGTTGTTCTGGTTCAGCGAGGAGTGATTCATTGCTGGAAACATAGTATTTTTATGGACATCGTGTACAAAATGTCGTCTTCTAGAAACACTTGGTGCCCAATGTCGTGCAGGAGCTACTACTCGTTGCGACGTCTCGGCGGCTACAGCACTTTGCTGTTGGCTGCAAGGTCGTGGGTTCGATTACCAATAGCATTTCGATGAAAGCAGAATGCAAGACCGCTCGTGTACCGTACCAAGCTTTGTATGCATGTTTAAGAACCCCAGATGGTCAGACTTAATCCAAAGCCCCCAATTTAGCGAGTCCTTCATAGCTGGGTTTCAGCTTTCAGGCATAAAAACCGTAATCTAATATTTTACCTCAGGACCCTGATTATGTCATCCTGATAGTTGTCTTTGATTTGGCCTTTTTTTCTAGTCTAAACCATTCTTTGAGGTTTTTCGCTGGTTATCACTGATTCAAGAAAAAAAAAAAAAACAGCAATGGGAAACAGGCTAATCTCTGAAGATAAGTCTCACAGAATTGGAAGTCTAAATATAGCTTCTTGTGGCATCACCCATAGAGCTTTGTATACTCGCCTTTGTTTTTTCTCTCTGAAACCATTGACCATAAAAATTTGCCACCATGTTTAAAGGGGCTGATACCAACTTACCAACTACAGTGTGCAGTAAGACACTGGTGCAGATGAAAAAATATTGCTTCATATTGATGGAAGCCAGTGCAATGTTCAGTGAATGACAGTTCCCGTTTAGAGATACAAATCAATCGTCATGTCCGCAGAGCAATCCTCCCAGTACTGCTGCTTTTCACGTTTTATTTTGTTGCCAACAGGCAGTCTATGCTTCCCCGGCCTCGGCAGTGGCTCGCTTCTCCGTTGGCAAGGGCCACAGATCAATGCAACCTTTTTTTCTTTTGGCGAACCAGGCATGTAACAGTGTTAAGTGTTGTATTATACAATCCAAGCAAAACATAAGTTATTAAGAAAATATGCAGATTAGAGACTTGCTCTAAAGAAAAAATGAAAAAAAGCATATTTGGTGGGGCTGTACAAAAAAAAAAACTCAGTCTGGTATGATTCTCTTGCTAAGCCTTTTCCCACCTCCTTTCTTTTTATTCATGTCTGATAAAGAAAAGCCTACATGTTGTTAAAAACAGCATTCTGTTTTTAAGCTCTCCAACATTAAGTTGCTTTAAGCCTCTGAATCGTCACACGCACACGCTTGCCATTCTTGCAGAAATCAGCCACTCGGTCAAGGAAAACAATTGGAGAGAAATGAACGTAATCCCCTTGAATGTCCTAAAGCAGTTGTTTGACATAGCAGCGCAAGTTCCACTCGCAGATGACTACAAAGCAACGTTACTGCCACGTCTTTTGTCCTGTGAGAAATCGTCGGTCTGAGGGTGGATTGCTCCATTCATCTCTTTAGTGAAGGCCTGCTTTCAAAGTTTTCTTTCCTCTTGTCCCTTCCGCATATGCCCAACTGTCAAGAGGCCTTTGTCTCTCGGAATCTCTTCGGATGATCTCTCTAGCAGCGAATCAACATATCGTACAGCTTGCACCGTTTCTAAGCATCTTACTTCGTGATAGTCTGTAAATGTCTCCGGTTACATATGCATGCTGTATGTGCAGTATATATTTTGGCTGAAGGCATAGAGGTCTGTCGACGTTCACAGCAGGGTTGGTAACTTCTTTCTTTGTTTAACAGTATCGCTAGGTCATAGCCCAAAACACTCCATCTTTAGCAACAAGTCGCTGAATGATGATAATGATTGATTGCTTGTAATTCTGTCTCTTTACGTTTCGATTGTTCCTGCATGTCTTCTATATTAGTTCTTGGACTGTAGCTCTAGGTCACGTTCACTAGGGGCCGAGTCAGCATTTGAAATGCGATAAGGGAAAAGAACCCCCGATTTTCTAAAACGTTATCAGATCTCAAGATTGTGCTTCGCCAAGAAAAGCAGATTTGATGACCCAGGTGGCTCTCCTATAAGCTCTTCGGTGTGTCTTTAAAACTAGGAACAAATGGAGGCGCAAATGGAGGCTCTTGGGATAAAATTGGGGCGAAGCGTTAAAAACTTAGAAGTCTGAGGAATTTTACCAGATCAGTTTAGCGACTGTTTAAATCAGTAAGATAGTCACCAGAAAAATCACTAAAACTCCAAACAAAATGCAAAGTTGTCGTTAAGGTTACCTAAGAACTTATTCAATTTAGCAACTTTCTCGCTAATTAACCAACACTGCCTCGCAGGTGTCTGGAAGGCAAACTTGAGGGCTGGCTTGTTATGGCACAAAGTACTGTGTAGTCCTTTGAGGAAAGTAAAACAGACCATTTGAAACATTGTGTAATAGTTCTTCAAGTAGATCTCCAATGAAAACGACTATTCTTTATGGCACAAAGTACTGTGTAGTCCTTTGAGGAAAGTAAAACACACCATTTGAAACATTGTGTAATAGTTCTTCAAGTAGATCTCCAATGAAAACGACTATTCTTCATTTCCCGATCCTGTATTCTTGGTCAGTTGTTACATTGTAACGTCACGTTGTGCAGTCCGATTTTGACTGCCTTGTTCCCCTTGTTAGGTGCTTGTTGATTCTGCCATGACCGCCACTGCTTTGCTTTTCCACACTTCTCCTTTTCGTGTGCTATTATCTAAATGTGTTACGATACCCTGAGTCTTCTTAGAATGCTTTGTTTATGGCACAGGTTCTTGTGGGCTTCTTGCCATGCATTTAAGTGCCTTGTGTTGAATCGGGAAAGCCGCTACTTCCTTTTTTTTTTTTTCTTAGCTAACAAGTAGGCCTGAACAACAACCTGAATAGCCATAGGTCAGCATTGTATCTCGCAGCATACTGTGCCTTTAGCTGCAAGTTTTGTATCCCTAGACTCTATAGTTTTATTCAACGAGGAGTTTTTGTTCTATACCCTTTACCAACTTCTGGTGCAGGTTACACAAACTGACTCCGTTATAAGTTCTGCCTTATTTCTTGATCCTGTTTGTTGGTGTGCTGTTGTCAGTGATTGTATAACCCACTAGCTGCAGCTCAAAATGTGTGAAAAAAGAAAAGAGAAAAAGTTGTGAAAATGATGTTTTCATTAATTACAGCCTGGAATAGAAAATTTATTGCACATTACAAGTAGTATACATGAAATGAGGGTACCAGCTTTGCAACTTACGTGTGAAAAGGGCAAAGAAAAAAGAAAACAAGGACCATCTATCACATGCTATGAGTACCTTGGTACCATGTACAAAAACAACATTTCAGACGAGCACGCCTTGATAACGGCATTCCGGGGTAGCTGTTGTTTGCACAGACAAATTAGGCTCGTCTTGGGCAGTTTGTGCAAAACATTCTCTGACAAGACTTACGCAGGGAAACTTCACCGTCCTGCTGATTGGAGCAGTATGCTACAAAGGGGCCTACTTCAGTTTCCTTTAAAATTTAACTCGGCAGTTAAAAAAGTTGTCTAGGTCTGTGTATCTGACCCAGGTACTCTGCCTTCCCGAAGCAGTTGCTCTAACATCTCAGCTAGCCAGAAGGCTAGCGCGTAGAAGCAAGTCCAAAACTTATTGGCAACTCATTCAAGTAAATTCAACATAAATCAGCAAAGTAAGGTTTATCGTCCCCTGTCCGAAATGAGTTTTCCATCAACTTCCAAGTTGGCTTTTTCGATTGGCTTGAATTTGGGTTCTTTCTTGCAGGGCGTACTGCCACAGTCCTGCAGACAGCGGTTTTAACTCGCGTGAAACTTTCTTTACCTTTAGGATTTCCATCAAACCCATTTGGATAATTTGTTTGATTAAAGCTCGTCCTTGGCACGTAAAGGGTTAACGCAGTCCTTTAGTGGCGTGCCTAATGAACAGTCCCACTTTGCTAGCCCCACTGCAACGGCTACGAAGGCTTTGTGTCCTCGTCATTTCCCGAAAGCTATCGGTGCTCGATTCTTCAGTGGCTGTTTGGCCACATGACAGCCATAGTAGTGTATCTGCCGTACGGCTTGACGCCCCTTATTGTCTCTCGTTTTGAAAACGTCGCACGCGAGTCGCTCGGCACGACTCCTGAACGAACGGAACGATGATGCCTTCTGTGGAGCTGCCGCAGTTGCCTACCTCACACTGAGCTATGCCAAAGACGGACCGGAGCTTCCATGTGACGACGATGCCTTCTCAAGTTTTGCGCATCACATATTTTTTTTTTTTTCAAGGATCTCACGCTCCTCCCGAAAAGCATCGAGTGTTCCGTTCTCATTGGGAGCCCTGTTGGGCTGGTCAGATTGGCTCGGTTGTCGGCTGGTTGACTAGACCGACCCATCGAAATTGTGCGATGTCTCGAGCCTGACTCTTGTAGATACATATCGCGTGTCTTTTCGCATTTCAAAGCCCTGCTTTGACTTATAAACCACTCTCGTTTATGCGTTTTTCGTTTTTCTACACTGATGTTAGTGTGATGCAACAAGCGTGAATGGTGTTTTTCTAGTTTCTGTCGTGTGGTGAGGGATAGAAAGTGCACGGAAAACAGATTTGTTTGAAGGAAACCGTTCTGCTTGTACGGACCATGCATTGCAACTGCACAACCACTGTTAGTAGGCAAGGTAGCGTGGCGAGGTCATCGCGCCAGCAGTGGCAATGAAACTGAACTGTTGACCAGTGTGCCAGGCACCGTGTAATTATGTATTTTAATACAGTTAAGCATTCGCTCGGACCACTTAAGACAAGTAAAGACAGTTTAATATAGATACAGATGACTGTGATGAAAAAAAACTTCGATGCACTATCGGGCTGTGACAAGGGGCACATCTTGTGTATCCGTTCTCGGAAATTTAGATGCGCTTCTCATCTGACTGGCATTATCGCCTCTACTGTATCTTTTCATTATCCTTTGAGCGTCATCAGATTCACTAGAAAGCGTACAGCAGTGCCCTAGTTATTAGTAAATCAGTTTGTATTGGCACTTGGCGGAAAATGATGTGTGTACCTCAAATTACGAGTTCCAGCAATGTATGCTTGGCTTTTACAGTTCAGCAACAGAGCCTGCAGCCTTCGTCAAAAGAAACAAAGCCACTGAGAGTACTAGTGTTGCCGAGTCGTGGCTGTACTGTGTTGCACCTGCAAAGCTCCTGGCTTTACCCACCATGCTGTGGCTTAGTGGCTATGAAGTCGTGGGTTTGATTCCCGACCAGTGTAGCGCCACATTCTGATGGTGGCAGTATGCAAAAATGCTCATGTACTTTCCACTATGGTGTGTCTGTTAGCCCCAGCATTGGTTTGGGATGCTAAACCCTGTGAGTCAGTCATTAAATCAAACTTCTGGCGCTGAAAAATGTTGGAGGATAAAACAAGTACTTATGAGCAAACAGCACTTCGAGAATGAGCCACACAGTGAAGGACACACAAGAGCATTGACTTGCATCGAATGCATGTACACTGAAGTGAATGCATACAAATACATGGAGCACCCACAAAATGGGCACTTGGACAGCTCGAGACATGTTTGCGTTAGAACCTACGGGTGTTGAACGCATACAACCTCTGTCGAAATGCTGATGTGCATTTGTGTGTTCTTCGTACATTTGCTTGCATTTGCCTCGGTGTACACGTAGTTGTGACTCCATTCTTTGGGTGACCTATACTGCGTGGTTCACCCTCGTCGCATTTTTAATTCACACGGGGTGCACACCAAGTTTCCTACTATCTCGTCACCTCATTTCAGCATCGCAAAACATAACAACGAAAATGATGCTGTGGGGTTCTAGCAGCGCGGATGCAACAAAAAGCTGCCTTGATGTTTCTGAGGAGAGCTGCAGTCTAGCATGCAGTTGCTTTGTCTCTTTTGCCGAAGACTGCATGTGTAAACAACTGTGCTGTTCTTGTAAAGCCTCTGACTCTTATTTGCAAGAAGTGTCCTTAAGTTTTGCTTCTTGCCACTAGTTTGGTGCTGGCCTTTGGATTTGTTTGCCTAGGTGTTACGAGATGCCAGAAATGGGAGTTACAGGGCAGTCCATCCTGCTTTGTAGTGTCTTATTTGGCGTTCTGTTGTGCAAACCTTCACTTATTCACTGTGATGTCCCCACTGTTGTTGCCGCAATTTGTTGCTGTTTGTATGAGTGAGGTTTCCATTTTTGTTTGTTTATGTGAGTGAAACATTTCTTTATGTGTAGACCTTTGAAATAAGTGTCAGTATCATTCCGTAATCATAGCAAAATGTGAGGCAGGCCTCCAACAATGTCAGTCAATGATCTACCTCTATCGGGCAAGGAAAAAGGCAAACCAAAAAGACTGTTGTGGTTGTGAAACATGCAAGCATCATTAAAGCTTTTCTCTGCTTTACTGTAAAACCGCAGTGTGGTGGAAGTGGTGTTGAACTGAATATTGTAAGCTGATCTCTGTATGTTCTGGCATGGCAGCAGACAAGCACTTCAGTCGTAGGTGCACCAACCAGACGTAAAAATTCCGTTATTTCCTCTGAGCTAGTTGCTCAGAGGATATACCGTTACCGTTACTAATGCTAGTTGCATTTGACTGGAAGGTATAATTCTGTTCAAGGGCACCCAGGTTTTGCATTTGCATGCTCAAGCCTGATGGTCAGCAAGTGGACTTATGCCCTCTTTATGACTTGCAGACATTGCAGTTATCATTGTAACTGGTTCACGGAGTTCAGTTAAAAGATTTGCTGGATAATTTAGTTGCACCGTAGATGATCCGGTAATGAAAAAAGTCTCTTCATAACTAGAATTCTTCCCCTAAGTTGTTTTATTATTTTGTATTGGCACGTTGTCGTTGCACATAAGACATTGACACTTTTTCTTTCTGTAGATCTTATCATTTCGATGAAATTCAATTCTGCAATGCTCACACTCGCGAGTCGTCCAAGTGTAACAGTTCTTGAATTGCACCAAAGAAGCACGTTTCGTCTTGGCAGGTTATTGTACCAACTCCCGAGAAACGTCTCATTCTTTTGCTGCTGGGGAAAGCGATTGAGCGCGTCGGCCTCTTCTAATTGTTAATGCCAGTTTGCAACTTTGAAATGTGACTTAGTCTGCTTGAGCACGTCACAGAAGGATTTTTCACGGTGAACCAGATATCTCGGTGATCGAGAAATGCAACAGCACTGTATGCTTTACAACAGTTTTCTCTGGCAAAGTTCGGCAGATGGCACTGCATAGACTGTGAAGTGAAGAGTATTCAGCACTCGTTTTAGGAAGTTTCAGAGAGTGGTCTCTGCTTGTGGTACAGCGGAACTAGGTTGACGTTTAGGTCCAAACCACGCAAATCGTCACGTACACGTCTGACTATGTCCGTATCACCATGTGCATCATAATTGCTTTGGGCTTGTCACGCGAGTCACGCACGTAGAACCTAAAGAAGCTGGGCGCATTGGTAATTCATATTTCAAACTACAGCGCAAGAACTACAACAGACTTAAAAGAAGACAGAGAGGACACGCTCTGAAATTATGGCAGAGAGCTGGGCTAGTTGGAATTTTGACGTTTCATGCATTTCCAGGGCTCAAGGGGAAACAAGAAAACAGAGAGAACAGACAACAGGACACGGAATACGCTCTGTCCTCCATGTCCTGTTGTCTTTTTTTTCTTGGCTTTTCTGTTTCCCCTTGAGCGCTGAAAATTCATGAAACGACAAGCTCTGAAGTTCTGTGCTGAAGGCACATGAGTGATATGCATGCAATGAGTCTACCACATACCATTCTTCATGCCTGTTACTGTGCGCCCATCATAGGTGTATGGATTTGGGTAAAGAGGAGCTTGAACAGCTGCTGCTGTTTTGTTCACCTGTCTGGTTGAGGCAGATGCAACAGCTGACTTAGCTGCACATCTCTGGATCACATATTCGCAGTTTACAGCTTTTTTTTATGGGAGTGCACATTTGCTCCAGTCTTGTGGTGCAGTGTGCAGAGAGTGCACACTGGTGCACTTGTTTTTTAATTCGTCAGACACATGGGGACCTCGAGACATTCAAGGTGATGCGGAAGCGTAGCCCGACGTGTGCGTAACGGTCCGTGTGGTTCGGGCTTTCATCTTTTCGTGGACGACATTTTCCTGAATTCTTAATTTGCAAAGCCAGTGAGGACCAAGCAATGCATGTTTTGTTTGTGGCTTCGTTTTGTACTATTTTGTGTCGTTTCATGTTCTGTTGAGCGTATGCTATATATATATATATAAATATATATAAACTGCTTGTGCAAGAAGAGAGTGTGCGCGCATGTGCATTTCGTGTCTCTCAGCGACATTGCCGTCGTGATCATCGTCATCGTCATCATAGATGAGTATGTGTGAAACTCTTACACGCATTGGTTTGCGTGTGTTCACTTGCTTGTGGCAATTCTGTCTCTTCGACACTGTACTCCGAAGAAATATCATGTACAGGATATATTGCGCAGATAACCATTGACAGTGCAGTGGGTTGGTGACGTGATTTTCCGTTGCCGACGGACATATTTGCAATCGCCCCCTCGCTGACTCTTTCCCTTTTTTTCCTTCTATAAAATCTTCCAAGTATGTGCTTATGTATCTATGAACGCTATGCAACATGAGAAACAAAGACGACAAAGGACAAACCAGGTGATGGAAAGAATGACCAATGGCGGTTTGCTTCGAGGGACTCATGTGACGCATTCGTCTTGAACTGTGCAGTGCAGTGTCTGTGTGGTCGTCTGGCGTTGGCGAGCCGGCCTGTCCCTGGAACAGTTGGCCATTGGCTTTGGACTCATGGTTGGTTTGACAGGTGTCCGTCGCGTGTTGTGCGCTCTCGGATTCCACAGCATGTCTGTCGCAATATGACGGGCAACGACCGAAGCTGGCGCTGCAAGACTACGACAAATGATGGAAAGACATTAGTGCGCGTGCCTGCTTGCCCGTGAACTGTTGTGTGTGGTGTTTCTCGCTGATGTACCTCTTTCTTTTCTTTCCTCTATCCCCAGTGCGCATATGTGCATTTGTGTATCTTGCGAGCGTGTGGCCGTATTACTTTTTGGCATTAATTTGCGCCCTTCCACGTGTTGATTGCTTTGTTCTTTCTTTGCCCTGTTTGTAATGTGTTTGATTAGAAACCTACCCACCCTCAGGACAGAGGCTGCCAATTTGCCTGCTTGCAGTTGCAAAGGAGCTTGAATGCTAAAAACTTGTTTCAAATGCGTGTTTGTTGCCATTTGTTTTAATTTGTTTTGAGAGCGTGGCATTTCACCGCCTCTTAACAAATAATTTTGGGCGGTGTCGTTCTTTGCTCCCGACATCACATTCGGCCAACATGAGGGTACGCATCACAATAGTTGTGCTTTGCTTGCTGTCACACCACAAGCGTGAGGAAAATGTGTGCCATAACCCAATCTGCTTACTTCAGTCTTATCTCCAGCTGTGGAAGCTGTGAATGGGACTGCGATACAGCATTTGTGGCATTGTGTAGATACCACTGCTTATGCTAATTAAGACATAAATTTTGACATTATGCCATAATTACAGGAAAGTTGAGCGTACATAACATTTGCATTGGAAAGCTTTCATATGCTTATGAAGTGGAAGCAGTGGTCTCACGATGTAGCTGTACCTTTATCTGCATCAAGGATGTAGTGGAAGCAGACGAGGGACAGATCGAACAGATAAACAAATTGATAAAATTTGATTCAGCTCAAGAGATAATTTTTATGCATCATTTGCTTTCTCTTATCTCTGTGACTGTTCTAGCAACTGCGCTTGTTTTTCTATTGTTTGCTTTTCAATGCTCAGAAAACCTAATAACTAGCGTTCTGTCTTTTCTTGAATAAACATACAAAAGTGATTAAACTGAACAGAAAGGGTGACCTTCTCTGTTCCCTATATTTTCTTACATATCCACCAGTTTTTTGCTTCGAGCTTCTGCGTAACCTTCAGCTCGCCATGCGGCGTACAGTTTAGGATAGCGCAAGCAGCGTAGCGCAGACCTACTTGTGAGAAGTGTTGTTGAGTGATTGTTTTGTTTGCATTTGCTTTGTATTGTGTCCCTTACCTCATACCTCATCGCAAAACCATATCCATCCCACCTACCTGATCGGCTAAGTTTGTTGAACCGTTGTTATTCCTTTGTTCTTGTTCTTTTTTACTCTTTTTTTTTTTCGGTCAACACTCGTCAGCTGATGAAATGTAACCGGTCCACCTGTGTTATCACTATTTATTCGAATGGCTATTTAAAGTGTTCGCATTGAAACAATTGAAGGGCAAAATGTGCGGTGGTGTGTGTGAGCATTGAGTGACTATGACCTTCGGAATAAAAACGTCTCAAACTGCTGTCAGCTGTTATTTTCCAAATGCAAAGCCACCATTCAACCTGTCGGACATGTCAATTCATATTTGGCTACAGGCATCCGAATGGTAAATTAAATCTACTGCATGTGTCATGAAATGTGGAACAGACGTATCTGTGAACAAAGTCGTTGAATGACTGACAATGTAAGGTGTGGTAAAACGTGATACAGACATGATGCACTGTGGAATACAATGTTAAACGGCAGTTGTAATGGTCGCTCACTTCAGTGGTAGAGGTAATCGCCAACTAAGCTGAGGGCTTGAATTGGATAACTGCACTATTTCATGCGCGAGTTCATATGCCATGTCTGCAATGCTTGGGGATTCTTGCAGTAGACCTGCTTAAAACAGGAAGAGTGAAATGGGGAGAATTTTGTGCAAAGCTCATGCTTGGGACAAAAAAAAATAGCATGATCTGTGCATGCATAGTTGAAATGCATGTCCATTTTGAGCACTCTGAGATCTTGAGGCACTGGATTTATGTTCATTCATTGACATAAGATTGGTACATAAGCAATTTGCTTGTGCAGAGTGAATCGTCGGCACCATGTACAACTGCGTTTATTTTTTTTGGGCGTTTACTGGGCTATTAATCGTGTATTCATCAGGACTAGTCATTGGGTAGAACACGTTCTCCATTGTATGGACTTCAGCACCAGACGAACTGTGCCTTCCATTCTACGCCCTCGCTGCTCATTATACTCGCCTGATTTGGCCTTGTGCGAAATTTCGGGGCTCTCCTAGCTGGAGTTGCAAATGAGGGTGCATCGCTTTGACAAAACCGGGGAAATTCAAGCAAAAATCCTGCAGTGTTTGAAGAAGTCGCATAATTTTTGGACACATTTGCAGGTCCCACTTCACATAATTACTTCAAAGGTTAGGACTAGGCTAAAGCTGCGTTTTTGTAGTGGTAGTGCCAATACCAAAGATCTTGCAGTCCTGTGTGAACTTATAGTCACACCTGCAGTGCCTTAATTGGACCTTTAGGTGGCCTTGTATGTTACATGCAGGGTGCCTGAGGAAGAAGAACGTCGTCGTTGATGACAGCAGATGACGGGGCTGTGATGAGATTGGAAAATTATCAGGCATAGGATATGGAGTTGGTTCACTCAAGACCAGCAATCGGGTGTTTGCTGGGAGAGTCTGTCGTCCTGTTGTGAACACAAAATAGGATGATAATAATGTGTTAAACATGTGGTGACCTTGCAGATTTGCAGTTATAATTTATGTGGGCATTGTTATGCTGCGCACAGCACCTATAAAGGCAGTCCTTGTTTACGACCCCCCCCCCCCCCCCCCCAGAAAAAAAAAAGTTATCTTAACTGGGGGGTGTGATGCAGCGGGCTTATTTAATTTTAGAAGTGGAAGTCAACCGCTTTCTTTCCACTTTTACATGGAAAGCAAAAGATCTTGGGAGAACACTGGCGTCATCTGAAAAATAACCACAGCTCCTACAGATACGACCTTAAAGGAAAATATTGAGATGACATTTCTGGACTTGCCTTTTTTTTATGTTAATTGAAGGTCCAAACCCTTTCAACAATAGAAAAAATAATGGCAATTGTCAAAGTTCTCTAAATAAGTTAATATGACACTAGCTTGTTTTGGACCAGTTTCAGTACTGATGAGGTGTGTTTAAGGAGTAGCTCACATTGTTCCTGCGATCACTGCGGATGTCAATGAGTGCAACCGGAAAAATGTGCGTACTCTCGTTAATTTTTTTTTATGGGCCACATCAGCAAAATTTGCTCTTTGTCATGGTGTTACAATAATGTTGACCACAGGGAATCGAACCGGAACTGAACCAAAACCAGAAAATTGGAAAAAAAAAATTATTTTTGCTCGAACCAAAGCTGAATCGTTACAATTCTTTTTCGTGGAACCGAAAGGAAACAACGGTTTTCGGTTCACGTTGGCCACCTTTTCATACATGCATTGCCTGCACTTGTGGCCCAATTACGCTACCTCATTTGTGAATACACACCATCTTCCCATGATTTTAGAAGTAACAACACCATTAGTATGGTTTTTCAACGTATTGCGTCGAGAGCAGACATATTAGTAATACACTTGTAAGCGTTTGAAACTGGTCACTGTCAAATAGCTTTCTGTTAGGAGAAGTGTATGCGACTGTTGAAATAAAGAAGGGCATTTCC
This sequence comes from Dermacentor silvarum, assembly GCF_013339745.2. Taxonomy (NCBI): domain Eukaryota; kingdom Metazoa; phylum Arthropoda; class Arachnida; order Ixodida; family Ixodidae; genus Dermacentor; species Dermacentor silvarum. The sequence goes on along the minus strand of NC_051164.1, from coordinate 48,688,023 downwards.
TGGCTGAGTCGTGGCTTTTAAGTGCACAAGTTGAAGTAGGTGCAGAGATATGACATTGTTTCTGACATGTGCGTATCCACAGCATGATCTTTAAATCAAAACTTTCTTTGCCTGCTATCCTGGATCGGTGCTTCCTTTATTCATTATAAACAGGTATGGCCTGCCCACTTGGTGGTGATGCTTTGTGAAGAAATGGGCGAGAGAATGGGAACTAGCGTAGGGGCAAGTTCAAATCGTGCGGACAAAGGACGTCTCGCAGAAAGATTCTACGACAGTCCAGGATCTCCTTTTTGTGCTGTGGCTCCCCTCTTGATTGACCTCTTCCATTGCTGAAAACTTGCGGCACAGAGGACTGCGAGTCCTCTTATATCCCTGCAGCGGTGCTGGGTAAAGGCTGTACACTCCTATACAAGGTGTATGAAGACGGCTTGCTTTTTTGATGTTGCACATCAAACAGCGACCTATATACATGTGTCTGGTCCGCTATGACAAGAAGTCCTCCCTTTGGAAAAGAGTGCCAGTCTCACTTGTCAGAGTCGTGCCCGTCCTTACTGTAAGCCCTTAAGCTAACATTGGCCGCTGATTCGTTTTCCTGCCGAATAGGATCCGGGGCCTTAATTCACAAAGTGTTTAGCTCGTAAGTGCACTTTCATGTAACCGGTCCACCTGTGTTATCACTATTTATTCGAATGGCTATTTAAAGTGTTCGCATTGAAACAATTGAAGGGTAAATGTGCAGTGGCATGTGTGAGCACTGAGTGACTATGACCTTCGGAATAAAAACGTCTGAAACTGCTGTAAGCTGTTATTTTCCAAATGCAAAGCCACCATATTCAACCTATCGGAGCTTTGCTAGTAATATTTCCAGCATATAAATTGCCTGAAACTTTCTTTTACGAGCAATTTTAGCATTTGTGACGCTATTGGAAACTTCCCTAGGGTGACTGCAGGTTAAAATAATTTTAAGGCTATTATTGTTCTGGCGATGTTCAGCTAGCGCACATATAATAGGCTAGAAAATTACTGTGCCGTACAGCCATATAAACGTAACATTGTCCATATGTCATATGGCGATATGGCCATACGGTGCATATAGGTCATGACTTTCGTGTTATCGCGTTGGCTCGTGATTGGTTCATGTTATGTATATCACGTGCTCTAGGCGGGCGACGCTACATGCTACCGATGCTACTGCGTCAACATGGTGAAGAGTCGTGGGCTACGCAGGCTAAACCCGAACGGTCCAGCTGCGCGACGTCTAAGCGAAACACGCGCACGGGAGCGCGCTTTTCCATTCATTTCCATTCGACGCACCGCCCACGATGCTCCGCGTAAGGAAAAGTGGGTCACTTTCGCTTTCTCGCGTTCGAGGACGTTTCAGCAGTTTCAGTTTCACTCCTGCGCGCTCGGCGCGAACCGCTTTTGAAAAGCCCTTTTTCAAGCAGAGACGTCGCAGAAACGCGACGCAACAGCGTGCAAAACTAGGATTCGTTACATATTCTCAAACGGAGCTTGGGAAGTTTGTGGGCGTAATCGAAACAAGCGTTGTTTCCGTGATCGGTTTGAAGGGAGGCATTCGCGCGTTCGAAAGGCTTCGGGTTGTCCGCGCCTCGAGGCCCCTAGAGGACGCCCCGGTCGGCCTTGCCGAAATAGGCGCTATCTGGGCTTGCTTGTTTTGCGGGGAGCAGCCAGCGGTTGGGCGTGTGTGTTTATGCTCGGCGCTGGGAAGGCGCTATTATTTCGGCGCTAGACGAGTGAAGGATTTTGAGAAGACCGCTTTCTTCCAAGGGGCTCGTTCGACGTCCGCCTCGCGTCGTCGACCGAGAGATAAACCCGGCACACCTTGAAACGACGGGAGTGCGCTGACAGCGCCGGTAAACGCAGCCGAACATGCCGGTGTTTCACACCAAGACCATCGAGAGCATCCTCGAGCCAGTCGCGCAGCAGGTAAGCACGGGGCCGTGTGTTTGCCTGCGAATGGCTGCGAGGGGCGGCGGGACGGCGTCAGCTCCGGTGCTTTGCTGTCAACCCCCACACGTTACTTGCGCCTTTCCGGCGGGGCCAGGTGTGTCGAGTAGAGTTCTCGCCCCGGTTCGGCCGAGGCTTGCCGCCAGGTTCACCTTAGCTTGTTGCGTTCGGCGCGTGCAGTGCGGTTCCTAAACCGGCGCACGGACGCGCAGCATGCCATGTCGGAGGAACCAGGAGAGGGGGGTTGGTGAGGAAAGGCAGGCCTGTGTCTTGGATGTGGCACGCCCGACGCACAAGTGCACCATTGTGCCGAGTGGTTTGATTCGAAGCAGTACCTCCGGCTTTCGCGGTGTGAATGACATTGGAAGACCGTGTATCATCCTGTCGAGCGAGCAAGGACGAAAACGCCCTTGTTTCGACGTTTCTCCTTGCTTTGATTATATGCGCCGCCGAGGCGCTGTCAAGAGGATTTATTACATAAGCGGCGGTGTCGGGTATCGCACGCAGTGCAAGCTCCGCGTTTTAAACTTTTTCTCGCTGTAACCGTACTACGTGTACTAGAAGCTTGTTGGCTGCCAAGATCGGATCGCATCTGTCGGTTCTGTCATTTCGTACGGCGTCCTCAAAATGCTGTGCTTTGCGAACACGCTACACTGATATCCCGTGCGACCTCTTCAGGCTGGCTGGAGGTTTCGGCAGTTGACTCAACCGCTTGTCATTCGACGGCCACTCAAGAGGGCTTATGTCACCGTACTGTCGCGGCAATGCTGAAGCTGAGTCAGCTGGAAGAAAGCGATAACAGCGCTCTCTCGACCTGCTCAGTCCGAATCATAAAAGGAGCGTTCGCGAGGATACCTCACTGTTCGATGATATCATCATCGATGCGTCGTACGGGGGGAAGCGTCGTCTGCTGCCGCGGCTTTGAGAATCTGATGCAGACGACATCGTCGAAAACGGTTAACACGAAATCGAATTTGTTGCCTAATCGAACGGATCGGGGTTTATATTTGCCCATATAGAAGCGCGGACGATACGCAAAATCGCTCGCACTATCGGGCTAACAAGCAGTCATGTTGATGAATCTCTCCTTCGGGTAACGGGGTCTACCTTCACGCTTGGGTGACGCTTCGGTGACAGGTGTGTGACGAGTCCCGAAAGCGAGAGATTTTGTTATTTATTTGCAGTCCACCCTCTTTTGTTGCTATATTTAAGCGGGCGCCCCCAACTTTGCCGTTCGTTTTTAAGTTCTTTTCAGCACGGCGCGTCTCGATTGCGAGGCGTATGACATCGTGTTTTGGTGTCTGCACTTCGCTCGGCAAAAAAGACCCTGTTGCCTCATACGTTTTGATGGTAATGACCGAGTGGAAACGCGACGCGTTCGACTCGATTAGCAACAGTAAGGCGAGCTGAGTGTCTCAGGAGCGTTAATTGCTCGTTCAGGTACGATCGAGGTATTGCAAGAGTAGCGTACGTAGGTGCGCGTTGTACGCGGGCGGAATGCGCCACTTGATCATTTCTCCGCCCACATGAAAGACTCGAAAAAGCGTCGGCAACAACCACTCAACGCCGTGACGACACAGATGCAAGCAGGCGATAATATAAAAACCAATTCGCACGATGCCGTCACGTACTCGCGCCAGTGTCCGTAGGTGTTTGGGATTGGGAAACCGCTCGTGAAGTCCTTTTTAAGGTATTCGCCCAGTAAAATTCCTAACTGTGCCATTGGTGCCACCTCTGTAGCATCACGCCATGCTTTCCGTTCAGAAAAAAAAAAAAAAAGAAACATTGTACATAATTAACAAGCGCACAGACGGATACGGCGAGATTGAGTTGAACAGCTCTATGATTTGGATTTATTTCCCTGCAAGGGCATATAGTACGAAACGTCGGTACTATTTCAGAGTTAACGTGGACCTGAACTCACTTAATTAGTTCACGAAGCGCCCTGTCCCCTAAAAAATACTCAACTTGTTTCTTTTTGGGGGTCATATATGTACGACTAATTGTAATAGCTTCGGAAGAATTGATGACTATGGCTGGTACACGCACATATTTAAGCTTTACGTGGACTGAGCTGCTAATCAAGCAGTTTTCTGTGCTTTCTGAAAGCCATCCCGAAGTCCTGCCATGTACTTTAAAAATCGCATGGTAAACGTGATTTTTTTTTTTTTTTTCTGCGATCATGCAGATGTGGTTATGACCATGTGGAACCTGATCACAGGGAATTACTGAAGTCCTTGACGTGATCGCTGCAATAGTTGTTGCAGATACAACATTGGCCTTGAGTCTAGAAATATACTGGAATTTAAAAAGAAGTTGTCTTTAGTTGCATAACAGTCCGGCTCCCGCGCTAGTTTGAGTTGATCAACCTCGTCTGGCTTGTTCTCCTCCTCATTCAGAGAGAAGGATACACCAGTCCGTTTCGTTTATCTACGCTTCCATTCGTAGCGGAGGCGGAAAGTGTACTGCCTCGAAGAGGTGCGGCCGATAATAGCAAAAGAGGCGAGCAAAAAGTTAGATTCGGAAAAGAAGAAGAAAAAAAGAGGAAACAGCTGAAACCCTGAAACAGCTAGCGGCAGTAGCAGACGAACCGCAACTCGCCACCATCTTGAAAAAAAAAAAAAAAAAGGGGGGGGGGGGGGGGGCGTTGGTGGCGCCATCTGCTTAGCTGGGTCACGGTTTCCGCGCTGGGCGCGCTAATATTAGAATGGCGCGTCTCGGATTACGGCCCATGTGCGCGGCTTGCTTTATATTTTGTTCTTTTTTATCTTATGTACGTGTCACTGGGGGGGCACGAAAGTTTGTTTGCCTCCCTTCCCACACACTCATTCTCTTTCCCACACTTGCGCTGTGGGCCCTCATCAGTGGGAGAGAGAGGTGCGAGTGTCGACTTATGGAATGAGGTGATGAATGGTTTATGGCCATGTTGTGCAAGATGCTCAACTAGTTCACTGAGTGACAACTTGCACAACATGCTTGTGCAGTGTGGTTTTGTTAGGCACAGTCCTTTACTGAGGCAGTATCTTGTGTTCAAGGTTTTCAGTGAGCTTCCGGAAAGATGCAATAAGTTATGCTGTACCTTTAATCAATCAGTCTAATCGATTAAAAACATTACTATACCCGTGCCACATGCACAGAAAATGACATTAACTTGAATGCCATATTTGCATGATGCCAGATGGATCAACCTAAAGTAATTTGCCTTAATGTCATCATTATTTATTGCATTTGCCAGAATTCTTTTGACTCAGAAATGCATACTTTCGATGCCATAGCTTGCGCAGTGCAGTTTAATTGAAGTATTTGATCATGAACCGCACCTATTATGTAAAACATGTACACAAATCTTTCAAACATAACACTCCTGTCAAGAGTGGTACTTGGCGAAATTTCCCACGTCGGCATTGCAATGGCTTCGATGCGACAGGCACCACCTCATTGACACCAATTACGTCCTACAGATATCCTATGGACATCCACTGCCAGGACATGGATATCCTAGGGATGTCTTGAATATGTCCTGTGGACATTCCTTACACGATCGTTTGGTTGCACTTTCCATGTCCTGTGGACATACCTTGCATGTTCACGAGGGACATTGTGGGGACATGCTGCATACATTTTATGGACATGTGTCAGGTCCTTTCGCACAGTGTTTGCTATAATGCCAATTACGTTCGCTGCACACTGTGTGACAGATGCAATGGGCAGAGTGCCAACACATCAAGAACAGATCTGCACACATTACGCGCACGCGCATGCATGAGGAAGTACTCCTCATTCTTCTAGGCCTTCTGCCAAGCGCAAGTGGCTTATTGAACTAACTGAAGTTTCCACAGTAAATTGCGTCAGAAAATTCGCAAAGTGCGATGTACGCTTGAGCTGTAGGCATGAAATCTTTATTTTAATTGTAATTTGAACATGCGAGAAAACGTAATCGTGTTACGAGGAAACTCAGACAAAGCCTCTTGGAGGACAAACATCCATGTGTATGCCAAAAAATGTCCATGTGCAATACCCTTCGGACATCTGTGGACGGATACGTGAAACACGATCGTGTACCACGTCCTTTGGACGTTCAGGGTATAATATCCGGAACTGGATGTCTGGCGGATGTCCTATTTGTTTTTGAAGTGGTGCACTGACTTTGGGATATGAATTGGATGTTGTACGTATGAAGCGTTTTCACTGGGACTTAGCTTCTGGGCTTCGGACTTGACATTTAGCGGCAGAGGTTGCTATGGTTGGTTCCAACATTGTAACAGACAGCAACAAACTCAAGCTAATGGCATCATAATGCACCTGTTAATGCGTAAGCATTCTTTGGTGAGTACCCCAACAAAATCTGTCCGTCCCGTGACACCTTATATCTGTAAATAAATGCATAACTGGTCAAGTTAACACGTGATCATTATAATAGTGTAATAGTATATGATTCGTATCGTTAGAAAAAAAAAAGAAAACTTGTGACATCGTACTCGCCATGTCAAAATCGTAACAATAAAGGAAAATAAAAAAAGCTGTGGTGTGACATAAAAAAAAAAGGTTGTGACAGCATTTCAGCTCAGTTGATACGATATACCTACAAGATAAATGCATACTTGCTCAAGTTAACACATGTAATTGTTGTAATAGTATAATAGTAGATGATTGGTAGCGATGGGTAGACATACATAAGCTAGCTAAATAAGTCAGCAAAAGCTAAGTAGCACCCGAGCCACAGAATGCTTACGCATCAATGGACAATTCTCAGAATTCCTGTGGCATTTCATGAAGGCACATTAACTTGTTAACACATATTTATCTTTTATTAGTACCTTGAAAAAAAAAAAAGACACTGTCATCAACGTCATCGTGTCACATGTAATTAAATTTGGACGTGTGGCAATTCCGCTGAAAAAGAAATGTCATTTGGGAATGTTAGGCAATAACAACTGAATCTTATTTTTTGTGCCCTAGTAGCACAGGTACTAGGCGCAGAGAAATAAGTAATAATACATCAGGATAAATGCATTATAATTGTTTGATAGAAGATACGGGAGCATTGTAGGGTTCAGTAACCAGCAGGTAAGGATTGCTTGAGCAAACCAGAACAATGAAGAAATGACCCCAGTGACTGCCGGGGATGAATCGCCCACCTTTGCTTTCAATCTAGTACATGTATGTGCACAAATAGCCTCCTCTATTTTTTCAGTGCCAACCCTGCTGACTCTCCCAAACCAGGTGTCACTGAGAGGGCGTCACTTTTCCAGTAGTTTGGTCGCAGTTTCATGGGGCATGGTTAGGGTCATGTCAATTATCCTTCATTGTACATCATGCGGAAGCCAAGGAGCGGACACAGAGTGGCAGCAGTGCCCAACTAAAGTTTTCTATGCTGTAGTAGCAACAAGTATAATATGACTGGGAATGTGGTGCCGCCGCAGTAGGCTACTAGCTTTCATGCATTGTGGGGCGACTGGGGAGGCATTGAAAAATACAGGAGGCTATGATACACATCAAGTGTATCAAGTGTACCAGAAAGCTGGAAGAATGCCAGCATTATACTCATCCATAAGAAGGGAGACGTAGACGGAGAATTGAAGAATTATAGACCCATTAGCTTGCTTTCAGTGTTGTATAAAATATTCACCAAGATAATTTCCAATAGAATCAGGGCAACACTTCAGCCAACCAAGAGAACAGGCTGGCTTCAGGAAGGGATATTCTACGATGGATCATATCCATGTCATCAATCAGGTAACAGAGAAATCTGCGGAGTACAATCAAGCTCTCTATATGGCTTTCATAGATTATGAAAAAGCATTTGATTCGGTAGAGATACCAGCAGTCGTAGAGGCATTGCGTAATCAAGGAGTACAGGAGGCATACGTGAATATCTTGGCAAATATCTACAAGGATTCCACAGCAACTTTGGTTCTCCACAAGAAAAGTAGAAAGATACCTATCAAGAAAGGGGTCAGGCAAGGAGACACAATCTCTCCAGCGCTATTCACTGCATGCTTAGAAGTAGTATTCAAGCTCTTAGACTGGGAAGGCTTAGGAGTGAGGATCAACGGCGAATATCTCGGCAACCTTCGGTTTGCAGATGACATTGTCTTATTCAGCAACAATGGGGACGAATTACAGCAAATGATTGAGGACCTTAACCGAGAGAGTGTAAGAGAAGATGTTGAAGATTAATATGCAGAAGACAAAGATAATGTTCAATAGCCTGGCAAGGGAACAAGAATTCAGGATCGCCAGTCAGCCTCTAGAGTCTCTAAAGGAGTACGTTTATCTAGGTCAATTACTCACAGGGGACACTGATCATGAGAAAGAAATTTACAGAATAAAATTGGGTTGGAGTGCATATGGCAGGCATTGCCAAATCCTGACTGGGAGCTTGCCACTGTCGTTGAAAAGAAAAGTGTACAATCATTGCATTCTACCGGTGCTAACATATGGAGCAGAAACTTGGAGGTTAACAAAGAAGCTCGAGAACAAGTTAAGGACCGCTCAAAGAGCGATGGAACGAAAAATGTTAGGGCCTAACGGGACAGGAAGAGAACAGTTAGGGACATGGTGGGGAATGTTAGGGACAGGAAGAGAGCGGTGTAGATCAGAGAACAAACGAGGGTAGCCAATATTCTAGTTGACCTTAAGTGGAAAAAATGGAGGATGGATAACCGGGGGTGGACCATTAGAGTTACAGAATGGATACCAAGAGAAGGGAAGCGCAGTCGAGGATGGCAGAAAACTAGGTGGGGTGATGAAGTTAGGAAATTTGCAGGCGCAAGTTGGAATCAGCTAGCGCAAGACAGGGGTAATTGGAGAACACAGAGAGAGGCCTTCGTCCTTCTGTGGACATAAATATGGGCTGATGATGATGATGATACACATAACACTGAGGTGCCACCTGCCACCTTGCAGCAATAATGATAGCAACGTCTACATCTCCCTCCTTCCTTTGAGTTCATAAGTCCAACCGCTTTGGAGGAACCACCAAGCGTCCATGACACATGCGAAAGTACAGATGCAGACAGCAGAATAATTGTGAAAGTCCATATAACACTTTAGCCTAGCATATGCAAGAAGAAAAAAAAAAAAGGTCTAAATCTGGCACATGTCATCCTGCCCTGGTTAATAGTTTTTACAGGCTAGTTTGAAGTTCCTGGCAGTTTTCATGTGGGACAGGCATGTGGCCATTCCATACTTTGGTCCCATGAAGTTCCATTAGTCATTAGGCAAATATATTGGGACAGTTTGGCAAATTAAAGTTGGCGCTTGTAGCATGTCTGGGGTGTTGCGAGCTGGTAGACTAAATATACCTCGAAGGAAAAGAAAAATTGTTCATTACCGGGTGTTTATTAAGACAGAAATTTTATATTTACAGAAAGGCGAAGATGATAGTATATGGACATTTCGAAATACGCTATCAGTAGGACAACTCAAAAGGGACAATGTTATTATGTGTAGTTATCGATTTTGTAATCAATGCAGTGGAGCATAGTATGTTGTGTATGTGAGACCCTAGGTGTCTGTGCTGTAGTTCAGCTAGCAGTGAAATGAGGCGATGTGTAATTCTGGTTGTTCATTTTCATTTTTACACCCGAACATGTTTCAGGAGAATCTGGTTAAACCCGATTTCTCCCCGAATTCCAACACCACATACCAACCTATTATTTTTATTTTTTTTAACGCTGCATGGAGTTTGCAGTGCACACTCACTAGCTACCCTGCCTCAGGACCACGAAGTTTGTTCCTGTTCGCTTCATTGACCTATAGTTCATATCACAAGCTGCGTGCATCACTGTGCACGCTACACGGCTCTCAACCACAACCGCCCAACGAGCCGCCTAACTCTGAGCTTATTAACTGACTGACATCGTTGCACTGACATTGTTGTGCCTCGCTAATGGAAGCTGTGGTGTCGAGAGAACTTACTCTCAGCTGAGATATGTTCAAAGATCGGACAGGTCTCCGATATGTTGCGCATGCAGTTTGTAATGTAGGTTAACAAGGATGTGTGAAAAATCGATGACCAGCCTTTCATGAATACCATGTTTCATTTCCTTGAAGTTATCAATGCTCCTTTACTGTCATTATTACTTAATAATTTCCAAACAAACGCCTAACTTTGAAGTATTTGCTAGAAAACCATAATGTCCCCCCGATAATCAGCTTGAAACAGATCCCTAGTTTTAACACATTATCGTTAAGGAGCTCGTCATACCCTCCTCTAAAAATTTTAAAATATATAACGTAGTACAATTGTACATTTAACCCGAAAAAACCCGAATTTCGGAATGGTTCTATAAAATTGGAGGGTGCTTAGGCTTCGCCTGTAAGAGTGGAACGCGATAGCGTTATCAGGCTCCATTCGCATCACATTTTTCTTTATGAGTAGGCTTCATTGCAGCACACAGCGTGGGAAAGCCAGCTTACAAAGACCAAGCTTACACTGATCCCCGTAAAGTCGTCTTCACTTTTAAACACAAATGCATTGCTGGGAATACATTTTTACAGGAGCAATTTAAGCCATCTTATATAAAAATGTGAAGGCCCTAGTACCTTTGTTATTATTTTATTAATTGTTTGCTGTTGCCCTGAGGCGCGTGCATGTCCAAAATTTAGAAAACATTCCCCTCAATGTTGCCTAGGACCAAAGTACAGCGAAACACCATCAGAATTGAAGGACGCTTAAGCTTCACCTTTAAGAGTGGAACGCGATAGCATTCAAAGATCTCTGGCTGCTTATCAGGCTTTTTTCTCCTATATTCAAATCACAATCCAATGCTATCATGCCTGTAGGTTGTGGATAAGTTGTATTTTACGATTTTTCTGACGGATTGTACTTTGACAAATTCAATTTTTGTTCACTGATACCTTGCGCCACGCAGAGGGCATTGGTTCGGGATGATAATTTCCACCAGACACCGATGCTTAACGCCGACGCTGGATTTTCTGCGACACGGAGCCCTTAACGCTATCGTGTTAAAAAACCCGATTTCTCCCTGAATATCAGCTTGGAAAATAGCACCCGATTTTTATCCCCCGAATTAAAAAAAAATATATATATAAAACTCGAAAACGAACAACCCTATGTTTAATGTCCTTAGCAAGCTGCCTGGGAAGCAGGAGCAGGCTTTAGTTAATGTGTAGCAACTAAATGCCAGTTTTTTGCATACACTATCAAGCTGATGCTTCCAAAGCAGATGTTCATCAAAGACAATACCTAAATATATAAATGAGGAAACTCTTTGAATTGGTCTATTGTTTAACGTTAAGTTAAATAAGTTATAATCGACGGCCTTCTTTACAGAATGAAAAATTGCATACTTGGTTTTATCCACATTTGTAGTTAATTAGCTGAAAACAAGGCGTAAATATTGAGTAATTGTGTCGTTATGACACTCTTAAGTCCACAAGCGAGCTACCACAAAATGCTACGGTTGTATCTTCTGGGTACATCAGAATTAAAGCGTCATGTAGTGCCTTTGGGAGATCATCTATAAATATAGAAAAAAAAAAAGCAGTCCCAACACAGAACCTTGTGGAACACACGCCATTTTCTGTGCCACATAAAATGGGCTTCATCCCCGGCTTGCACATGTGGCAACGGCGAGGAGGATGTTTGCCATATAGCTCCTCGAATGCCCGAGGTGCCCTACGCTTAGAGGGCAGCTAGAACAAGAGCTACACTCAATTGATCCTCACCGACTGTTCTCACTCGCAAAATTGCCGGGCCCTTGGCCATCACAAACCACACAGCGTAAAGCATTGAGGCACTCGAACATTTATGCGAAGACACAGGCATCCTTAATGAGTACCAGATGCTGCACCTGAATAATAACCACAATGTAACCACAACCTGCTTCTGTTATTTGTAAATGTTTCGTACTCTTTACAATATATTTTTCTTGTTAGTATATTATTACTACTATAGAAAAAGGAGTAGCCGTCACCATTATAGGGGGTCGACTTCTCTTTTATATTCATTTCAATAAAAAAAAGAGGGGTTGGGGGGGCGTGAAACACTAAAAGAAAATCAACGCAAGTACGCCTGCCCTGCAGATAACAAGGATTCGAGAGTGGTTGAGTTGCCCACATATTGCAGAAGGGTATTCCATTTGCTTATTGCCTTAGGGAAGAACAATAAACGATATGGAGTTCTTGCCTGTGGCATTAAAATTATTTTATTGTAGCTACCTCTTGTCTGTTGTGATTTATTGAATTGCATGTAAGTGTCGAATTTCATTTTAGTGTAGTCATTAACAATGCTAAACGACTGTAAGCAGTGTAATTTGTGCTGAGGTTTTAGTGAACCCAACTAGTAATGTAATCTAGCTAGTGACGAGAATTTTATTTATTTTATATTGGTATAGGCCAGATAGCTAGCCAGATTCAGGAAAGTCGTCAAGCTGCTCAAGGAAATGTTAGCGTATTTAAGACATCAGAACACCCACGGCATTCCAATGGTTGTTGACACTGGGATATTATGTAGGCCCTGATGTGATCTGTCGGGCCGCAATATTCTGGAATAGATTGTCTGCGTTTCATCAGGTGGTGCTCTGTTGCTATCACATATGCTTTGGCGTCATGTCTTATTTTTCGGTGTTTTCAGTAAAATCTTTCTATTGCTAGCGCTCATATCTATTTTTTTTTTCAGCCGTTGTAGTTTTGCAGTGCTGTAGTTCACAAGTATAGAATACTAACTTGGCCAGCATACTATACTTTTATTGCCAATTCTTGCAGTCCAGGTTAGTCAAGAGTAAAAATAAAGTTTATCTTTTACAATATTTGTGAACAGATAGAGAAAGGTACATTGCAAGCGGAAGTCCCACAGCATGTTGACTGAAAGAGGCCCCAGCTGATGATATGGAAGTCGGTACAAAATCTTGCTAGAGCAGCTTAACCGTAGGAGCTTACAATTGAAATACCAAAAAGTAACAAGTGATAACAAAACAAAACCTCTGAAAAATTGCGAGAACAAATAAATAAAATAAATATTTGTGGATTCACAGGGTACAAATATGGGCCTGCCCAAGCCAGCATATGACTTGTGGGGCGGTGCCCAGCAGCAAGGGACAAGTCAGCATATGTCACTGTCGGTTCACATCACGAAAATAACTGGATTAGGGATCAGGCAGGAAGAAAAATAAAAAAAATGAAGCGTACAAAACAAAGATAAGACTGCACATCTTTCCGACTGCCTAAAGAGAAAACACTAATTGGGAGGTCATTCAGAACACTTGGCACATAGAAAGCACGAACACGTTCACCATGTCTAGTCCGCACTCTGGGAAAAATTAAATGATCTTGTGGACGCATTGTTTGAGCAGGTACATATGGCAGGCAGAACTCGTTATTCCACAGATATGTAAGACTAACACTTTCTTTAAATAGCAACCTGAATGAAGGCATACGTGAGCACAAAAACAGACTAGAATTGTTGGGAATAGGAACACCATACATCAAAGCATGAATTAGAATTTAGTAAGCCAATCAACCTAATTGTACCAAAACACTGAACAAAAGTAAAAACAACAAACTCCAAAGCATCTTGGTAAAAGAATATCAGTAATAAATACACATTTATTCAAGATTTAATTGAACCACGTAGTATGCATGAAAGAAGTTTTCTTCTTGGTACCTCTTGGTACTTGCTTGGTGATTAATCGTGTACTGCTTCAAAGCAGAATAATAACATTACAGTTCTAAGCTTGGCCACTTGGTTTTTGTCAACCATTGTGTCTCCATATATTGCTCATTGTCTCGTATGTATTGCATGGCTCAGAGTAATTTGTACATGATAGTGGTGAAAGAAAATGCACACACTATTGGTCAAATGCAAATTATGTTGAGTTAGCATTGATAACTTGGGTGTTGTGGTGCAGCATTGAGACCTGGCTGTAATGCATATTATAATCATGTATTTATAGATACATCATTTTTCATATTTTTATATTTTCTTTACACCTATTTTATTACAATTTTCCTCACGCCTATCTTTTCTCTTCTCACCTTTCTCATGGCCGTGGGACAGTTCAGGTGTCTACTGGGAAGTGAGACAGTTACGATGCTCGTGGCCTTTGATTCCTCCCTCCTTTTGTCCTAAACACAACAAACTACTACTACTACTACTACTACTACTACTACTGCTACTACTACTACTACTACTACTACTACTACTACTACTACTACTACTACTACTACTACTACTTCTGCTACTAACTACTTGTAACTGCTACTATTTGAAGGACCCCATTTTGGGAATCTTGATAATGTAACATTTGTGTGTTGAGGGCATTTGTCACCTGGCTTTCAGCGCAAGAGATCACGGAAAGTACCTATTGAAAAGCGTGGGGGTCTTCACAGAAAGACGCTTGTCCAATCTGAGAGGGCGGCACGCTTCGTCAGTGTCGCTTATGCGGGATACCGAACTGTAAGACGTTGCACGACTTCCTTAAGGGTCGGTGAGACGGGCTGGCTGGTGCATTGGTTTGGTTGTCGCTGGAAGAAAGCATGAAGTGCTAGGGTGAAAGAGGACAAAACCTATTGAAGACATATTAAAATAAAAAGTTTGTCTGATTCTATTGTGGGAGCATGCTTGGGACCTACTGAGTTTGTTAACCAGCTTCATTGGGCACTTTACGCATGAAGCTTCCTTGCTGGCATGCACAAGGAAGTTGTAATGGGCTTAACTGTCCTTGCAGTTTTGCACACTCTTACCCTCTCTTGTACTGCTTGGCCTGCAGATTGGGAAAGGGTGTGATGACTTGTATGTTACAAACCTGTTTGAGATCCTTGACGCCTGCTGAGTTTGTTAAGTGGCCAGTGGTTTTTGAGAGACTTCTTAGTACACAAGTGTGAAAAAGAAAAGAACAATGTTTGATTTGGCATTGCTAACGACACTGATTTTCGGCAAGTTAGTGCGAAAGCAACGGCCAGTTGGTTATTCATATTCAGGCAGGTACCGTGCTATGGACACGGGCAAAGTGAGGGGACATAAAAGATGCAACATTTTCAGTGTGATGTGTCATTTTTATGTGCCTTCACCTCATTGGTGTCCTTAGCGCTGTTCCCACATTAATTTTAGCAAGTTGTTGCTGTTGTGTGAGGTGATTCAATACAAGGCGTTTTGCCTCTGTTCCTGTTTCTACTTGCTAGTATGATCCACTGTTAAGAGGAAACAGCCAAGTGGCTCTCAATTTCATAGGCGCTTCAGCTGTGCATGCTAGTGGAAGTACGTCTATGCATTGTGCAAGCATTTACAGGGGAATCAGCACCACCTACAGGCTCAAAACTGGGTGCTTCCGTGAAATCTCTCTTGTTCTATGCTTGCACCTTCCCTTCAGCAGTAGATTGTGCTGGGCTGTTCAAGTGCAACAGGAATGAAAACACATGAAGTAGAACACCTCCAATGGGCAATACTGTAAATTATCTCAATTTCGCGAGCTTTCGTCCTTTCTTTTGAATGCTAAAATTTTGAAATAAATTCATGACTCTTAAATTTCTGCAGATAATTGTGGCCCTAGAAGCATGTGCTGCAAGTAAAATGGGATCTGTGAAATATTTGTTAGCCTAGTTTTTCACAAATTGTAGGCACTTGACAAAAAACTGTGAAACTTGAGTCCTTGCTAGTATTAAGCCATTTGCAGTGACTTGAGAAGAATTGGCTCTGCTGCGTATCCCGTCACCAACGATGATGTAGGCCTTGAGCAAAGTGTGTTAGCAAAATCATGACATAGTCATTTGAAGTTGCGAAAGTTGAAACAAAAGAATGCATTCTAGTTATCTGAAACTTGTTTGCATTTCATTTGCCCATGATAGTACGTAAGTGCTGTTTATGTCTGCTTAGGAGCATGGCGATTGTCTTGAAGCTTGTCAATGAATAAGTGTGTAAGCTTAACCTAACCTTATTTGCTTCTGTTGATTTAACTTCTACAGTAATGCAAAATTGGTTCAAATCATATGAACTTTGAAACAACAGTTTTTAAAGCATAAGCACCAAGTTTAACAAACGTTTGGAACTTTTCAGCAAGGTCAAGTTTATTAAAATGAAGGCCAGATTAACACATGTTGAATTAATGAGAGGTCACTGTATCATGCATGTTTAATGATACAAAACTGTGCTGTATGAATTAGAGGGATTCCCCATGGTGTGCTGAAAAAGGAGATTTCCCATGCTGTGCTGAACAGTGTGCAGTGGCCGAGTGGAGGACGTTGCTTTCACACGATTGTTGTGAAATAGCGAGGTCATGTAGTTTGCTAGTCTGTAGTGCAGATAAGCCACAGAGGAGCAAATATTGATCTTTTTTGATGGTTCACGTTCCACCAGGTATCCCGTCTGGTGATCCTCCACGAAGAAGCCGAAGATGGCAACGCCATGCCCGATCTCGAGCGTCCCGTCAAAGCTGTCAGCATGGCCGTCTCCAACCTCATCAAGGTGCGCTTCCATTCTTTTTTTTTTTTTCCGATACTGCAGGTCGTAAAGACCAAGCAGCAGGGGTAGTACAAAACATAACAAAATGTGACATTAACTGTTGTTGATGGAGACCCTACGCACTAGAAAATAATCTAAATATATGACCATTAGACAACTACGAACCATTTGATGCTAATTGTAAAAAGAGAACAGTGCACCTACAGTGGAAAATTTACATCAGGCAAGGGTAGTACATTATCTGTTAGTGCATGAATTTGTTAGTAATGATGACTACAAATGTACATGAGCCAATTAAACAGTTACACTGAGGTGTTCCATGAACAGGAGGCAATATTTTGCTAATTTGTTCCAATCGTTTGTCATTTGTGTTTATTTCAATCGTTTAGGCATGTCATCATTTCATCTGTTCAGTAAGAGAAGGCATTGTTAGCACTAAGCACAGATGTGAATGCATGTCAGCTTGCTCGCTCGCTTGCAGTGTTTGCCAACATGTAAGCGAATGCTTGAATCTGGTTGGTACTGTTGCATCAGGTTGGGCGTGAGACGATCAACAGCAGCGACGACCAGATCCTGCGACAGGACATGCCTGCCGCCCTGCAGCGGGTCGAGCAGTCCTCCAAACTTCTCGAGGAGGCCTCGGCCATGCTCAAGGCTGACCCCTACTCGCAACCTGCCCGCAAGAAGCTGATTGAGGGTGCTCGGGGTGAGTGTCGCTTACTCTGATGTGGTGGGGACAGTCTGTGAAGTGACGAAGGTTGACAAACTTTAAACTAGTCCTTTAGTGCACAAAATTCTTTGCTGCAGAAGAAGCGAAGGAGCATAGTGATGGGGAATTGAGAAACAAAGGTTGCCAAATCAGGTCCCACGTGTTGGATATAGTGCCTGTTTGAAGCCATCCTAGTCTATTGCAGTTGTGTAAACGGTGACTGGTCAAGTGCGTTAGTAACGGAATGTGTGTTAACCCATGCACCATCAAATCACCTCGTCTGCTTCTGCTTCCGTTTTCTTATGCTTTGTATGCGTGTCCATCACTTTCGTCTTGCTTAGCTATTGCCACAAAACTGCTCTGCTGCTCACCCTGCTAGGGTGCTTTCTTATTCGTTGGGTGCCAGTGACGCATATGTCCGGGAAGAAGTTAACTCAGCCATGGCAGTCTCCCATAGTGCATCTTCTGGCACAGGGAGGAGGTTTAGCGATGAGGTCCTTTCAGAGGACAGCCAGGAATATTCCTCTAATTCCTTTTCAAATTGCGAATTTCTGCTGTGAGCTATCCCTTCATCTCTGCCTCAGCCAGTCTTGGCTCTTAGAGCATATGGTGCATGACTGCAGCATGCTCATTGTTGCTGAACCATCGGTGTGCCTCTTCTTTACAATTACGAAATGTGTAAAGAGACAATATCTTTAAGTGCAGAGGGACAAAGGGCAGGTGTGTTGTATGTATTTATTTTTTTAGGGAGAGCCTTTCTGTTATTTTTTACTTGTCACTGACTATAGTAGTCATTGTGATAGTTACAGTAACTGTGGAAATGTGAGATGCAAACAATACTTAGTGTAATCGATGCCATCTTTTGTTAGGAACTCGAGCATAACACAAGATCATTAGCAGAGAGCATGAAAAGCATTATGTAGCACAAAGCTAACTGACATAACACGGCACTGAGCAACGGTTTGATCATTGACACTTGTCAAGGGCACTTTGAATGTAACCTCTCTTTAATTTAAAAAAGCCAGCTTGACTAAATCTTACATGTTTCCATGCTCAAAACTTTGCCAGTTCTCAGATTTTGAAGTCTATTTTGTGCGAAGCCAATAGCACAACATTGTTAATGTACAAAGCGCAACATTTCAAACAGTGCCAGGCATCCTGTGTTCATTGTTATTGTTGCGTGGTTCACTTAATGGGTACATACCAATTGACCACACCTATTCTTGTTGTAGTCTTGCAAGCATATCCTTTCTTTTGACATTATCCTTAGGCATCCTGCAAGGAACATCTGCCCTTTTGCTCTGCTTCGATGAGTCCGAGGTGCGCAAGATCATCCGCGAGTGCAAAAAAGTGTTAGACTACCTGGCAGTGTCTGAAGTGATTGAGTCCATGGAAGACCTCGTTCAGTTTGTCAAGGTACGCCTTTACACATCTTGATGTTCTGATGTTCACATGGTGTTGATGAGTGTACATGATCCAAGTGAACTGAAGCCAAGCTGTTTGAGTCAAGCGGGCCTTGCAGTCGCACCATGCGATGTTATCTATAGTTCAAAACCACTAGATTAAAGGGCCCTGGGTTGTCGGGCTTGCATTGCATCAATCATATCTTCATTCTCTTTATATGCATGCACAGAAAAGCAGTTTATTAACTTTGATAGCTTGTCTGTCTTACACTCATTCTCTATTCTGGTGCAACATGCACTGTTTGATTTGCCCGGCTGAACTGGGCATCATATGTGACAGTTCAACTAATTGAAATGCCAGTGTTTCTACAACTTGAAAATGCCATACGTTTATGAAAATTACTGTTAGAGGGGTTAAACTCACTCTGTCTATTCTATCCGGTCGGTGCTCTTTTGTGCAGGTTGTTGAATTGTTCAATTTTAGTGAACCGGAAAACTGGCAGATTGATGATAAATAGGAAGTGAAAGTAGCACCTTGTAGTGTCAGCGAAAGAACTGGCCCTTCTGGTTCTAAAGTGGACAGTTGGCTGCCCTAGTTCCATGACACTGGGTCTACAAGCTTGAGCGAGTGGCCAAATACCATCTTGCGACCACACATGCTTGATGAAGTTACTGAGAGAATTGATTTTTGTTAGGGTAGCTGCCTGTGACGGTGGCAGTTGTGACAATAGCACTGCTCGTGACGGTGACACTGCACCTGCTTGAACGCAGGACATGAGCCCGTGCTTGACGAAAGTGTCACGTGACGTGGATGCCCGGGAGAAGGAGCTGACCCACCAGGTGCACCGGGAGATTTTGATTCGCTGCCTCGACTCGGTCAAGGTCCTGGCGCCCATCCTCATCTGCAGCATGAAGATCTTCGTCCAGATCCTGGCACAGTGTACGTGCACGTGACAACTCTCTGAACGTAGACATATATATGATTCACATGTCGTGTCTCACAGGGCCTTTTGTGAATGCATCTTTTTGTTTAACCAATGATAATGCAGAGGTATTAGAATGCACTAGAACATGAAATTGGATAAGTTGGTTATACCTAATGAGGCAGAAGAGCTATGTAAAAGACAGAATGACGAGAACAGTGCCTGCATTGTTGTTCATCCCATATTCAACGCCTGCTTCAAATTTAAAGCGATCGTCGCCTATGCAAGTTGAACAGCTCGGTAACAGCAGCAGAACTGGTAGCGCCACCTTGTAATGATTTCTTCAACCAGAATACCTTAGAAATGTTATTGCATCATCATTGTTTTTACAGAAGAGAGAAAAATTCGTGGGGCAGCAACATTCATATGGGGACGGATTACCAGTGAAGCTGTTTAGGCTGCATACGTGGGCTGCATACATGAAATTATAAATTTTTTTTCATATGGCACCGCACTATGCCTACACAAGTGCCGCCGCGATCATCGCACCTCCCATGCATCTGCTGCAACCGCTAATGCAGCCGCGCTGTCACCTCCGACACGCGGAACGTTATAACCACAGAAGTGTAGGCCATGTGCACAGGTGCCGTCGCTGCGCTCTTTCCCCCTCTCCCCTCCCCATTTGCAATTCCTGTCCATGTGCCGTGATACGGACGTTAGACGCCCAGAGTATCTCCCCTGGGAGTGCATGCGGTGGATGCATGCGGGGGCTAGAGGTAAACAGCTTCGCTGTAATAAAGAAAACCCAATCCGCTATACCCTTATGATTGTTGCTTTAGTTGATGTTAGTATCACAAGACGGCACCACCAGCACTACTGTGCATGCTTTTCCCTCTGCTGTACTGGTACTCCGTAAACTGTAATATATTTACGGACAGGTTAGAACTCTTCCTTGCCTCTGTGTTTTGGTGCCTTGATTATAGGACGAATGCGCTACCCACTAGTCTGGATTTAATTTATTCTACAGCTCAACACACAGTCTATGCCATTGTCACTGTTGTTTTCACATCTAGCTTCATTTTGAGAGAAAAAAAAGGCTGAGCTTGAGCAGCCACATGTACTGGTGCGCAACCTGATGCAGCGGGCAAGGGTGTTGAGGAGGCGGCAGAGAACCGCAACTACCTGGCGCTGCGCATGACGGAGGAGATCAACGAGATCATCCGCGTGCTCCAGCTCACCACCTACGACGAGGAGGAGTGGGATGCCGACAACCTCACCGTCATGAAGAAGGCACAGGTGTGTAAGGGTGGCCGTATTGACTGTTTCCTTACTGCTAGAAAAGTGCTCATTTTCGGTGCCTCGTTATTTTAACGTTTTATTTCAAGATGTAGTAGTTGCAATGTATATGCCAAGATATATAAAACTGTAGCCTGATCACCCGTTTTTTGAGTGATAGTAAAGCAGAAATAATTTCTCAGCGATTATGAGAATTCATGCTTGGAACCTCAAAAAGAAGCACCTCAAGAAACATGAAGTATTAGTACTGTGAGTAAAAAAGAAACAACAACCAAAAAAACTACAATATACCCTATTTACAGTGGAACCTCGCTGATACAATTCTGTGTAATACATTTTTCGGGATGATAGGGGCAATGTATTTTCATTCGGTTGATACGATCGCATTTTCCCCTGAAATTGGATGATACGACTGCAAACTGGTATTTCGGAAACTCGTAGCTTTATATTCAAGTCTACTAGATTTTAATTACATTCCAACGACCCACGAACAACGTGTTAAAGGCCGGCGACACTAGCGGAAAAACGTGCACCACAAAAGCTGCCGCGAAGCAGGTTTTTCGTGCCGTGGGAGGGATCGGTCCTGGACCAATATAAATTAGTATTGTAGTAGTATTGTCTGCTCAGCTTTCGCTCGGGCTTGTTTTGGTTGTCTTTTCAGGTGAGATCTTCATGCGGTCACGTGGCTGAATGAAGCGCCTGCCCTTGTCCGTCAGTCGTATCGGCAGCTGTAATGAAGCGGCTCGCATTTTTTTATTCTCCTGGATTTCGTTTTCCTTTTCTTTGTCCCGCAGACACCCTGTGTTATAGCCAATGATGCAGCATGGGAACATTGTAGCAAGCGGTTTTGTCTTGCCATAGAACGCACGCAAAAGTTTATAGTGCCAGGGCCGCTCACTGTTACATCCAAGTATGGTGAAAAGGGGTAATGCTATAAGTGGGTTTGAGTGTACTTCTCGCTATCTAATTAAAATATATGGATGTTTGTCCCTTATGCTTTTTTCATGCAACCCTATTATAAACAATTATCGGTTATAACAGTGGGATTTTCTTGGCACTTGAATACTGTTATAAATGGGTTCGACTGTACACAGATACACATACACGCTCTCCTATTCCCTCTCTACCTCTACCATGTGACCAGCTTCCTGCACTTCACACACACTTTTTTCCCACTTTGACACTTCCAATGCTAATGCATTAAAGACGACAGCATTACCACTCACTGGGAGAGATGCAGGACTTTAAACATTGAGATCAGGCTCCTGCCTGGGCATGCAGTCGAGGCATTCAGATCAACATTTGCGCTCGATTCTGGGATCTGCTTACAACCGGGTGCCTTTGTCTTCTGTTGAGGTGCTATTCAAGGGCAGTTAATAAGAAAACAGAGTTAGTTACCAGCCCTGCAGATTGGCCAAGATTGCTTCGATAGGATATACCACAGTGGTAATTTTTAACCAACGTAACCAAAATTAAATTTCATTGCCGGTAGCCTTGAAGTCCGACCTTTAAAATTCTTGGGTGCAAATTACTTTGCCGTAAGAAGGAACACATCCCGCCCCTCGAGTTTGCCACGAAATTTATTTTGCTGGCAAACATCGTCACGTTTGGTAATGCTTAAATCTAAAATACGTACCACACTGTGTTGTGAGAGTGTTGTTTCATTCCGCCGAGTGACTGTCTGTACCCGTTCAGACAAGAGTGAAATCTTTCCGCCTCCCATCTTTTATGTCCTCAGAACGCCATTGCGGGCAAGATCCAGTCTGCGCATGACTGGCTGGAGGACCCAATGGCTGTCACCGGCGGAGTTGGTGAGAAGTCGCTGCGGCACATCCTTGACTATGCCAAGCGGGTTGCCGACCGGTCTTTGCCAGCCGATGGTGACGCTATCCGCAAGCTCTGTGGCGACCTCGAGTCTATGACCAATGCTCTGTGTGAACTGCGCCAGGAGGGCAAGGTTAGTGTCACAACCATTTCCCTATTCTGGATGCCTGTCTTGGACACCAGGTGCGCAAGTGTTTGTAGCTGAGCATAAGGTCGCAGCTTTGAAACAGTTATTTATTTATTTCATCATTCATCATTAGTACAGAAGGAGGTCCCGGAGTTACAAGAACTGTCAGGGGGACCTCCTATTAGTAATTTAACAACGCAATAATTAATACATTATGGCAACATAACAGCAACAGACATAAGAATACACAAAGTTAGTGAAGCAAATAATCAAATACAAGAAAGGTGCTTACAATAATTGAAGTTCAAAATATAGGCAAATTAAATACATACAGCGTATGAATAGATAAATAAATTGACACGTTATGGAAACATAGGAATGACACATATCAAAGAACACGAGGTTAATTTAACAGATAATTAGAAACAAATATATGCTCACAATACGCAAAGTACAAGTGTTATATAGACTATGTGACAAAAAAAATATAAGACAACTAAAGAGAAGGAGAAAAAAAAAGAAGGCAAAGGAAGATACAGAATAAAAATAAATAAAAGCAATCAATACATTAGATAAATACAAAAACATTGAAAACTGGAAAATAATTCTGTATACAATATAGACTCATAGTAATGAGTCTGTGGCCAGTAGTGTCGTTAGTAAATATTTCTTCGTATCTCTCTTGAATGTTAATGTTGTGCGGCAGGCTTTAATATGGGGAGGTAGTTTGTTCCAGTATTTAATGGCCGTAAAAAGAGCAGTAAACATTCCATAATTAGTGTTTATTCGAGGGAGTAAAAAATTGTTGTTAGCAGAACATCTCGTATTGTTAGTGTTGGTAAGAGCAGGCCTATTAAATGTATCTAAAATAATTTCATGATTTAGTGTGCGGTATATTAGTAAAACCAATTTGAGCTGGAGCATGTAACGTAATGGTAGTATTTTTAGGGTACTGAAAATTAGTACTGCATGTGACATGTAACTGGAGAAATTGATGATCCTCAAGGCTTGATTTTGTAAATGTTGCAGATGTATTATGTGCGAGCAATATGTGTTTCCCCAAACTGAGATGCAGTATTGCAAGTGACAATGAATAAATGCGTAATAAAGTGAAGTTCTTACGTTTTGTGGAAAATATGAACGTGTTAGAATTAGTACTCTTATTCCAAAGGCAATTTTTTTTGACACCATGTCAGCATGCAAGTTAAACTTAAGTTGGGGGTCCAGTTTGACGCCAAGGAAGACAACTTCATGTGCAGGTGAGAGAACATGAGTTTGTAATACGAGTGGTGGCGCGGGCGCGATGACGCGTTTATGTGTATGAAAAAGCATAAACTGAGTTTTCGAAGGGTTGATGTGAAGTTTGTTAGTTGTGCACCACGCAGACAAGTTGCTTAGGTCGGAATTTAGTCGGTCTATTACGGTATTTATGCATTTGCTATTAGTAAATATAGTGGTGTCGTCAGCATACAGTATAGATGAAGTACTGGTTAAACAGTGAGGAAGATCGTTAATGTACACCAGGAATAGTAAAGGGCCTAAAAGCGAGCCTTGTGGGACACCCTTAGTGACTAATTTAGTACGTGATAGTGAACCTCCGAAATTTACAACTTGTGTTCTGTTAGTCAAATAACTGCGGATGAGCGTAAGAGCTGGGCCACGAATGCCCAGAGTTTCTAACTTGTAAGAAAGAATGTTATGACAGATGGTATCAAATGCTTTACTGAAGTCAACGAAAACTGAACCAACAATATGGCCGTTGTCAAGGGCATGTTTTATTTTGTCAGTGAATGATGTTATAGCTATTTCAGTTGAATGCCCTTTACGAAACCCGTGTTGCTCAGGCGAGAGAAGATTAAATTTGTGAAAGTAGTTTGTTAAGCGGTGTACAAGTAGTTTCTCAATAACTTTGCTAAAAAAAGATAGCATGCAGATAGGGCGATAGTTTGATATTAATTCTTTGTCACCTTTTTTTAATATAGGAGTTATTTTACCGTGTTTTAATTCGTCGGGGAAAACGCCTGTTATGAACATGCAGTTAATAACGTGCGCGAGTACATCGGCGATATGAGATGATACTAATTTGATTTTAGATGGTTGTAAATCATCAAGGCCGGGACCTGTAGTTCGTAAACTAGCGATTGAGTCTGATACTTCTTTGGGTGATGTAGGGAACAAGTAAAATGAATAAGGGGTTTGCCTGAGTACTGGCCGTGGTGTACTATCTGGTGAATGATCTTGTGTAGGACAGAAAAAACTATTGAATTCATCTGCGATCTCAGTGGCTTCCGTTACTATCCTTGTTCCTGTGTTAAGCTGGTTAAGTGCGTGGTTTGGTGAAGACAAATGAAGAAAGGACCTAACGGTATCCCAGGTTTTGCGGGTGTTATTTTTGTGTCTAACAATCGCTTTCTCAAAGTAAGAACGCTTGGCTTCTTTCAAAAGTCTGGTAAGTGTATTAGAATAAGTTATGTACCGCGACTTTAAAGTTACATTAAAAGGTTGGCGTTTTAATTTTTTATGAAGGCTATCACGTTTTTTAATACTTTGTAAGAGGGATCCTGTTATCCATGGGTTTCTAGGGGCGGAGAACCAGTGAGTGTTTTGTGTTGGGCTCGTACACTCCGAGTATACGCTTTTAACTTTGTTGTTAAATTGTTCGAATGCCAGGACTGGGTCTGTTATAGAAAGAATCGGGTTCCAGTCGATTTCTTCAATTTGACTAATGAACTTAGTGGTGTGAAAGTTAGCTCTTTTTATGTTTCGTTGGTACGGTGGGTTAATAGACTTTATTAGAATGAATACAGGATAGTGGTCAGTTATGGGAACAGTGACTACGCCAGCGCATTGCTCTAGGTGTAAGTTTGATAACACATGATCTATTAAGGAGTGAGATCCTGACGGAGGACATCTTGTGGGTATGGTTATTAATGAATCTAGGCCATATCCTGCATAGCAGTTGGTGTAATTAGAGCAATGGCTATCATTGGGGTTAGTAATACAGTATCTATGTTTATGTCACCGAGGATGAGGACATTTTTGTTTTCGTTTGCAATGATGTTCAAGATAGCATCTAGTTGAGAACAAAAGTTTGCGGAACAAGATGATGGGGAACGGTATACTGATCCGATTATTGTGTTTCTACTGTTAGCTGAAAGAAAAGATTTATCGAATTCCAAAAATACAGATTCAACATTAGGGCAAGAGAAAGATAGATCAAGGCGACGGTGATATGAATGGTTATCTTGTACAAGAATTGCTGAACCACCATACCGAACATCCTTACGGACACATACTTCCATTGCGTATCCGGGTATACCAAACAGTTTGCTATCAGCGTTTGTCAGCCATATTTCTGAGAGGCAAATGATAGTGAAAGGGTTATTTAGATTAGAAAAGAAATCTATCATGTTATCATAGTTCTTTGAGAGGCTACGTATGTTAAAGTGTATCAGGGATTTATGGGTGAGCCTGCTGTTATTTAGTGAACGTTTTAGTTCTTCTGAAGAAAAATACATTGTCCGGGATATTTATTTGATTAGATATGAAAGCAGAAGGCTTGGGCAGCTACGAGGCGATTAGCGAGAGGTCGCGTGTGCAAGAGATGACGTACACGCGGCTTCCCTCTGTCTTTCGTGCTTTGATGCGGCAGTTGTCCGTCCATAGAAATTTCCATTTGTGCTGCTTTTTCAGTTTGAGGGCTTGAGCAAACAGTCGTTTGTTGTCTTGTGTTAAGTGGTCGTTAATAAAGACCTTTGCCTCTGCAGACGGAGGGAAGCCGAGAGTAGTAGTGTTTAGTCGTGCTTTCCGGGCCTTGCTTACGAAATCAGCCTTCTTAGTGCGGGAACAGAAGCGTGCAATTATGTGTTTGTCCTTCTTCGCAGGGACGCGGTGAACAATGTCTATGTCAGATGGTGCCACAGGGCAGCCAATCTTGTCGCCGATTTTTTGGAGAACAGCGACACAATTCTCGCCCTGTGTGGACGGCACACCCCTGATCTCGACATTGTTTGTACGAGAATACTGCTCGAGGTCCGATACCCTTCTAGCCAGCTTTTCGTTTTCTTTTGCGAGTGTTTTGTTCTCTGCATTGACAGCGTCGCATTTCGCCCTTGATTCTTCGTACAGCTGGTTCATCATGCGCAAACTTTCGCGCATTTCTGCGATTTCTTTCCGAAGGGCGTCAACATCGCGAGCAAGTTCTGCATTACTGGGCATAGCTAAGAAACCACAGGAGTAGCCTTGGCAGCAGCAGGCGTGACAAAAGTTAAGAACAGAAGTGGCAAATGCCGTATAAAAGCGAAGACTAACCTGCGCAACCAAAAATTATTGCTTAGCGGTGTGTCCTTGTTGCCACGACTGCTGCTGCCAAGTGAAGCGCGGGACCAGGCGGATCCTTTTTTGTAGTGCTGGTGGCGCCACGGAGCGGTCCAGTTCAGTGGTAGCGCTGCCAGATGTCACCAGGTGCCCACGGTGATATCGACTGGCGAGGATGGTGGGCGTGAAGTCCACGTGCCAAGATGCCGTATGCTTGTCACCACAACGGCGGTGGAAATCAGCGCTTGCCGATTGCTGGGCTCCAATCTGCGCAACCAAAAATTATTGCTTAGCGGTGTGTCCTTGTTGCCACGACTGCTGCTGCCAAGTGAAGCGCGGGACCAGGCGGATCCTTTTTTGTAGTGCTGGTGGCGCCACGGAGCGGTCCAGTTCAGTGGTAGCGCTGCCAGATGTCACCAGGTGCCCACGGTGATATCGACTGGCGAGGATGGTGGGCGTGAAGTCCACGTGCCAAGATGCCGTATGCTTGTCACCACAACGGCGGTGGAAATCAGCGCTTGCCGATTGCTGGGCTCCAATCTGCGCAACCAAAAATTATTGCTTAGCGGTGTGTCCTTGTTGCCACGACTGCTGCTGCCGTTTGATCCCCATCTACGGTAACTGCATTCCAGTGGAGGTGGAATGCAAAAATGCTTGTGCAGTTTGATTTAGATGCACATTAAGGGGCCATGACACGGTCATCCGACTGTTCTCAGTTTATCATTGTAACTGAATGTAGAGGGCCCAATATGATCATACACATCTCAGTGCTCATTTAACTGAAAATTTCAGTTTGAAATCTCTGCCTCTAAACCCCTCCCATAAATGGCGTCCGTCATTTTGGCATGGCTGTGTGATGTCGGGAAATGAGGGCCCACTGCTGCGTCTTCTTCTTTGAAACAGTTCGAGACCACATCGGGCGTCTTGCTCCGCACTTACTGGCACCTAACGATGCAGCAATGGTGTCGCCATTGAAATGTGCCCACAATTGTGCGTTAAATTGTGCCCGCAGGGGAGCAATTGCCCTCGGGTCAGTGAGGGAGGTGCAAATGGGCCACTGGCAAAATATGTAAAGTAGACTACCACGCAAAGCTTTATTTTTCCCAACTAAAACTACCTGCCTACCATTCTGCTACAGGTTTGGTGTGCCAGGTAGGAAGCGCCGAAAGCATGTAGCTTCAGATTCAGTGCGCCTTCTTGAGTCCGTTAAAAATGATGATTGTTCATTTTTGTTGCATTCATCACTGTCACAGTGTCTCTCGTTTTTAAATGCGCAGCAACTAGGTGCTCTCTGCATGTGCAGCGATTGCATGGGGATTCGGCGGTTTTGTTTGATGAAAGTCACACCATTGAGACGAGGGCGGGGGGCTGCAATGGGTCTAGCCCCCTCCCTCCCCCCCCTAATGGGTATCCTTGTGCATGCCTATGGTTCCACCTGAAACGGATTATCAGTGCACTACTGGCGAGCCACTGCAGGGTGGCTGTCAAGGGACCAATCCTTGCCCCAAGCAAAATTTTCCCTGTGTGCCAGTTACCGATCCTGCCGTGTCATCTTTGCACACAGGGTGCATCGCCCCAGGCTCAGTCGCTGGCTCGCGGTGTTGGTCTCAAGTTGCGCGAGTTGAACAACCTCATTGGCCAGGCCATCACCAATGTGGAGCGTAGCGGCATCCAGCAGTTGGCGCACACCGTGGGCGGCCGCGTGGAACAGGCACTTAAGTGGCTGGTCAACCCTGGTGTCTCGGACCGTGGCCTCGGTAGGTGGCAGCAGACCCTTTCTCTGTTCACTGCTAAACCCATTTCACGAACCCTTTTAAAGGAGCACTGAAGCACATTTTAAACACAGACACAAATACACAGACACAAAGACAAAAAACACAGACACAGGAAAGGCATACAAAGACAAGACTTGTTAGTTATGGAAAACCAAGTAGCCCTACAATTAACTTAGCTATTCTAGACTATATGCTCTTGGCACGTAAAACGATGACACTTGGCGATTGGGAGGTTAGGAAACGTACTTAGCTATTCTAGACTATATGCTCTTGGCACGTAAAACAATGACACTTGGCGATTGGGAGGTTAGGAAACGTGGGGAAATATTAGAGAGAACAGTGACGTGGAAGCTGAGATAATCACATTTTTCTAGTGTGCTTTTGGCATGAATCGAGTAGAAGCCATTGCACCGTGTTTTCGTGGATGCAAAGCCGCCATTTTGGAACTATCATCAAGAGGAGAGATCTGAGCTTCAGATAGCCACAGCGCCATATTTTGCCATGCATAAATAACAGCAAAAGAAGCGCACGAAAAATGAAAAAGGAAATGATCTTATTGGCTGATGCAGAATTCAATCTCTGGCATGTGTTTCGTGCGCATTTTGACTGTGGCGAGCTGTTCTTGTCCTGGTGAAGTTTGGCGATTGCGATACGATGCTTCGCTGGCTCGTGTTGGTTTCGTTAATGTGTGTTCAAAATGCAAAATTGGTGAATTTACAGTTCTAAATGGCAGAATGGTCGTTCGGAAAAAAAAAAAAAAGAGGAGAGAGAGAGAGAGAGAGAAAAAGGGGCTTCATTGTGTGCTTAACTCCCTCCCCCGGTCGCAAGATGTCCACCTCTCAAGAATTCCTCAGGAGAACCCTGCTTTTAGGTTAGTTTAATTTGATACTTAGGTTGGGTCTTTGAATGCCTTGAATCATCATAGACACCATTATGGCGTCATGATGCTGAAGAAAATTTGCTGATGAAGCAGTAATGACTAGGTATGACGGTGCTGCTCAATAAAAAAAATGAAAATTGGCAGGGGATGATTGGTTAAAGGCGATAGCTTCGAGGTGTGAAACTTCTGAGACAATCAGTTGTGTGTGATACAAGCTTGCAACGATGAGAAGATGACTGTGATGACAATTAAACGATAATGACAGTTTGACAGCAGTGGCAGCGTGACGATAGCATGACAGCAGCTTAATGACAACAGTGTGATAATGAAGACAGTGCGACGACGATGTGACGATGACGATGGTGTGATGGCAGCATGACGGTAGTGGAACGATGATAGCGTGACGACGATGATAGAACAATGGCGAGAGGGTGACAATGCTGGAATGTTGGCGCAACGGTAACAGTTTGACAATGGCAGCATCATGGCAATGGAATTATGACAGCATGATGACGATGCGACGTGATGGTATGACAATGGCAGCATGACAAAGACTATGAAGACAGTGCCTGCGCGAGCCGCGTGGCCAAGGAGATATGAAACAGAGATCAGATACTCCAACCACGAAAACATGGAAATGAGTCAAAGAAAGCTATTGCTTTAATGAACAAGAGTGCTGTCTGCGTTTATTCTGACTGCGCTCGGATGTGATAGCCGCACCGATCTTGGCAACGGAGCGAGTCAGTGTACCATGATGTCATGATGCATCCACCTACCGGAGCCCCGAAACTGAAGCAAGTATATTAGAAACACGTATATTAGTAAATTATTTAGGACAATGTGACTCTTGCCATTATTTTTTCATGGGTTTAAAGAGTTGCGACCTTTATTTAATGCAAGAAAATTGCAATTCAGAAATGTCAGCTGGCTTTTTCGCAACGCATCATTACCCAACATGTGGCAGCCAGATACATAGCTAAAATCGGGAATAACGTGCAGCGTGGGCATTGTTACTGTTTTTGTACATTGCATTCTATCATATTTAATGCAATAAAGCATGAACAACGCAAAAGCTGCAAAGGATTGACCATTTCAGCAACACACTGGCCAGCATATTTTGGGCATCGTCGGAAAGCCTTTGCAGTGTAATACTTTGCCAAAAGGGTGTTGCTGGTATCGCAGCAATAGTACCGAGTCAGCTAATTGCCAGTCAGAGTGTCTCTCTCTTTTTCGGGCTACTCCAAATCTTCAGAGTGTCAAATTTTAAAGGACAATGGCCCTTATTTACTATAGACACTGCAGCACTATTTTCAATACCCCTTTTAAGTCTGTGAAGTTGGCTTTTCCCACATGTAACTGGACAGCCCAAAATGTGGCGGCAATCCTCGTCACTAAAACAGCAGCTTAGAGTTGAACGCATGTTGCTTACTGAACTCCAAATGAATTTGGGTGCTTCACACGCACGCACTGCATAAAGAAAATCAACAGCTGTGCACATATTAAAGCACTAGGCAATATGTTGATTGCAATGTTTTGATCATAGGTCATCACAGAAAAGCTACCTTGCCGTTAATGAAACTGGCCAATCGTTATCGGTGTTCTTTTGCCACTGTTTACTTATGGCATTGGTGGTTCTACCCTGCTGTTAATGAAACTGGCCAATCGTCATCGGTGTTCTTTTGCCACTGTTTACTTACAGCATTGGTGGTTCATACTGGCAGCCTTTTCTACAAGAAAATTATGGATGTTTGTATCTCTGACAGTGAAGGCTCTGTGAAAAGTTGATGTGTTAACGTTATAGGAGAGACAGTCGTCCGCACCGCCAGAAAAGAAACCGTTGTCATCAACTGCATTTAATAAGTGACGGATTCTTGCAATGTGGGTCCATTCGATTTGCTTGTGGGTCTCTGCGGGCACTATGGTACTGTAACTAACTCTGTTTGCCTGCTTCCATTGGATTTGTTTGATTATCTGCACTGTCGCTGTTGGACCAAAAGAGCAACCTCGTTCATGGTGCAGTGCCATTGAAATACCCTGAAAGACACGAGAAGCTTGCACAGAAACCAAAAAGCAGCCACACGTGCCAGGCCATTCAGTGATTTGGCCAAGCAGACGACACGGACCGCACCTCAGCACTTGATTAAAAAATGAGAGCAACGTGCTTTATTGGCACTGGCGGCACCACGTATGCGCTGCACCGGCACTGCCTAAACTTTTTTGGCACCGGTGCTGGAAATCACGTGTGAATCGAATATAGCCTATATTTCAGTGTTTCGTTCCATCTTTCAGGCGAGCATGCCATCCAGCTGACGGTGGAGGAAGGCCGGCGGACTGCGGAGAGCTGCCCGATGCCGCAGCGAGCTGAGATCGTTCAGCTGTGCAACGAGATTGACTCGCTCACGCGCAAGCTCAAGGACCTGTGCAGGCGAGGCCAGGTGTGTGTGCTTGCGCAGTTGATGTTGTCTTAGCAAGGCAAACTGTTGGGTGCGTTGGCAAGCATTCACATTTTACAAAACGAGCATAAAATTAAAATGAGGACGAGAACTTCACTTGGACGATTGGCAGTTGTCTTTCTCATCTTCATTTTGTGCTTGTCATGAATGTTGCATGACTGAGGAGTTGGGCACGTGATTGGCCAGTGGGAAAGCAAGTGCTGCTCAGAAATGCTTGCAAGGTGTTATGTGGATGGAAAAAAGACACTGGGGAGTGACTGCAGTGGAGAGACAGGGGACTGCGGTTTTCTAAAGAAAATGTGAAGTTCAGGATTTTAGCTGAAGGGTTGTCCAGTCCTTTTTGCCTGGTCCTTCTGTTTTCTTCGTTCTCACCTTGTACGCCTCATTAACACAAGCTGCTTTGTCCTTGTCTTGTTGTTCTCTTTTTGGCCCTTCTCTTTTGCACTGTTTTGCAGAATAATGATCCTTATAGCAAGATTGTTAAACTGGTTTGTATCTCTGTTGATCTGTGCACCTTTGGTCTCATTTTGATGAACAGGGCAACTCTCCTGAGGCGCTGCAGACTGCTCGACTCATCTCGTCCAAGCTGCTCGAACTGAAGCACAAGATCCAGAAGGCTCTCGTCAACAGGGTAAGGAGCCATAGCAATGCATGGGCAGCGTGATGTAGCACAGGCAAAAGAAGAGAGACAAAGCAAATAGACATGTGCTGCACTAGCAACAAAATTTTTATTCAAGGGCAAGGCTTACATAATACGTATGACCATAGGTGACAGAACATGTGATGTAAGATAAATTGCAAAGGTAGATTGACAAAGCCAAGGGATAGTTCATCGCTACGCTTGGGCACTGCCTTTTCTTATGACTTGTTTGTCAATGTAGGGTCGACAGATTTATTTGTTCTTACGCTGCGTGAGGCACTTTGTCACTCGACGAGGGTGTTGGCAAGACGACGAAATTAGATAGGTGGCTAACCACAATGCACGAAAACAATGGACACTAGCAGATAGCAAGCAGTATTCTGGGTGATCATAGTCAGGAGCATATCTAGAATAACAGTAGCAGGGGTTGGTCACTGCAGCAGTTCGTAATTCAACTGAGGTTGCAGTTTGCGAGGAGTCGTGTGGGGTGATGCGAAGTTTCAATAGAAGTCTGTTGCAGAATTAGTGGCTCACTGGTAACTACATGCAGTTGGTATTTTGTCCAAGTGATTGCTTTAAAAGGACTTGTTTTGGTGATGATGTGGGTTGCTCAAGCAGGCGACGTTTGAAATAACGAATTTGTCTGCTTCTGCAGTTTGTTATGTAGTGTTTTCTCTTTTGCCGTAGGAATCATGAAAATTCAGTTCAAATTCAAATGTGATGTTCTATTGCAGCGATGTATTTTAATAATGAACAGGTGTCTCCGAGAAGAAATGTTATTAGCTTCATAGGCAAATCCCAAGCAAAGCTACAGGTTTATGGTTGAGCATTGTAATCACCCTGACTGTGTTGTTGCGTGCAGGTGGTCGAGGATTTCATCGACATCACTACTCCTTTGAAACAGTTCACCGAGGCGGTGCACGCTCCTGAGGGTGAGGCTGCTGCTCTGTTGCATGATTTCGAGGATCTTGGCTCTGTGAATAGCACGGTTTACGGTTGGACTAGTTGTTATTGCATTGCGAACATTGCGCCAAGTAAAAGAAATTGAGGTAAGGCAGACATGACATGCGTAGGTTTACGACTATGGTTTTTTCATACCTCCCAAGTCTCCAGAATTTTTCGTAACGTTCACAAAATTAAGCTCGTTCTACGACTTTGAGAATATTGTGTCATGTTTAATGAAAAACATATTCAGTTCCTGAAAAAGTTTCGGTGTTCGGAAATGGGTGGCGCAAGACGTCGTATACCAGAGCGGTACTTTCTTCAAGCAAGTTTATTCGGTATAGTTCTTGAAGGAGGTGAAATGAGCGACAGCAGTGTCGCTGAAAAGGGGCTCACTTATCAGTTCCTGCTGTTAAAAGTTTGCTGCTGCTTGTGTGCTTTGTCTAAAGTTAGACCATCGTTAATCAAGTCTGCATGTCTCCCTCAACAGGTTTGTGCTAAGGGAAAAGTTTTTGAGAATGCATGTTGTCCCCCCTTTCCCGACCCTTCCAGAAACACGTGTTGCAGGCATGTGTGCAGAAGGTCTGGGCTATGTCTCCAAATTTCCTAATTTCATCACACCACAGAATTTGCTTTTGTCATCAGCTGCATTCTTCTTGTTCTGTCTACTCCGATAGACGACCGGTCATCTTCTTTATCCATTGCACAATCTGCCCAACTCCACTTTATTTTTCTTAATCTTGGCTAGAACAACAGAACTAGACTGTTATGTTGCAATGACTAGGAAAATATGTTTACTTGCCACGATGGACAGTCTCGATGGCTTTGCCGACATGTGCTTTCACCTCTCACAGGTACACCCAATAGAGAAGCGAACTTCCAGGACAAGGCTCGCAACCTGACCGAGTTCTCGCAGAAGGCAGCTCGCACAGCCCGAAACGTTGCTCTCGGTGGCGCGTCAAACAAGAAGCTTGCCGAGGCGCTCTTGTCCTCAGCAGCTCAGGCGAGGCTCCATTCGATCATTCATTCACTCACACTCATTGCCTTGTTGACAGTGCAGCATTTTAACTTTGGGTCAGTGCAGAAGTCGTTTTGCTTTAAGGTTGTGATGAAGTGACAGGCTTTGGTAAGACATGTTGTAATAATGCTTCTGAAACCATTGTTGTTCTGCGACACAAGCAGGGGAACGGCAAATCTCTACCATACCTAAACGTTCACCAAGTGGTGAGTATGAAAGGCTTATGAAAGTAATTGAACTGTCAAAGGGCCTTTCAGACATTGAAACTGAGAACGACATTGAGGGATAGAAGCATTCCTTTATTGTAGAGCGCATAAATTTCGGTTGAGAGGTGTTTGAATGGTCAAATTTTTAAAGTAGAATCA
This sequence comes from Dermacentor silvarum, assembly GCF_013339745.2. NCBI lineage: Eukaryota > Metazoa > Arthropoda > Arachnida > Ixodida > Ixodidae > Dermacentor > Dermacentor silvarum. The sequence goes on along the minus strand of NC_051164.1, from coordinate 48,652,958 downwards.
AGTATAGTTAATCTTTGATAAAATGAAAAGAGATATGACAAATTAATGAATATAGCAATGTCAGTACAAAAATTTTCTTGTCGATATTAGTCTGTAATGAAATATGGGATATATAACGAAGGTATTTTTGTTGCAGAGGCAGCTCTTATATGACGGTAGCTGACTGCGGGCCAGCTGCACAAATGCTGTTGGCCATAAAGTGCACACACATCACGAATGTGCTATTTTAAGCTTTTGACATTTATTCTACCAGAAAACATACCTTGAGCTTTTGAGCGAAGAAATGTTTGCTTCGCTATAACTGATATTGTTTTGGACCTTGCATTTTTAGTTTTGTTTTAAAAGTATATCCATTCAAATAAAACACGGCCAACCAAATTTTAGATTTACCTCATTATAACAATAGACTTCCGTTAATTCGACTCTGGTTAATTCAATCCCGACCGAATGTCCCGGATGGCACAATACTGGAAGCCAGAAAATAGTACATTAAAAAAAATTGAAGCAGAAAGCTTGCCCACTTTAGATGTATTGTTATGTACTGTTTACAGAATCCTAATAGCCTTTTTCATTGCTGTGTTCGAGTTGTAAACTTGAGAGTCGATTTTTCTGAAATTCTGCAATTTTCAGGAATTGTAAAATAAAAAAAACTTAACAGCCTAAATAAAAAAATTGCTTCTTTACAGTCACTGGATTTTAACTTCTTCTTTTAAATGCTGCAGGCCTCTTCAAAATGCTTTAGCTCGGGAGCTCCTATCCAAATACATGGAGACGAAGAAATCATTTTTCTCACCAACCACTGCAGCGATTTTTGATGAAGCTTGTTGCATAATAAATAAATAATTAAATAAATAAATCAATAAAAATAAATAAATAAATAAAAGAAAACTTTATAATCTAGTAATCTTGGGTAGCAGAACTTCGATTTATGCTATAAAATGTTTTTTTTTTATTCTTAAAAATTGCAAAATATAAAAAAGAACTTAAGTATCATGTTTACAACTCTGTAACTCAATAATAAGAAAACAACAGTATTAGAATTCTGCAAACTGCACCTATTGAGACATCTAAAGTGAACAAAAATTGATTTATTAACACCGCTCTCAAATATACCGCTAATTTGTTTGTAGGACTTTTGCAAAACCTTTGTTAACGTTATTACAATTTCACCTAAGCAGTAAATTCACCTGTGACATTTGTCTGCCTGAACATTTCTGCTTCTATGTGTATACTGTGGGTGTTTATTATGCACATCTTCCTCATCTGTATATTATCATCATCACCACCACCACACTTTTGCCCATCCTCTTCTTCGCCTGTATCTGTGATCATCATTATTGCGTGTGTGCTGCGCTGGCTCGCTGACGAGCTCCCGGACCTAATAAACGTCTCAAGAGGGACGTCATAATATTTGGATTTGGCACCAAGCTAAAGCTTCCCCTTAACATTTGTTTGTAGTCTGCCTTGAAAGGACTCTCAGTGGTTGGGACTACTAATCTGGAACCCTGCCCTACAGTGTTTCAAATTGTGTGCATTGCAGCTTGCGACATGAAACCCCATCAATTAAAAGTTAATGTGACCTATGAGAATCAGAATCAGAATCAGTTTATTCAATACAAAAACGGGGTTAATTACATGGTAAGTATATACAGAAGGAGGTCCTGTAGTTAAAAACTGAAATGGGACCTCCTATGCATGATGACAAGAATTATTAATACAAACAATGGCAACATGTAAAGTTTACGATAATACAGGTTTTAAAAGACAAGGCATAAATGAAAAAAAATAATAAATGCAGCAGTTTAATGCATAAGAACAAGGCTGCAGTTTAGACAATAATAGGGAGAACTACAAAGGGTCCATTTCCAAGAAGATGAAAAGAATGCAGGAAATAGAGAAACACGATTAAAGTTAAAAAAAAAAAAGTTAGAAAAGAAAAAAAAAAACATACTACACTAAAAAAGCCTCTGGGACTTTCAGTGTCTTAATTGGGCTGACATAGTCTGTCAGTGTTGAACATTTTGTGGGCTGACCGTGACTGTGCTGTGACAGGTAGCATGTCATATCTAGTGCATTTGCATTCATAGCTGGGTGAGAATTCCTGTGACATCCTTCGTTTTTTTCCATTTCAGGTGGAGAGTTTGACCCCGCAGTTAGTGAATGCTGGGCGCATCCGCATGACCTACCCAGACAACAAGGTATAACTGAGTTAAAGGGGGCACCACCAGTTACAGTCAATGATAAATTATTCAGACACAGATAATTCGGACATGCCTGATTATTCGGACAGCTTTGGGGTACTGCCACTAGCCCCGTAGACCTAACCTACAAGGACGACCGAAATTTTGGACAGCTTACTGTACGTCATGCGATAATTCGAACTCTGAATGCACGCAGACCCACTTAGTCAAGCAGAAATAACAATTTTCATTTTGAGACTTCACCAGCGTAGTCATCAGCCATGTTGCCGACACTCTATGAAACTGAAACTAGTGAAGCTTCGTCGATCTAGTAGTTGCTGACGAGAATTGGCGCACGCATTGACTGTACTTTCGTCCATCTGTAGCGACAGCACGACAATGGCCAAGATATGGGCTGCGATTTTGTAGCGACGGCTTCCGCTCGATTCTACACTGCTCTTGTCATCCACCGTCCATGGCCGGCTGATTCGTTGATGACGCATGCAAAGTGTCGCTCTGACCACTAACGAAGCACAAAAAGCGTGAAAAAGAACAGCATGAAAGTCATTCCTAGAAAATCGCGGCCATAATATGTTTAGGCCGAGGGCAAGCGTATGTGTGCGCGGCAACACTAGTTGACAAATTTGGGCCACATTCTTGAACGATAACTTTCTAAGGCACTTCTGTTCTCACAATATTTTGTCTGACTATCACCGGATGCATCGATGGGCGGCAGCATTTTGGCACAGCAGTAGGCTTGCGTGTTTGGCAATGTGCCAAGAATGACGGTCGGCTCGTAGGCGATCCGAGTGATGATCCGAGAATATGGCACGCCTTTTTTCGCATCTTGTGGTTAATAAAGTCACTTATTTTTTGGCAAATCTGGTATTTCGGACTCCCGATCATGCGGAGGTTTTGGCGGTTCCCGCTGAGCCCAAATTATTGGTTGGTGACTGTATAGTCATTATATTGTCAACTTGTCATGCTTGGCCTTGACTGCTGATATTTGGTTGAGCATAGACGCATGAAAACTGGATCACTAAGCATTGCTTCACTACAGCTCAATTGCAAAAGGCTTGGGCCAAATACACCGTTTTATCACATGATTTAGGAACTTTTTGTTTTCATGTCTCCAAATGTTTACCTTCGACTAGCCCTGACTTGTGCGCCAGCAGCGAAAGAATTTATTTTTGAAATGTTTGGGATGCTCTGACATGTTTTATGGCAGTTCAAGGCTGGCACCAACTTTAAAGTACTACGCGTCTGTCAGCTTGCATTGAAATGCTGTGCAATTGTGTCTGCTATTTTCTCCGAAAGCCTTCGTTACACACTCTGGAACAAGAATGCATGGAAAAATGCCAATGCCTGGAGTGCCATGTTATAGAGGGGCAAATGTCTAAATGTTTCTCTGGGGGGCCCCCTCTTAAGTAGACCTGCCTTGAGCGTTGATCGACTGGCATTCTGTAGCCGCGACATATGTCAGGGAATTAGCCAGAAGCCAGCTAGTGAACATTAGTTAATAAGATAGCTAAACAATGATTTGCATGCAATTTATGATGTTCACGAGTGTAGATAGTGTGTGCCTGATAAAGAGTAAAATCACTTTGTCAATGCCCAAACGTCTGGCATGTGCACCTCCTGACCACTGCCAACTGGTTCATCGGTATTAATTCAGTACCAACAGTCAAAAAATTTAACGGGCTCTTACTGTAAAGTATGGAGTGCTGCTCATGTTTGTTGATACCACTCTTGAAGCCCATTAGGGTCACTTATAATTAACAGGCTGGAGTTGCCACAGTCAAAGGAATTCTTGTCTTGTTTGAAAGACTGCTGAGCGACACCCAGTGGCCTTTGCGTGTTGCAGGCTGCGGATGAGCATTTTGAAAACCTCCACAAGCAGTACTCGGAGAGCATGATGCACATGCGGAACCTTGCTGACGAGGCCACGGACACTGCGAGCTTTGTCAAGGTCACAGGTGAGCTAAGCTGCTTCATTTACGTGAACTCAGTGCAAGGAAAAAATGTTGGGTCTTGCTGCTGCCTCCTGCAGACGAAATTAGCAGTGTTGGCTCTAATGTTAGGTATTGCCATGCTTGCGCTGTTGTACTTTTGGCCCGTGATTGCTCGCGCTCAGGTAATCACTGAGCCGCAAGTCATTCTTGCGTGAGATGCACTTCTTGTATAGAAAACTTTGCGAACATTGCCTATCACTTAGATCACAAGATTGGCCCAGCATTATGAGAGTGTAGGCATGTTGGTAACACTGCAATACATTCCTAAAGCTTAAGCAAGCACTATCGACTGCCGTTGAATATACTATACTGTGGCCAGACTTAAGCAGTGTGATTCGATTCAGCAGTTTCTGGCTGTGCTCACAATTGTTGTTGCTTTGCTTCATGGAGACACGCCTTTTGGTTCGTGTTTCTGCTAGTAAAGTGCCACTACCCTGTTGCAGTATTATGCAGTGATGAGGAGGCAGGTGTAAACACCTCATCTAGCTTAACTGCTGACTTGTTCTTTCTCAATCTTTGCGCAGATGGGGTGTTTTGCAGTACGTCTTGTTTACTGCTGTGTTCGAGTGCAGTAATTGCGCTTTTCGTTGCGAATAAATTGGAAATGTACATCGTCAGTGCCAATGCCCGCAAAATGTGTTGATTTTCTTGGTGAAAGGAACAGTGCTGCCATCTATCACCATTCTGGTGAAGCATGGCGTGCTCTGTGTTTCACCTTCACATTTACAGGCAGCAACCATTCCTTCCTCTGAAACAATTGCTTTTGGGTTCTGTGTTGCAGCAGGTGATGTGAAGTTATGATTTTGTTCTGGATTAAACAGGCTAGTGCTGCATCTAAACATGGTAGTAAAGAAAATAAAATACACTGTGAAATGCTACATTTGTGCAATGTTTGAGCTGTGAATGAGCCAGCGATTTAACCGGAAGAGCTATTTACGTGTCTCTCTTAAACAACATTTGGCAGATGGATCACGTCACTGATGAAGGTGCATTAGATCATGACTGGTTAGTGTAGGGATTCTTTTTGCTCCATTCTATTTGTTTCTAACCAGGGGCAAGCACCTTTCGTTTAGTTCTTTATGCAGCCTGCGAGCCCTATGGAGTGATGGGACTACTTTGCATTGCGCAGAGGACATGATCCTGAAGCACACCGAGCTGTGCGAGGACGCCATGGCTCGGCAGCTGCCCCAGCAGATGGTGGACAACACGTCGAGTATTGCTCGGCTGGCCAACCGTGTCCTCATGGTGGCCAAGCAGGAGTCGGACAACTCCGAGGACCCCATCTTCATTGGCCGGGTCAATCAGGCCGCCGACAGCCTCCAAGGCAGTGAGTGGATGTTATTTCCATTGTAAAGGCTCAACCGCATGTACGCGATTTTCAAGTGACGGCGACAAGAGACTGGTTTGGCTGTCGCAGAAGGTGATATGTCACCCTCGTGTCGTGACACCAGTTTTTGGCCGGCCAGAAAACTTAGCTTGCTGCTCAGAAGTCCAGAGCCAAGAAGGATGGTGCCTGAAGCTTGGGCATATTTTGTATTTCCGTACTATCAGCTCTTTTTTTTTTTTTTTTTTTGCTGTCTGTTTGAAGTTTTCATGTTCTTGTGCCTTTTCAGCTGTGACCCCCATGATCCAGAATGCCAAGCAGGTGGCCACCCGTATCTCGGACCCAGTGGCCCAGTCCCGCTGGAGGGAGTCCAACAAAGCGGTTAGTTGGGCCTAACTGCACATTAAAACACGCTCACATTGCTTGTGCGCGCACATTAGTTGCAGCTCTGGGTTTGGCTTCCCTCAGCTGCATGTTTCCTTTTTTTTCTTCAACTGTAATCTCCACTGCCTTGCATACAAACAGGAAGATAGACCCGAATTTGCCCTCTGAAAGGAATTGAAAACTGTACAAGTTCCTTTGTGTCGTTCTTAAGAACAAAGCACCAACAGAGTAAGATAAGGAGAAATCAGGTACTCCCAGACACTGCATGCAATTAACATGTATTTATTAATATAAACATACAAATAGCATATTAGAAGTACCGTATTTACTCCATTTTAACATGCCCTTCATGTGCACCTAATTTTTGTTTCCAGAATTGAAAAATGCAGTGCCTTCGATTGTAACATGAACTCCAATTTTCATACTTCAAGAAATTATGATTTCAATGCCCTTGATTGTTCGTTTACTAGTTTTTCATTATAAGAGAGGGGACAGAGTAACGGTGATTTGTTGTCAATGATGCCAGTGATGATAGCTTGCCACTAATGTAGATTTAGTTTTGTAGTTAGTAGATGTAGATGTAACTAATGTAGATTTAGTTAGTAGATGTAGTTTTGGTAAATGTTTCTTGAAAAAAGTGTGCATTAGAAATGGAGCAAATACGATATGTGAAACTGTGCATGCACCAACACCACAGACCCTTCCTAAATATTCAACAGACATCATCATAGCCGTGCGCTCTTCAGTGCCGCTTTGAAAGTGATCAACTTTAATTCAACTTAAATTGGATGTCTGGCTTGTCACTCTTGGCTGATGTGGCATACTCTGCGTTTCCTGCAGCTCATCAACGCGGTTGGCCAGGTGCGGCAGGCTGTGACAGTGACGCCCGAGGAGGAGCTGCTTCCGCACCTCATGGGACTGCAAGCAAACGGTAAAGCCAGAATGGCCCATCATATTCTGTGTTATCACGTGATTTCACACCTCGAGAGTCACGTGAACGGCAGTTTTGCTACCAGGATTGACCGTGCTATGCATGTGCAGTGTCCTTCGAGTTCCGAGTCACAGAAGCGTTGTACATACGCAAACTGTAAAGCGGGAGACACGTGGTAATAGTAAGTCTAGTAATTGTATCTAGAAGGACAACAAAAGGGGCAGGAAAGGAAGGGTTGTAGCCATCCTAAGTGTCTCGCTTGTCATTGGACACCTGAACTGTCCCGCAGCCGTGCAAAAGCTACAGGAAAGGGGAGAGGAAAGTTAGAACAGGAGAGACGTTACAAAGGAAATGGGAGTACATAAGTCATTACAGAGAGACATAAGGGTAGGTACTGGAAAATACAAGAGCAAATAATCATGCAGACAACCCTCTCCCCGCCATAAAATGCACTCTTGCCACAAGATTCACTTATGAATAGAATTTTATGTTATTTGTATTTTCACAGTATGATTTAGCATCCGATCCGGCATAAACTGGTCCGAACAACCACATTTAATAAGTTTCCAGAATGTTACAACAAGTTCCAACAGCTGGAGCAAGCATCTTTTACACGCGTTGGGTTGGACACTGCGACGTACCATTGTCTCCTGCTTAACCCTTTGTTTTGTGGAAGTTTTGGGGAGTATTCTCGTGTCATGATGGCAGTGTTGTTGTTTTGTTTATTGCAGTGTCGTTGTTTGCCGGTGTACAGTCAACTTCCGTTAATTCGACCATGACGGGCCTGTGAAATTGATCAAATTATCCAATGTGCCAAATTAATCATGATAAAAAAAACTAAAAAAAAAACTGATTCATTTGGCAGTATCATCCTGATTCTAACATGCCCCCAAATCACACGTGCTCCCACTTCCCATGTGTGCAAAGTAGAAAACTAATGTAGAAATGGCATTAACACTTTCGTGACCGCGCCTATTCCCGTCGACAGTATGTTGTCGATGGTACAAGTTGAATTTTCGCGCCTCTCCGAGCGCTCCGGACAGCTAGCGCCATCGAGCGTGTTAAAAGAGAGACTATTTTATCGGTTTCGGTTTTGTGTTTCTCTTTTCCACCGCGCGGGGATTTTTAAAGCGCCTGCATAGTCGGGGTGACGAGCGCTCGTCGTTTGGCATCTACGTCGCGCGCGTCCGCTCCACGGAAACGGCGGGTTTCGACGGTTTCCGACGCATCTGGGCTCGAATTTGCGGATGATCGTAGCAGCACAGACTCGGAAGACGACTTCGATTCGTCGGACTTCATTACGAACGAAGAAAGTGCGGCAAACCGCCCCGGAACATCGACGGGTATCCGCCGTTCAGTTTTGCTTTCTTCTCGGACCGTGTTATCGCTGCCGCGTATCGACGTAATGATTTCCGGCGTGTTCTAAAGGTCACAGTTCTTATCTGCAAGATGTAAACGTCGTTCGGACGGGATCATTTACCGGCGGACGCGCAGAGTTGAGTTTTGTCCACGAAGACGGCCGGGAGTGCACCTTGGAATCGCGCTCCGAAGTGCTGTGTGTACCCGTGTGCCTCAAGAACTTTTGTAGATACAGAGCTTATATTTGCAGGCTGATTTCATATATCCCTTTTCTTGAAAATGTATATTTCGATTTTTTAAAATATTTTTTTTGTGCAAAGCAGCATTGATGTTTTTATCGATCTTTCTCGTTCTTGATGCGATTTTTTTGTTTTGATAATTTTTTTCGTAGTATTTTTAATAAATATGCAGTTTGAAATTAATACCGTTGGAAAGATAATTTCTTCTTCTACAATTTGATACCATACACTTCAACATGAATCATTTCCTGTGGCAGAAAAAAAAATAAAAGCCATACTACCCGAAAACTACTGATTTTCCCGCGGTCACGAAAGTGTTAAAGCACCTAAATGAAGTAGTTAATTAACGCGTGCCCGATTTTTTAGCAAGAAAAATGGGCAAGAGTCTAAGGTGTATTGCACAATAGCGGCCGAGTTTTAAGATCAGCTTCACCACAGTACATCTGTGTTATGCAGTAAAGCATATGAACGCCTCAATGGGTGTTTTGGTATGTCTGATTGCACCAGGCAGGCAATCTTCAACAAAATTTTTTAATTAAAAAAGCACGTGTTGGAATTGGGTAAATACTGTAATCGGATATTGTGAGCTATGGTTATTGATTGAAAGTCTTCCTAGGGCTGGCCGAAAATAGGCCTGCCGAGGCAGACGCTGCCACTGAAGGGGTCGCTATTAGGGTCACCATAGGGGTCAGGCACTTGCGTGCCGACTGGTCAAGGTCAATTTATCGGGCGAAGGCAAATTTTGGAATCGAAATTTAAAAAATGTATAGAAATCCATAGGTGCCGGCCAGGACCTTTTGCCAGAATCGAATTAACCGAAAATCGAATTAACCGGAGTAGAATTAACGGAAGTCTACTGTATCTGCAAGTGCAGTGTCAAGTAGTATTGAGCAAGTGTGAACGCTTAACCCTTTTATGTTTTTCTTTTTATTGTCAGTTTCTTTACCGAAACTTACCTAAACTACCTATTCTGTATGACAGAGTGAGATTATCTCGTAGAAGACACTCGGCTGACAAGAAAGGCTAGGCTTGTCCAAGAAACAGTTTTGGGACAGGTTGGTGTGAGCGAGCTAGGCTTGCTCGAAGCATCGACTCTCCATGGTCTAAGGTGCCCTTGTGCTGTTCTATCCCACCAATCAACAATAAAGTACTAGTTAAAAGGAATTCAGTTAGTGACCTTGTGTGTATTTTCAAATCCTCAATTTGCGAGGCCTCAAACATCATACTGTACTGGATTGTACTGTACTGGATTGTACTGTACTGGATTGTACTGTACTGGATTGTACTGTACTGCCTCGCTGTTATGAAGCCCTAAGACTGCTTCATGGTGTCTTGTTGATGCTTTGCTGTTTCCACGCCAGTGTCACGTAACATTGATATATGCCCTGTGATGACTGGATTTGGGGGGCTTCTACTTGAAAGCAGCGATGAATGTGCAAAGAGGAGAGGTTTTACCATGTTGCTGTGACATGTTTGTGGGCTCATATCAATCGCAAATTAAAGTTGCGAGCCTATCTCTTTCGGGAGAAGTGTAGCTGTTTTTGCTGCAGTACTCCAGTACCCCTTCTGAGTTTCTCATGCATAATTATTTATATCAACTTCTGTTAAAACATATAGACCAGATTATTTTAGCCTCGCACGCAGGCTGCAGGCGCGCTCCAATACTCTCGACACCACAGGCCACCTCTCGGCGTGGACTGCGGGAATCAGCGGATTAGCGTGCGTTTATTTGTGCGTGGTGCTTGTTAGTGTCGTTGCTACTCACGGTTTGAGTGAGTAGCAATGATGTACAAAAGCTTCTCGTCAGGCCGGCATTGTGCCGTCGTCGGCATTCTTGATAGGAATGTGGCTTTCATCGCATCCTTCACTCGGTAACTTTACACTAGGTGTGAAACGCATTTCAAAAACTGCTACCTTGTTTGGATAAGTTTGTCGAGGCACGAATGAAATGTAGTTTTATAGCTTGTGAGTTTTACTTTTGTCAACAACTAAAGCTTTGCCACAACACAGTGTCATGTCACTGCAAACCACAGCAATGCTACATGCAGCTGTAGCATGCTTATTGGCACTAATTATCTTGCACCATGGCTGGCACTTGCCAGAACACTTAATCTAACAGAATATCTCGCTTTACGGCGCATGGAAACGAATGCATATGTTTTCTGCAAACGAAAATGCGTCGCCCTCATTGCGACCATGATACCACGAAACTTCAGAAAAGACGCGTGTTCTACTGCATTCGTCATGCATACATAATGCAGAAGTGAAATGAGCCTGCACTTAGCAATTTTAAGCGTCAACGGTTCACTTGAAGAGCAATTCATTACCACCGCTCCTGCTTCCGCCAGTGCAGCGATTCGCGGTGCCCGCAGTCCACAGCCAATGCTACGCACCGTGGCTCCACCGTCGCGAGAAAATGGCGGCGCCCGAGAACGGCTCTGAATTCTAGTCCATAGGTTGTTCATCTTTCATGTCTTCGAGCACTGAACTAACTACTTGCCGTTCTTTTAGTAGTGACACAAGTGAAAAAAAAATGTTAAAAAACAGTTAAAAAAAACTGTTTGGACCATCTTTCATGAACCTCTTTCTCTCGTCTTTTTTTATTTTTTCTTTTATTTTTCCAATGTCCACTGAACTGTGCATTCATCCACCTGCTCCCTTTTGTACTTCTGTGGCCCTTCTCCAGCCAAGCCAACCGTGCGGTCTCACGACGTCAGGGTTCCCGACTTTAATGAAATGTTTGACGTCAAGATTGAAGTGCCACCGGCTGAGAAACGCCCGCCTCCCAAGAGAGGTACAGGTGTCCACAAATTGGCCTGGACTGTTGAAGCAACCCCTTAATGCTTGATCCCACTTGCGGCACAAAAAAAAAAAAAAAAGAAAAAGGGGGAGAGGGTATCAACACGCCTCCTCCCCACCTGTTGATGTTGCTCGCATAACACTCCCAATGCCTAAATGTGTTCGTGGACAGTGACAGCTTTGCATGGATTGGCGTTTGCATTCTGGCAGTTTTAGACGTTCTCTGTTTGTGCAGCTTATTCATACTTGCAGCTGAGCTGAGAGGCAGGATGACTTGCTTCCTGAAAGAGAGCATACTGCTCTCCTTACCACAGATTCATCATTCTACCTTGCCTATTGTTACCCTGCGTCTCCTTAACACACATTGATTTGCTTTCTGTAAGGCATCGCGTCCCTCACTGACCAGAGTGGTGCCCCTTTTGCACTCTCTCTGGTCATCGGCATTGCAGAAACTTAGATGCGCAAACGTAATTTCCTCTAAAGGCAGGCGTAACCGTGCAGGTTTTCCGAACCTCTTCCTTGCCCTCAATGCGAGGCTGTTTTTCCAAGCTTTGTTTGCTGCTCCATTTGCTGCTCCAAGTTGTCTGACATATCTTGAATGAATGCCAATACCGTCTCAGGTGCGTGTGCCTTAACGGTGGTGTGCGATCCCAATCTGCCAACTGCGTGATGACAACATTTATTAATGCCTGTTTTGGGTTGCCCCTTCATGCCATTTTACAGTTGTATGTGAATTCGCTTAAGTCTTGGCAATTGGCGCCTGTGAGTTCTCTCTAACTGTGGTGCTTAGACATGAAGCCCAAATCTCCCCGGTGCTTCGCTCCTCCCATTTTGTGTGATTTCTCATTATTGTTCTCTTTTTGTTGTTCTTTTTTTGTGAACAAAGGGTCATGTGTACTACCTTAATACCCGTGTCACATGGGTGTTACAAGGCCCTTTAAGTGAATTCTGTATTGATGGGATAACCAGCAGCAGCTGTGTGAGCAGTGTCAACAATGATTGTGTCCTCAGTGTGTCAAGCTGAAAAAGTAGTGCAAAAGTTGATGTCAAGACCTTAAAAGCCTTTGAGTGTTGATAATGAGCATTGTCATCCACTTACGGTTTACATTAGTATATAAAAAAATAAAGGGTCAACCAAGTGTTGATGCTAAGGACAAGGTCAACTTACATGGTGATTCAAACGATTTGATGATTAAATGTTGATTATATCTCTATATTGTTGCTTTCTATCTCTTTTTCATGTTCACTATTCACTCATTTTGTATCTTATTCGTATAGAATTTCACTTCAATTTCAATTTTTTTTTTTTGTTACTTGGACCTTGTCTTCTTTAGCGTTGACACTTGGTTGACCCATTCTTTTTTTGACCAAGAGGCCAGGTGGGCTAATTCCGGAGCTAGTGCAGTCTGTTGTGCAATGTGGTTAATTTTCGACTATATTGGCACTAATACCGGCTGTACCAGTAATTTGATCTACTCTGCAACTATTTCTTGCTTCTTGTCTAGTCTAGTTGGGACCTACAGTTCGATACATTCTGCGACTCTGCGATTCTCTTAAAGCTCAAAGGGCCATTTTTTTTTTTCAAGAAGTGATTACAAGATACCTAGATACTCCAAGCCTGTGTGAGGTCAGCAAAGAAGACCTTGTCTTCAAAAAATAGCTGGCAGTGTCTCTTATTAAGTTTGGTGCAAGGAAACATTATAGGCAAAGAGAGTGCGCTATCCTTAAAGAAATAACTTCTTGGGAGGGGGCTCCTTTTAAGATATAGCTAAGGGCGAATCAGGAATTTAGGAGGAATCTACACAAGGAATTGTATCCCGCCCATTCCGTGTCAGTGGCACGAGCAGCACTTGAGTGCTGACATACACCAAAGTGCAAGTCGAGTTCCGTCGATGGCTTGACTGTGGCTGGCGTGATTTGTTCCTCGCTCAAACAGAAGTGGTGGCGGAACCGCCCATTCAGAAGACGACCATTCCCAGGCAGTTGCAGGAACACAGCTACCCAGGTGGGACCAGCGGGAATGGTTTTTCCTCGCAATTCCGCGCAGGAGTTGGCCTCCTGATTGCTGAATGGCTGCCTCATTCTTTTCTGAACAGCTTTGAGAATGAATTTTCTCTTGCGTGCCACTACTTAGTTTTCAGTCTTGCCAGAGAACTAAAGATGGCCCAGCCTGACTTCGCGAGTGTCTTGGTTTTCCGACTTTGGATTGGGCTTGATGCTGTCTGGCGTGGATTTTGCTTGCGTTTGATTCCAGAATGAATTTTTAACCTTTCTAAGCACTGCAGTGTGTTTTGCGGTGCCTATGCATTCGTTGTAAGGGCTCATGGAAGTTTGCTGTGGCGTTTCTTCAGACCTGATGCTGAAGCCATTCCTATAAGCATTAGCGTCACTTTTTTTACACCAGTTGCAAGAGGCTGCCTGAGAGTGCATGTGCATCTAAGCATGAGAAGAATCAATGCCTGCTGTTTTATACACTCGAGCTATGGCAACATAGAGTTGCGTTTGTGGCATTCTTGCAGCGGTTTTGATGAACAATGAAAGGCTTGTCTTGAGTTGGCCTTGTGGCTTGGCTTTAGCAGCGTGGTGTGTAGACCGCATCTGTAGCTCCAGTCATGGCACACTGCACATTGTGCATATGACTGTACTTGAGAATGTGGATGTCGGAATGTCTAGAATGTGAATGTTGGAATGTCTCCAGGTGCTTTGTTCGTTTCTGCAAAGGCGGTGGTGTGCATGGACCATGTTGATGTGCTTGATTCATTTCTTTCTGTCTACTGTTTTGCTGTATATCATGAGCTTTATTTTTGTGGCATCACATAAGGAGGTAAAGGTTCGAGCCTCAGCCTGTTTCATGCCTTTCCTAGGTTTGTGGTTACTGCAACTGGACGCCTATTCTTTCCCATGAAGGAACAAACATTTCAGAGGAGTGACTCTGCTTACATGAATAGTTGAGCAGTGCAGTGTGCTTTACAGGTGTGTCACCGATAGATGATGTGTCATCTGTAGTTGGCTGTATGTGCTGTCAAAAAGATCACATCTGCTTTCCATGTACCACTCTTGATTTTACTCGCTGAGCGCATTCATGCAGTTTAGGAAAACCTCTTCACCATAATTTGACACCTTTTTTGATGATAATGCCAAGACAACTGCACCTAAAATTAATGTGCTTTGTTTTTCTTTAATTTCGTGCAAAATCCTCGTTCATGTTTGCAGATTGGCATGTGTTTTGACAGGTGGCGTCAGCGCACTGTTTGCAGTAAAGGAATCCTTGTCACAGCACTTTTAATGAAATATTGCTAAATCGGACAAGTACCGTCACTCGAATTAGTGTGCAGTTTATTAAGTCAACAAAGCTCGTTTTCAGTGCCTGTTGGATTCGCATGGTGGTTACAGCACCAAATGTCGGGCTGTTTAATTTCTGCAATTATTCTGCAGTTGTGCACTTGCATCAGCGCTTATCAGGGAGCTCTTCCTTGTCAGGCATTGTCGTGATAAGTGCATGCTTGCGCAATCAGAATTGGTGCTATCATCCTAATGAGCACCGTGGGGACAGGCTGAGGCTCTGCCTTTGTCTCCTCTTCTGAGAACTCCAGTGTACATTTTTCCTTGGTTCACCCTTCCTATGACGTGTGTGTAAGCTTAATCTTACTGAAACGTAGTTAACGTCCCGGGGTTAAAATGCACTTTTTTTATGACTTGATCTTTATGTTTTGCTATATTTGTCACTGTATAGTGCTGTTACAAGTGCAAATTTAACATATCCGTCCCGGGCGTCTGCGATGGGCGTGCAGCGAACAAAGTGGGGACCTCAACATTGTGCTCTCTTCAGTTTGAGTGAAAGAACTGTACTGTTGATAAGTCAAGCGTACCCTTGGCAAGACAAAGGGAGTTATGAAGAAATGTTTATTGCGACAGAATAAATTAAGTTGTTTGCATGTTGCAAGTTTTGAGGTTCTAAAATTTTTAGCTCTAGTTTATATTTAAGGACCCCTCACAGTGGGAGTGTTTCTGGCAGCCTTTGAGTAAGTGGTGACATTGCCAGTGGTGTTAACGTTCCCCAGTATTTTTCTTTTCATTTTTTGGTTTTGTTGCTAGCGAATACGCAGTTACCTTTGTACCACACAAAGAGCATTGTTGTGCCCTACAGGATGACTTACCTTCAGTGCTTATGAGAGCGCAACTTTTTTCACTAGCACCTTACGTGCTTTCACCTCCTTCCTGTCTGTGTACACGCAGAGATGTAAGAAACAAGTACTGTTAGACTTACTGAAAAGAGCTGCAACTGGAGATTGTTAACCACTCTATTGTTCCAAAAGAAAGCACTCATTAGGGAACGAAAGTGCCTAGAACAATAGCGTGAACACTGGCATCACGCTGATGATCTATGTCCTTTCGACACGTTCCAGAGGAGGCCCCACCGAGACCCCCACTGCCAGGATCTGGGGAAAGGGCTCCACCGAGGCCACCACCACCGTGTGAAACTGATGACGAATTTGAAGAACGCTTCCCACCTCCTCAGCCGAACCAGCCCATCATGGTGAGCCATACACGGTGATGCCAACCTATAGTGAACTTTCCAATGCACCAAGATTCGGCTGATAATGTAGTGCTTCTGTAAATTGCTGTGTACAGTAGAAACTCGTTGATACGATTCTGCATAATAGGTTTCTAAGAATGATACATTTTTTTTTTCTCCCGATAATACGATTTAATTGTATAATATGGTGGATGATACGATTTTCGGTTGATATGCTTTATTTTCCGGCTCCAGTGAAGATCGTATCAACGAGATTCCACTGTATTGGCTCATTCCGTCCCACGTGTGGCTTGTATGATACCTGAACAGCATTGTTATAGCCATTGTTCGAGTAGTGATCTTGGGTTTGCCTTGGAGAATAGTGTACTCAGTGCCTGACAGAATGCATGGGAGTTTGAGTATCCCATGATTAAGGTACCAATAGTCATTGCCCCTTGCCACATGCACCTGTCAAAGAAAATAAAATTCTTCTATAACCCAGTTGACGGTGCACTGGCTAGGTCCTCACTGAGAGGAAATAGTTCTCGTGCCTGGAAAATTCCCCTTGTCAATTGATTTGTACATCTCTCTGTCACTACACATCTTTCAGTGAGAGACGTGGTTTCTGCAATAGATACCAGGCTGCCCCTGCAATCTACCACAAACGGTGTGATCGTGCTCACACAGCCGATCATTTAGGCAGTCTGTCCGACACATAACTGACCACGTGACATCTGTGCACTTAGACGTCCCGAAGCATGTCGCTCTTGTCACGAGGTTGGCTCAGCAGTAGCGGAGCACTAGAGCCATCTATTACCACTTGCTGTAATCGGGACAAATCGGTTCCCAAAATCACGCACTTGTCCTGCGGGAAAGACACACCTAAGGAGGTGCAAAAGGTTTCCATGGATGTGTGGAAAAAATTAAAACGCCAGGGGCCACAGGGAGAGTCGGGCATCTCCCAACACGCGCTGTCTGCAAGCTGCAACAGAGCGCGTGTGCATCTCTGCAGATAGCAGCACATGGCTTGCACCAGGAGGTTCGTCAGTGGTCGAGCAAGGACAACGAGATCATTGCGGCCGCCAAAAGGATGGCTATCCTCATGGCACGACTCAGCCAGCTGGTCAGGTGGGTTGCTCCTTTCACCACCTAGTGCCATGACCCTAAATGTGCAAAAGCTGCAGTGGCATCTCAAAGATTGGTCACAGCGATTGCAGGCTTGTCTGTGCATCAAGGGACCAATTTTTCACGCTTGCAAATTTTCACTCTGGCCTCTGAGAGGGTCTGCTTTACTGGTAAACATTTGTGCATTTGTTCTTTATTCAATTTCGATCTGCTGTAAATTTATGCCATCTAGTTGTGGTTGAAGAGAGCTGAATGACGGCCCTTAATAATCAGCGAATCTAGTCCACCGATTACTGTGCCTGTACAACTCGGTACTTTCTGATAAATTCAGCTGTCACTATAAATTGGCTTTCTGTGAATGAGGCTGCGTACATTCAAGTTGGCTTTAGCATGTTAAATACTTGCTGATGCGCGGCCAGCGTGGCCAGGCCATTTGTAAATCTAGTATTATCACAGCGCGTGCTAATAGCAGCAGCGAGCCTGCGGCCCCAAGCAAAATGTCGGTCACATGCCTTATCATTATCACTTTACTATGCCGGAAAAATAGCATGTTTTTAAGTTGTTTCGATGTACAGAAACTCTTGTTACGTTTTCAGATAAAAGAAAGGCGCATGATGCCTCAAGACTAACACTTATAATATTGCGTATAACTTTCAGCAAACTTGACTTGTGAAATTGTGTAGGGGAAATGGGGCGCAGTACAGTACAGGGGAAAGGGGGTTTGAAAATCTGAACTTCTGTTTTAATGCACTCCTGCTACTTACCCTTGCCATTTTCTTCCACTAAATTTAGCGGGCTATGTCAGTGGGCGTTAACTGGAAGTTGTCTAAGGCCTATGTTTGTAAACAGTGAAGGGGTATATAGTTCAAAGGACAATGTAATATAATAGTTCAAAGGACAGTGTACTGTGGCCTGCCTCTTATGCACAATGTGCCGGTGACCGCACATTCTTCAGGCGTCAGTAGTTTATTGTACTCTATGCTTGTTCGCATGGCAGGGGTGAAGGGGGCACCAAGAAAGACCTGATTGCCTGCGCCAAGCAGATTGCCGAAGCTTCTGAAGAGGTGACTCGCCTTGCCAAGGAGCTCGCTCGCATGTGCACCGACAAGCGCATGAGGACGGTGAGTGGCAAATGACAGGTGTCAGTTTCGGGTCTAGTGCGACAGTGTCATCGCCGTATTCATTAACAAAGCCTTCCTGCAGAAATTATGGGTCACAATAAAAAAAAGAAGTAAAAGAAATAGTCTAGTGCACAATGCAAAGCACTGGCAGCAATAACTAATGCAACTATAAAAGAAGTGTTGAATTTCACAATGTGGATTTCAACACTTCTTTTTCTGTAGTCGGGCAGTGCACTAGCTTTCTCCACTTTGCAAATTTCTGCGAATTTCTTAATTTTTTTTTGAAAACTGCAATACAAACCTAAATATAACACGACGAGTGACTTCAAGTATGCAAAATAGAAAATAAAAAAAAATATCTGCCCGTAATATCACTAAAAGATACTTGGTTCTTCATCAAGTAGGACAAAAAAAAAAGAAACACTTAAGCCCCTAAAAAGTTTGCTGCCCATATATAGTATGAGAAGTAAATTGAATGTGGTGACATCTGGAAAGGGAACCTCATATAACAGTTAAACCTCAATATAATGAAATCAGTGGCTGATAGTGTCGCCCGCAGTGGAGCGACACTATCATGAAGAACGCAGGTAGACGGGAGCTAATGCTTCGTCTGCCGCTCTCTTCAACACGTCGCCGAAAGTAGGAGATTATGTATCCTCCAACACTAAACGCACTGGAAGACAGTGCACGTGAAGCCACGGAAATGTTGGCTTTGTACCCACCGCATATTACCTCCAAGATGCTAGCCTCGTGGTTGGCTCATGTGGTAGAGTGACTGCTCCAGAAAAGCGATGGTTTATTTTCAATGCCTGGATCAGGATGAAATTTTCTTCAACTGTGAAGTTTGCTCTTCGAGTAGACCGAAATTGGTTCCTTTGTAGCCTTCCCTGAGAGTTGAGTGAATGCCAGTTATATCTTATGCCATCCGCCTTGCGGATTTCTGCAGGACTTACTTGAATAACATCTTATTCTATGTGACCTCATTGTCTGCTGTGATCGACAGTGGGCAAACAAGGGAGGCCCTGACGTCAGGGCCCATCAAGCCTCACAAAGACAAGCTCCCTTTCCGCAAACGTTGGCCTCCAGGCTGAAGCTTCCCCTGTTTGCACACTGTCGAATATGTCAAGCCTTCACGTTCCCTATAAACTCTTTTTGCTTGTCTGGCTCTCTGTCTGCAGAACATTCTGCAAGTTTGCGAGCGCATACCAACGATCGGCACTCAACTGAGAATACTGTCCACCGTCAAGGCCACCATGCTTGGTGCTCAGGGTGAGTGTCCCTCGTATGTATATCTCCTGGAAATGGTGTAGACTCTTAGGTCGTTCAACCAAGCACTAGTTTGATCTAGTTGGTGCTCCATGATTGAGTCTGGGTTCGGTAGCCGAGCAGACGTGTTTCTGGTTAACATCCCTGCCTTCTCCCTTTCTTTCTTCTATATGTTAAGAACTGAGGCTAATGGGACAGTAGAGACAAAAACCGAGGCCCAGATTCTGAAGCCTTCCTTATCTCAGTAAGGAAACCTTCATTGTTGTTAGGCTTCCTTACACCAATTCCGAGAGCTTTCTTATAGTAGAGGCACCCTTAATGAAGGCGTCCTTGACACTTCCTCCTAGTAAGGCAGCCCCAAAGCTACCTTCATACTTTCTTTCCCTGCTCCTGGCCCTGCCTGGCCCTGGACAAGTGCTTCACCTCATCACTTGCCCACATGATGCTCACCTGCACTGGCACGCTGTTGCTTGTTGCTGGTGAGACACAAGCCCGGTGTGAAGAAAGAAGTAGCGTTTCACCTAACAGCTGTTCAGCTGTTCCGATACTGGGTGCCAGTGTTGCCAGACAGTGCCATGCTTCACACTTGTCTATGGCAATTTTCCACATCAGGCAAACATTATCTATGTGTCTGTGTATGATACTTCAATTTTTAAGTCTACTCGATGAACTTCCTGTATTATATTACTTAAAAGCATTGTGTTAAAATTTTGTTCGATGGGTACCCTCAAACCCGGATGAGTGGCATTCATTCCTTACATTACGGAAGCGCTCCTTCCATGAGGACGTGTGAAATGGAGCTTTCAGAATACGTTTGCTTTCTCCATCGAGACTTCATGGCAAGGAAGCATGTGGAGCTCTTCATGTAAGGTATGAAGTTGTCTGAGGAAAGGAAGGTTTCAGACTTGAGGCCTTAATCAATCTGCATTGTTTAATTGCCCTTCCAGAAACCTTGCAATGTTCGTGGCGCCAAGGGCTGACAAGTACCATGCAGCCCCCGAAGGGGCTGCATGTTACTTCTGCAATTCAATGTTATTACATAGCGACACTAGTGATCTTAGAGGTCATGCTTTACTGAGTGTAATGGCCTGCTTTCAGTTAGTGCCATGCAAATGGAGGGGCAGTACACTCCCATAAAAAGCACCTCTGGAGCAGTGTGAAGATGTAGCACCAATGAGTTTCTGTGTAGAAGCTTAACCGAACTACATTTCTTTCTTATTGAAATGTGGTTTGATGAACATTTTTATGAGTAGTCATTGACTACAATTTACCAATTACAAACAGGAAATGTTACTGCTACTGTATTTTCAGTGGCTGCATTTGCATTTGTGGTCTTCCCGCTTATGAAAACTCTGTTCACAGCAAAAGGGATGCTTTGGTCATCTCAGAACACTAATCTATCACCTTAGTGGGACTAAATATTTGCCTTGGTCGCCCCTTTAAGTTATGAGTGCACATGGGCCTATGTTCCGAATTTATTGATAATTCAAAGCATGTTTCGGTAAATTGTCACAGTTTCTTATTGGCTGTAGTTGTCAGTGCTTCTACGTTATGATGGTTCTGGCTTATGGAAGTCAAACCATCCAAATCACTACAAGAGTTCAAAGAGGTCTTTCACACACCTTTATCAACAACTGTCGAAGTTAGCCTCATAACTTATCCCTTGTGTTACTTGATCATTGCACATGCTATTATTGATGCTGTCAACATGTGCACAATAGCTACCATGACTTTACGTAATGAACTCGGAATAAGGCCCTGGCATGATAGTTTCTCAGTGACTGGTGTGTGCTGCCATAGACATGGAGACGTTCCATAGACTACCAACGTACTATCATGGTTGTAAATATGCTGTTATTAAAAGAATAGTGGGTTGTGGCATCTGCTCCTGTCAAGCAATGCGAGGACAGAGGGTTTCGAATGGGGGGTTTTGGAGACACAGCAAAAGCTGGTACATCAGATGATTTTCTGCAGCCTGGACCTGGCTGGTGAAGGCCAGGATAGTGCCAAGTAGGTTATTGACCTTACTCAGCAGTTACTTGGCTTGGTACCACTGGTTCAAGGGTCCTGTGCAATCCTTGGCCGTTAGGGCCGATGTTTACTAGATTACTTGATCAATTTGCAAGCTGCACCTTGGAGCTCCACAGAAATTTGACCCGATTCTATTGCCCGCCACATATGCTGGGAAGATGCAAGCACCACCACATGGCAGACAGCAAAGAGTATGTGTAGTATGCCCTCGGAGATCAGCACTCTCCTGTCAACTGATGCCTTTTTGTTGCCTCCAACAAGGTGGCATTGCAACTGCTGCCAAGATGCGGCTTGAGAGCATGCACATTATCTCAGAGGCCATGCTGCTCATGACTATCTCTCCGTTGTCTGACCCATGGAGGAGAGTGCTGTGAACGTTCCTGGTGGGTGTAGCTGGCAGTTCAAAGGGGTCACACACAGCACAGCGGTTATGCATTTGACAGTAACCTAGTAGCATTGGCTCGAGCTGAATTCTGGTGGTCTTGAAGCACAGAAATACTTTTGTACGGAAATGTTTGTGCACCTTAATAACTTCTTGGTGATGGAATGTGTCCGGAACCCTACATTGTAGTGTCCCTCATAGCCGAGACGTGGCTTTTTTGCATTGAAATCTGTGGGTCAGTCATGTCTAAATCCTCTTGGCATTTCTTGTTGAGGACGATGCTTGTTTCCCACAGAGCCCATACCGACGCCCGACGGGAGCGAGATTATCTGCGGTAAAAGCTCCGCATGATCTCCTGTTTGGTGCACGGTTTTGCCATAGGCCCCCAGACTTTTGTGTCTGTCAGGGGCACAGTCTGCATTGTTCTGGAGTGTGTGCGTGTGTGTGTGAAAATGTGTGGAACTAAATTGTGGTGATGCCGCGGTCACATGGCTCGATGGACTAATCCAATGCAGGCTCTCACAAGAAATAAAGAAAAGGCTGCAAGGAAAGATGGTAGCATCCGTGCTACCATGCCCTTCCCCTGTTTGTTATGTTAGCATTTTCCCAAGTAGCGCCCCTTTTCAATGGTACATTCGACTGGTGACTTTCGAGCACTCTAGAGCGCTCTCACAGGGTGGCTAACATTCAGCCGGCCAAAATCTTGCACTCAGAATGCATTCGCCTGGCTCACTCAGAGCGGTTGGGGGCACTCTCACCTACGAGCTGGGAGCACGACCGAGATCTGACAGAATATCCCAATCGCACGGCTCCTCCGTTTGCTCTGGGGGCAGCTGGATGTTCGACTCGGGCTGTGCTCTCTCTGGCTCCCCTGTCGAGGGGCCTTCGCATCACTGCTAACCATGTCGTAGCGCAGTAGGGACCTGTCCAGTGTACCATTGATTGCCATCGAGCATTTTGATCTCCCTCTTTCTGCAGGTGAGGTTGCTAGAGTAGATAGACACTTTTATGTCACTAGTGGCACGTTATGCTTATGTCACACGGCAAGCTTAATAATCCAAGCAAGACAGAGGTTCCTAGGAAGGTGGAAGGCCTGAAGTGGTTATTGGTGGTTGAACGAGGAATGTCGCTGGAGCCAACATTTCAACAAGGGGACTTGTCAGCGCTAGGGCAACGCTGGGCGTATGTCGAAAAGCAAGTCCGCTTGCCAAAACGTTGGCCTCTGAGACATCTGTTGTGTGATCACCATTGATCAGGCAAGGTTAGTGACATTTAGTGATTAAGGTCTTAACATACCAAATTAGCCCATGTGATGTGGGTGTTAGTATGGAGTGTTTGTAATGCATTCATTCAGTCACCAAAAGTCACGTCCCCTGTATACAGGTTATGCCATCGGTGCCATTCAAACGTGTTCATTTAAAGATTGTGTCCATACCTTGTGGTGACGAAAAAGAAACAAACACTTCAGTAGTGAAACAAAACAAAAGGCTGGATGCAGGAAAAATGTGACAGCTTTGCCAACATACCTAGTTTTCCCACTAAAGAAATGTGAACAGTCAGATAGGCAGCATAATGTAATGTGTGGCCATCTTTAGTCATGCTTAGATGTCCTGAGAAGCCATCTCTGGATGCTGTGATTCTCAGTGTCTGATACTGAGTACCCTGTACCCAGTGAAGACAGCACAGTGTATAATAACACCGTTGCTTGAATCCCTGTCTTACAGTGGTATCAACTTATGTATGGACTTGTTAAATGTTTTGACCATACTAACAGTAGTATACTTCCATATAGTGTTTGTGTGCATGTGTGTGTGCTCGTTAACTGTCTGTGCCTTTGTTTCTAAGTTTTGACTACTTTATTTAGTATCTTTATGTTAGCTTGTTCTTGCTAACAATGAGGTATGTAATGCTGTGTATGTACATTCAAGGAATGCCAGGACCAGTGTTAAGATAGAATTTTAGGCATGGCTACTGAGAAGAATGAATTACAGCAGGATGTATTAGCGAAATTGGAGTAATCGTAGCTCATGCTCATGATTGCAAGGCTTCAAATTTAATGTTAGACTAATGACTAGCCCCAGCAGACCTTGCCAAAATCTATGACATTACAGGGAGCTGGTGTGGGCATTTTAAGCTGTACTTGCAGGACAACTTTTCTTGGCTACGAAGCAAAGGCTATGGGGGCGGAGCTTCGGCCCATGTATTCGTACGCAATGTAGGCCAGGCATGCTTGGCACCAGTTTCGGTTTCGATTTCTCTGATCTTGCATAGCTCTTCTCCTTTAGTGAAGGCGGACGCAGTCAACTCGACGTGAATTTCTGAAGCTAATCAATGCTTATAGTCATCCCGCATGTATCAAGATATCTGATGGTTTTGATTCCTGGATGAGTTCCCCTGGTTTCCGTGTAGGCGTTGCACACACTTGTCTTGCGCGCTTTGACAGCACTTTGTAGCTGAAGTTGTTCATCATTCTCTCACAAGAGCTGATAGGGGGGATAGCAAGCGATGAACACTCACCAGAAAATGCTGGCCTCATTTTACCTCTTGGGAATCGTGCGTAAAGCGTGCAGCAGTTTTGATTTGTGCGAAAACCCAAAAGGAGGGAAAACAAAGAAAAGCATTAAAATATCAGTAACTGACTGTTGAATGTTACGTATCCTTTCAAAATATGTGCTGTAAAAAATGAATCAATGGTGTTTTTTTATTTTCAATGGAAGCAAACGCAAACGAAATTGCAGAGCTACGTCCAGAAGCGGTGCCACAGGCACACTTTGGTTACGTAGATCTCACTTTATAGCCAAGAAAAGTTGAGAAGCCACGAGAAGTTTCTGTGCCCTTTCTGTCTGGCATACCAAACTTCTACTCGTAATGAAACTTATCTAGTACAGTTAAACCTCAGTATAATGATGACAGATATGATGAAGTAAATCAATCCGAAAAAAAAATGATGAAGTAAATCAATCCGAAAAAGTTTTTCGCCACTGATATCAGCCCTTATGCTTGTAATGAATATCAGATATAGCAAAGGTATTTTCTTCTTGGATACTTCATTATAGCTATAGTTTGACTGCCCTTGCAATAGCAGAAGCATAGTCTACCAATCCAACCAAACCTACCATTTCTAGGTATGTCCCTTAATGTTGCTACAAGTTTTTCAGTTTACCCTACAGACAGTGCCATAAACCTCATACAATAGCATGTCCTTAAGTAAATGTCACATCTTCCTTGATTTAGTTTTCTTGTGTTGTGCTAAACACGCACATTGTATTGTGTTCAAGTCAGGAAACTTCTTTTTTCCTTATTTTCTGTATGCAAATTTCGAGTTCCTTGCTCATTTTTTCCTCTGTTCATCTTTCTTCCATTTCTTGAAAAAAAAAAAAGCAGTAAAAAGATGGAGTAAGTAGTGTTTTTGTCTTCGCTTCAAGAACTGGCGAACACGCTTTCGGCATGTTGCTTCATTCAGCAGCACGTTTTTGGGCAACACATGTTTTTACTTCATTCTCTTGCGCTTTGCACCTGCACTCGCACGAATGCACGTCACTGGCTGAATTGGAATGACGCTGTGTGAACCGAATTGCTGGTGACACTCTCTTGTGGTTCACCCTTCTTGTTCCTTTGTGAACACCACTGCTTCCTCGTCATATGGCATGGTTTCTTGCACTGTGTGTGGCTTTTTCATTCGTTTGCTAATATTTTTTCTCTGCTGTTGTGTTTTTGTTTCATTGTATTACACTGTATCTTTTGTAGGCACAGCGTAAAAAGGAATTGCAAGTTGTTTATGAAAAATTTAGATAATGCTGCAGATTAGCTGATCGTCGATAGAGACCTGCCACAATGGTTGATCAGCTATGACATCCTGCTGATAAACATCTAGATGCAGACTTGATTCCTGCGACAATGACCCCATTCCCACGATGCTGGAATGCAAGAATGGTCATGTATAGTATCAGTTTACGTGTTTGTTGAACCCATGTGAATCTGGTTAACCAGAGTTAATCTGGAGCCCTCCAGTATAGCTGGCCAGAGCATTTAAACATTGAACTCGGGAAGCCTTAACCTTGGCCGGTATAATGTAAAACTATTACAATCTGTTCTTATTCCAAATCTGCCATTAGCCCTCCCTGATAGGGCAAAATGGCTCGAGCGCTGCCCATATGGGCTGGGCCCGAATCATTGCGACCTATCACGGAGGGCTAATGTTTCAGCTGAAGAAGTAAATATGTGATGTAGAGGCATCCTAGCTGGTGCTTCTAAATTAACTGTCTTTATTCTCTGGGTCTTTATAATGATTTCAGTGCAGTGAGGACTCTGTCCGAGTGATGCACCCTGATTGACTTGGCCAGTGGAAGTGATTGAACAGTTATTAATTATCAAAGATGCGTACACACCAAGCACATTTTTACCCTGGTGATAGAGAGTTGCATTGTGCCAAAAGCTGTATAAATTCATTTCTCTTGCTGTAATGCAAAATGCCCTTTGTTTGAATCAAACAGCTTATTCGAATAAGTTTTACACAGTAAAGCACCCAAAAAAAAAGTTTTACACAGTAAAACACCAACACCAAAGCCACTTGTTGCACTGCCAAGCCAGAGGGCACAGAATCAAACCTCAGGCCACGGTAGCCACATTTCGGTGGGGGCGAAATGCAAAAACGCCTATGTACGCTGCATTAGGTGCACTTTAAGGAACCCCAGGTGATCAATGTAATTCGGAGTCCCCACTACGACGTGCCTTATAATCATATCGTGGTTTTGGCACGTAAAACCCCAGAATTAAATTATTTTCTAAAAGTTTGATTACGTTTTGTTAAGTAGCTAGTGCTTACAGGCAAAGACGAATAGCATTAAAAAAATATATAGTTGTGGCTATGAATGTCTCTCAACTGTGTTGACTTCACATTGCGGCGATGCATTTAGCTGTGGGAGGACACTGTTTGAGGCCAAGGTGCATCACTCGGTCTCTGAGTCTACGGAAGGCATCGTTGAATGCATCACTGCATCACTGGCAGCATGTTGGCAACTGGCCCAACCACTTCTCCTGCCTCAGCCAATAGGTGTGCTATACTGCAGGGGACTCACAGGCATAGAGATCAAACTGCAGTTGCTGGTTTAAGCAAGCATACACTTTGCAGGACAGCAAAAGAGAGACAGACATTCGTGCAAAGTGCGTGCCTGTTTAGGCTTGCAAGTATGGACCAGTAAACCCAGCCGCATGTTCTCTCAAACTACTGTTAGTGATCCTGTGCCAGTACTTCGAGGTTCTTTCAAGCCTTGTCAGGCAGAAGAAATACATTATCAAGGCAGGTGGCATCATTCAAAAATACCGTCTTGCAGACTAGTTGGTTCATACTTGAATTACAAACGTGCTGCGCAAGATGTGCACCAAAAAAAATAAAGAGGACAGGGCAGAGTGGAGTGGAGAGGACAGCGCTCTGTCCGTTCTTTTTTTCTTTCCTTGTGCATCTTGTGCAGCACATTTATAATTCAAGCATAATTCAAAGCCTGCGCTTCTATACCTTGGTCACACGGGGCACTTTCGATTGCTATCTAGTCCGAATTTCTCAACCACAATTGGCTCTCTCTTTCATCTTATGCAAAGCAGCCAATCATGATCGAGAAATTACATCTCAATCGAGCTCGATAGTATCCAAATTGCCCCATGTGACCAGGGTATTAGGCGTGTGACACCGTAGACACGGTTAAGGGTGTAGTTTTGTCCCACAGCACAGACACGCATAGTGTGTCCCAGGATGTGTATCCCGTGACCTTGTATGTGCATAGCATTCACAAGATGCGTGTCTCGTAATTGTGGATGCGGGCAATGTTGCCAGGGTACACTTTGTGTGTTCATAATGTACCCTACAGGAAAACGTCTATAGTACACAATGAAGAAATGGGATATTAAATGAGTGACGACTACTGTAGTGGGACAGGACAGCACCCTAAACTGTGTACATTCTTCAAAAAAAGTTTACGATTGCATGAACCAAGCTGGTGTAGCTTGAAATGAAGCCACAGGACGGGAAGAGATGAACCCTTGTTTGCTGTCCGCACCCACACAGGCACGGAGGAGGACCAGGAGGCGACGGACATGTTGGTTGGCAATGCCCAAAACCTGATGCAGTCGGTCAAGGAGACTGTGCGTGCCTGCGAGGCAGCCTCCATCAAGATCCGCACAGACTCCGGACTGCGCGTCCGCTGGATCCGCAAGCAGCCGTGGTACCAGTATTAGGTAGGGCATTGGTTTACCCAGGTCTTCTGACTGGCTTTCAGATTAAGTTCACTGCTTGCCTGCGGAGTGGCTTTGTCATGCACGGACAGTGCTGAAGTCAGCTGAGCTGGGCTACCTTGGTGGCCGCATCTTATGTGGCCAGAAGTACTGTGACAGAAAACTAAAGCATCATCATCATCATCATCATTTAATAACCCTTAAAGGCCCCTTTCAGGGTATTACATAAGGGGGAGGCAAAAACAGAAATACAGAGCAGTCATGATATCAAAAAATTGTATGAACGCTAAATATAGGAAAAAAGAAAAATAAATATACATATACAGTATATATATATATATATATATATATATATATATATATATATATATATATATATATATATATACATATATAAATCAATAAAAATACAGCAGTAGTAGTAAGACGTGGCACAGGTGTAAGCAAGGTGATTAGGTTTGATAATGGGCTGTCAGTAACTGCTTGAATTTTGAGCTATCACGCTCAATAACTATTGATTGTGGCAGTTCGTTCCAGTGCTCTATTGTGATGGGCAGGAAAGATTTCTGAAATGCGGTGGTAGTTCCATGAAGACGTTGTATACTTAAGCTGTTGAAAAGTCGACGAGAAGTGCGGTGAGGAGGAAGAAGAAGTGTATTACGCAACTGGGGAAAATAGTAGTAGAGTTTGTGAAAAAGACACAGTTGTGCAATTGTGCGGCGAGCTGACAAGGACTGGAGATTAAGAGAAGATTTAATGCTACTAATGCTTGTGTTCCAATCGTATTGTGAAGCTATAAATCGCGCAGCCCGATTCTGTACAGATTCTAATGTGTTAATCAAGTAAGTCTGATGAGGGCTCCAAATTGGTGAGGCATATTCGAGTTTAGTGCGGATGAATGTTTCGTAGGCAAGTTTTCGAATAGAAGCGGGTGACATTGATAGGGACCTTTTGATTAAGCCGAGCGATCTAGAACAATCAGCCGCTAGTTGTAAGATGTGGTCAGACCAGGTGAGTTTGTTTGATATTGTGACGCCTAGGTAGCGGTATGTATCTGTGGGTGAGAGGACCGATGAATTGCATGCACTACAAGTGATGAAAAGTTGTAGGTGTAAGGAGGAGGAATAGAAAAGGTACTGCTTGGATTAGACGACAGATGTCAAATGTGAATATTGTAGGAGAAGAATCAGCCCCGATGAAGGTACTTGTGTACGTCATGAACTGAACTTATATTACTCTAGTGCTGCTTATATATTTGCTTACATTGAGGAAGGAAAAAGGAAGTCTAGGAGGGAGCATGACGTCGGGAAGCTATCCTAACCTAGGCAAGGCAACCACCTCTGACACCGCCCCGCCCTCTTTCTCCATTCACTTGCGGCCCATCCAAGCATTGACTCTTGGGAAATAGGCCCTACACATGATTGCTGGAACTTTCAAGACATTGTTTGGTTTTTGGCAATTTTTAGTGGCACCATCGTTCGAGCGACACAGCAACGTCAGGCAACTGCTGCTGCGCAGGAGCAAGTCCCTGGCAGCTATTGCAAATCTCACAACGCTGGCCGGTGATGAGTGTCGCTAGCAGAGTTGCAGGCATTGCGCCTTAATGGTGTACGAGAGGAGATCGAAGGAAAACCTTCAGCAGTTGATGCTTGCAGTGTACTGTCTGTTCTGCTCGGACCACTGTACGCACCATGGTGTGGCATGCATACAGCTGCTTACAACGCACAACTCTCGTGCCAGAAGTAGCATTCAGAATGCCGCCTTGGCTCCGCTGCAGAGCCACTTAGCGATCGCAAGGGTGTGCCCACTTGGCTTTCTCCCCCCCCCCCCCACAGTCAAATGTTCTGTGCATCTCTTACATCTATAAAAACCTTCTAACCCTCCATGCATGGGCCACACATGCACGTTGACACTGAGACAGCGCGACAGCGGCGCCGTCGCAGTCTGTGCGCTTGTGATACTATCTTTGTGATGCAACTCAGGACTGTGGCATCCACAGGTTCAAACAGGACACCAAAGAAAATCACTAAATCAGTTGAGACTGATGCACTATTCTTTTAAAACTCTATTTTCTATAATTTTACAATAAGAGCTTGATTACTTGAGAAAATGAAAATTCTAACTTGCATGTCTTAATTTTGCGCCATAACCTCTGCACTGGTACGTCAGTGTGACGTCGTACATTTCGAAGTGTTTTCCGAACTAACAAGGGTAAAGGGAAATGAAAGTGGATGAAAAGATAACTTGCCGCTGATGGGAACCAAACCCACATCCCCACACTACACGTGTGGTGCTTTACCTATTAAGCCTGCCTGTGGCACCATCCCTCAGGCCACTTTCTTGGGTACTTGTGTACAAGGTTAGCCCCGGGAGTGTTAGCCAGCGACACTTAACGGACCAAGGCATTGAACGTGGTGTGTTTGACGTCCACCTATAATTGCATAATTGCACCTATTACAGTGGAATCTCGTTGATATGATCATCACGGGAAGCGGAAAATAAAACGTATCATCCGAAAATCGTATTATCCGAAATACATTGCTCCACTAAGACATTGGCTGGGAAATGAACAAAAAAAAACGTATTATCCCGAAAAGCGTATTATGCAGAATCGTATCAATGAGATTCCACTGTATGTTTAAGCCTTCGAACCACTTTCTGAATGAGACTCCTAAGATGTCTTTTGTTGATTGTACTGCAGACGGAGACGCCAGATCACGACAGAGCACAAATGCAGAGCCTTCAATCAGCCCTCTGCTGTGCGTCCCTTTGATAATGCTGCATTACATGAATTGCCACAAAACATTGTAGCAGCATCCAGGGAAAGCTGCTGCAAGGAGGCCAGGTAGTGCAGATGTGGAGTTCTGCAAGCCACGGTTGCTTCAGGTTGCAGGTGATTGTCGTGCGGTAATTGGAACAGGGAATGACTCATCCACCGAGAAATTCTACGTCGACCCCTGGACTGCTGTTCTGGGTGCACCTTGTTAACAGTCCTTTGTTTTAGCATCTCTCCTTTGGTGTTTCTTGTTATAAGTGGGTCTTTGCATTGTTGAGCTTATGTTACTGTTTACACTTAAGTAGTGTAGTCCTTTGTTCGTTGACCTCATTGTTGGCGTAGCGAGAGTTTTTGTTGACCCTGCTAACCAGCTTTATCTCATCAACTTGAGGCAGGGCAAGCCCACTTAATGGTTCAAATTGTATTATGTCGTACGCACAATAATGGTCTCTACGTTTCAATTGAAAATTTTGGTTGCATTTTCAAGTTCGAAGTGCAACCATATTTTTAGTTGGCGACTATTGCGGAAGAGCTTGTTCTTTTCTCTTGAGCACTTCCGTCGTGTTTTTTAAAGATTTCCTTCATGGGGTAGTCGAATTATGTTGTGCTAAATGATTTTAAGTTTTCTTAGCAGTTAGTGCACTCCACCCGGCAGTGAAAAAACATATCTGAGACAGGGTATCTGCCACTGAATACTTAGTCGGTGCTTGCTTGGCTGCTGAAAAGAAGCTTTTACTTTCTTGGCAAATATCGCACTAAACTTACAAGTAAGCTCGCTTAGATTGTGCGATACAAGTATAGCTACACATGGCTCTGTCACAACCTTAGCGTACATTTGTGCAAAAGTTTCTTCGATGCATTTCCGATTTAGGCATGCTCAGAAGCAGACGAGTGTTCGTGCAAATGATTTTTATATTGCAACGGGGAGTGGTCCTCTTTGCCCACTGAAGACGAGTGTGCTAGCATAGTCTATTTTTGGATGACGTTATATTACTGACAACTTTACTTCGGTGACTACCAACGTGTCTTCCATGAGTTGGAACAACAAAGGCTAATAATGATCCTTTCACTGAGCTACATAGCATTGAGGATTTGTCAGTTTATTTTTGTCTGTGGGAGTTATCCCACAGTGAAATGTTTTCACACTGTTGAAAGTCAATGACTTGTATATTCTAGCACACCTGGACTATTAACAGGAGTAGTTTTAACGCACTTTTACATCTAGCTTAATCTGAAACAGTCCATAAATCAAGCAGTTCTTTTAGATTTTAAATGAATGCCTGTGCATTTCTGTGCAACATGGTTGCCGCAACGTGTTCTATGCATTGTTTGTCGATCTCTTCGGTAAAGAGTAGCTGTTCTCAACTTGTGTCTCAGTTTGCTTGCACCCAAAAGTCACGTCCTGCCCTGCTTCTTGCATGCTCCAAGTTTGTCTGAGCTGGGCCATGTGCAAATCATGCATTTTCGTCTTTCTCTATTAACCCAGTTTTTAACAACCTTAATTTTTTTTAAAGAAACCGGTGTTTGTTCCGTGTTTTAAAAAAAACATTGAGCATTTGTACACGCTGCTTTGCTCGAAGGAACTGGAGAGATTCTGAGATGATCCTCACTCTCGCACACGGTTGTGCCATATGTCTCTGGAATGTCTTTTATTTTGAACCTTTTACATTGTCGTGTGTACTCATTTTAAAGATACGCGGGTTGTTCCGTTGCCTCTGGTGATCCAAAATGGTATCGAGTTGTCGAGTGCTGTGTTGGCTAGACAGCCTATGCTAGTGTCACTGCCCATCCAAAACAGCCCAAATAGGTGTCAGCACCATTTTTTTTTTTCTGAACTTGAAGATAGAAAGCTTTCTAGTTTCACTTTCCGCCTGGGCATATGTTGTATTACTTTGTAAGTGTTTCTAATGGACAATGCAGTTATTTCAGTTTTCAGTACCCAGCTTATTGTACTTAGCATTTTGATACACGTAGTTTTACTTGCCCTAAGTAATGACTGCAACGTGAGAGTAGTGGTGTTTCAAAGTCCCTGTGAAACTCTTGCCACGGACATGTTTTGCCATGCATTGTAACGTCCAGGTGCTTAGCAAGAGCAATTTAGAGTGATTTTGCTTGCGTCGACTACATATGGATGTGCTAATCAACTGGTGATAGGACAAGCTTCAAAGAAGGAGCGCATACTAGCTTGTTTTGTGAGAGTTCCGTAGCCCAAAAGCCCGTAGCTCTTTTGCAGCGACTGTGGCCTTAAGCAACATCGCATTCTTCGTGTCCATCATACGGAGCCATCTCGTACCACCAGAGGCAGTGGACGTTCAAGTGCGAAAAGCTGTGCCCGAATAATGTCACGATTCTGTTTCACTTCTATGTCAGTGCGATTATGTTTTTGACCCTTTTGTCCTTAGGGTTGTACAGTCAATTATCGATAATTCGAACTTCAAGGAGCATTAAAACCTGTTTGAACTAATGTAGTTTGAATTAAAGGAAGCTCATTGAATGGAGGAATTGCGTGAAGCACTGCATTAGGCGGAGCATGTGCACCGAGCTCGCACATGGGTGACCAGTTCTGGAAGTATGGCTTCATGGCAGCGTGACATGTGCTGCCGTGAAGCTGTACGTCTAGGCAAAATTTGCGCTGCTGTGAAGCTACACCTCAGGGCAAAATTAGCATGTAACCCACACCACGACACTACTGTTAAATTCAAAAAAATTTGGTGTAGGTAATGTGTGCAAAAATATGGTACTTGCAACAGGAGATGGGAGCAGCAGCCGGTGCGCGGCCGCACTGCCAGGCCAGAAGCGCCGTCACATGAGTTGGTGCGCTTTTGAGAGTACAGCCGGCGGCACGGTGTGTTCGAATTAACTGTTGAAAACGCTTACTTGTTCGAATCACCGGGCGTTTGCACGCATTGATGTACACATAATTTTAACAAGACTGCTACGTCAGTTCGAATAAACTGGAAGTTCAAATTAAGCAGGTTTGAATTAACGAGATTTCACTGTAAAACATCATCATTGTTACCTTTTGAAATCGATGACTCGCTGCAATCCATGATGATAAATGGAGTAGGAGAGAGTCGCATTATTCTGGCACTACTTTCTCTGATGTCTTTTCGTGCCGACTATCACTTTTTTTGTCACGGTGAATTGTTCTTGGTGTGTTGTTCACCTGGTGCGTGTCTGTAAATCGCCCAGCTTCATTTACAACACATTTGGCGAACGTTTTAAGCAGTTCGTGCAAGCAGTGTCGCAGTTGAGGTGTGTGGATCAGTGTCACAAATGTGTCTCCTGAAGTGTGCAGTGTTTTTTGTCCAGGGTTCACTCAAGAACACATCATTCACGTTTGCATCAAATGCGTTTTTACTCTTGAGTTTGGTATGGCTTGATTGCATCGGTACCAATGGTGTGCAAAGTGCAAAATTTTCTCTAGGTTTAGAGAAACCATACCCGTGTAACCGGCCGGTTAGCTGTGAGCTAGCTGGGTCTTCATGCACTACAGCAGTTGGAACTTTTGTGTAATTAGCATAAGTCGTGATGGTGCATTTGGCCTCATTTGTTTTAAAAACACCCAGACTGTAATGTGGTCATTGACTAAATTTAACCTTGAATACTAAATACAGGTAACTTCATTTCATGCAGACACGCAAAGTACAATTCACTCTTAGAGAGAACACATGACTAGTGTTCACACCAAGGTTACTTGAATGCATCATGCACTCCGTAAGAAAGAAAGTGCTTCATGTGGCACATTGGTTGGCTTATAATGGCAAGAAATTATTGCCAAGGGCCTTCGTGTCATAAGCGAGCTGTAATCAGTCCCGAAGTACTAGTTTGGCGTTCCCTTTAACAGTGGGCCATACTGTACAAGAAGCAGGCACATACTGTTGTTGAAGCTGGGAGGGTTCAGGAACAGCTGGGAGGGATTACGTGCAACAAGATGGCATTTAATGCATGTTCGTGTGTGGCTTCTGCTCCTCTCCTCACGGCCAAAGGCTCAAGTGATTTGCGTGCGAGGAGTGACATGTTCTCGTTTTGTTTGCGCTTGCAGGCGTTGGTGGTGCCTTTCATTCATTATGCAAATGCTTTTCTTATGCAATGTGCCACACTCATGGGGCAGTGTGCCCTTGAACTCCCAGTGCTTTTTTTACATGCCAGTGACTACTTCGTGTACTGCAATAACCACCTTTATTTCTTATTTATATCATCTATTAGAGCTAATAAAGTAATTATTACTCCTTATGTTCTGCTTTCGTTTTCTTTGGATGCAGCTTTTAAAGGAGGGACACTGAAGAGAAAAAATTATTTGAGAAAAAAATGATTTTTTCTGTTGTAAACTACTCTTCTACAATACCAAAAACACCACCCTTACCATGATGAGACACTTGGTTAGCCAGAAAAAGCGCAATAGCAAAAGACTGGTGACAATGCCTCCTTGAAGTTCCCGCACTAGCTCGCTGTGACATCTTGGGTTTTGACAGCGTTTTCTGGGGCCTAGTTAATTCTCTAGCGGTAAAGGTACATTGTGTTCTAAAGGAGCCAAAGATTGAACATGGCGAATTTCGGGAACTTTTGCTGAGCCAACGTGGCCTAAATACGAAGGAATACTTAGAAATCTGTGATGTCACAGTGACGTACTGGCGATGGGGATTCGACACGAAATTGAAGAACTGAAAATTTTATCTTTGTTTTTTCTTCTAATAATCAACCTATTGTTTCGAAATTAACAACAACAGAGTTTTTAAAGAACACTTTATCTCTCTGTACTGGCTTAATGTATTGCTTTAGTGTCCCTTTAAATGTTCGCGTGAGTTGCAAGATGTGAAAGTCGCCTTTCCCTGCTCTATTGATCTCATCTGTCTTCATGTTGCACGTTGTGCCATGATACTGTATGCACACCTGTGTATTTGCAGAACTTATCTTCCATAACTGCTGCTGATCGTGATTGGTTATGACCAAGGTGATAGTCTTGTTATCGCATTAATCGCTCTCTCAACTGGTGGGTGCCCGAGCAGCGGCCAATGAAGGCATGCTTTTATGAATGGTTTTGTGAATAGGGGCTTCGATGTTAACTATAATGTTTGCATGTTAATTTTTATTTTTTTATTTGTTCTGGAACCTACATCGCCGAGTTGGAAATTATTGTAGGGGGTCGAGGGGATAACCAGAATGAAAACATGCAAGCAAACAGACACAGCTGTCATGTGTACATTCAACTAAGGCACACATCTTTCAAGGATGTGGAAAATATATTTGGTGGAACATCCACAACACTTGGATTCCACTGATAAATTGGAAAAAGAAAGAGGGAAAGAAGAGAGGGGGGGGGAAATTCGCAAATACGTCTGTACAGCATATTATTTCTCGAACCTTTTTAGTGTGATCATTTCTGTGCGATATACAGTATGGCCTCATCATGTAGAAACTTGTTTATTAATACCAGTTTCATAATAAAAAATGCATGTAAAAATCTTAATCGCAAAAATTTTCTTCATTGCTGAACAGTTCTTCAACC
Source organism: Dermacentor silvarum (assembly GCF_013339745.2). Lineage (NCBI taxonomy): Eukaryota > Metazoa > Arthropoda > Arachnida > Ixodida > Ixodidae > Dermacentor > Dermacentor silvarum. The sequence continues at coordinate 48,616,776 of NC_051164.1, read as the reverse complement.
TAGTTAACTCATCTTAGTTATACTAGAATTAATGTTATAATTACAACTGACAAAGCATGCAGCACAGTTTTGTATGTGTTCAGGTTTATAGATTAGCGTTTGGTCATGGGGATTCCATACTGTACAGGCATATTCAAGGACTGGTCACACATTGGTGACACTACAGAGCTTCTTTAAGGCTTTTAGGGGCAGATTTGAAATTAAGTTTAATGAAACTGAACACACCATTTGCTTTACCGGTTGCATAACCTACAAGTTTATTCCAAGATAAGTCTGAAGAGAAATAGGCACCAAGGTATTTAAAATGTTCGATGTGGCCGAGGGGGGTTACCAGACAGGCTATATTAATATGGAGGAATGTGTGGACACTTGTAACAGCCACATATTTTGCACATAGGTTGCTTTTTTAACAATGACGTAAGCACTACAAAGTGTCATGGCCCTTCCGAGTCGTTTTTCTTACGGCTGACTTGATGCTAGAAGAAACCTTAAGGGTGATTAGAGCTATCCTTACCTATTTTTGAACCAAACTTGATAAAAGATGGTGTGCTTGTTTAGTTTCTTCTCCCGATTCTAAATGTGCAGTTATTTTTTCTGTAGGTTCATGATTTCACTACATAATTAAAGAAACAATGTATGTTGTCCTTTCTACAATAGACAAATAACTGCCACACAGAAATGTACAAATGACATATGGATCAATAGCAGAAAGCCCAAGACTCGCAACAATGGAAGCACTTCTATGATTGGGTCAGTATTTCTTACTTTATACTACACTGAAGCACTGGCTCCAGCAGCCACTGGCGTAGCCAGGGGAGGGGTTCGGGGGGGGGGGTGTCGAACCCACTCCCTCCACTCTGAAATTTTCTGATGAACTCCTTTCCTTACGGAACAGAAAGTTTCAGGAGGTGGGCTCCTAAAGTGCGACATGGATAATAAATTTAGGGAAAGCTTGAATGTGAAAGCAAGGCAAGAGCTAGTGGTGGTCAGAAGGAAAGAGGTTGTCATGGGGGTGATCCCCTCTCCGATGCACAGAACACTGCAGCCCCTCTCATGGCGCTCCTCTACCTCATTCCGGATCGTGTTAACCATAACTGCTGAGGGGGATCAGTGCTAAAAATTCCACACACAGATAAAAAGGGGACGACCGCGTGCATAAAACTTAGGGGCATTGTTACTCCTGACCAGACCTTCGTGTTGTTAGAAGAGCTTCTCACTTCTGGTACTTGACAGAATCGTCGACCACGCTGCGTGGAAGAAAGCATTCCGAATCCTAAAATATTGTGACTGGCTTGTCTAGGAAACGCATAATAAGCACCCCTCCCCCCCCCCCCCTTTTTTTGTTTTCTTTCCCTTGTCGCCGACTTTCATTATGTTAATAAACTTGAGAAGAGCTTGCGGTTAGGCTAGTTTGTACATGCTGTTAAGAATGAAAAAAAAGGGTAAAAAACGGGACAAGAAAGAAAAACCTACAGAACGTTGATTTGCGCACGGCAAAATATATCATGGATGGGGATGCCGGGCCAGGGAAGCTAAGAAACTGCCACAACACACAGGTCGGAGGGCAGGTAGGGGAAAGGCCTCGAAGTCCAATCAGAAATAGAAACGTAGGAATGTTGGGGGCCGTCACTCTGTTCAACGACCCGGTGAATGTTGACGAGTACGACGGCGACTAATGGAAAGCAATTTTAAAAAGGGGAGTGGGGTGATGGATACGAGGATGGGGGGGGGGGGGGGTGCACATAGAAGGCGTCAAGAACGAAGTTGGCGGGTAATTATGGACATAGAGAGAGCGCCTGGTCACTGCCCGATTACTCAACACCAGACGGCCGTGGCCCGTCGCCTAGCTGAGGCTCACCTAACCCGTCGTAACACGTGCTCCTTGCTGCTGAGAGCCCGTCCTAACGTCTCTGCAATTTTCAGAATAGATGGGCGTCAGGAGACGCGACACTTTCAAATCTCTCGGAGCTACTGGTCCTTATTTTACTGCGAACCACGGAAGCCGTAATTTTTAGAAAGGCTTCTAAACAAAAAGCAACCCTTCTTCGGACTGTCTGACTCATCAATTCCCGAATGTGATCAAATAACAATATGCGTCGTGTGATGACTACAATAGCATGACCACAAGTTAATTCAAACATCTCTTGAAACAAGCCTCACAGCAGGTCACCAAAAGTGAGTGAAACTGGGTCTAGCGCAAAGCTTCGTTTCGTTATTTTTAAATCTAGAATAATATAGCATGCCCATAATGCCGCAAGCGCGATTGAGTGATAGGCGACTTGTAAAATAGTGCCCGCCCTCTTCCGTACGTAGCCATGGCTGTACCACTCACAAGAAGATCTGGCTAGAAAACAACGGTTATCTCGACTGTTACCTGGGCTGCAACAAGTCTGGCCTGCAAAGAAGAAGACACACGATATAGTGCGCTGTCTTCTTTTTGTTTGGCCCCGTTTTTAGCGCTGATCGTTTGTCCAAGTCATGTACATTATATACATTATATAAATGCATCAATTCGTAAACGAAATTTTAGTTGTTACAGCATTTTTTAAAATAGCATAGAGATAGCATAATTTGATGTGAAGTGGCTGCACGCCTTATCAAAGAAACACCTTTCTCAGAAGTTAAGCAAAGTGTCGTTTCAGCAACGTAAAAACGTGCATTAAGGCATTCTTGTCCGGGGAGTGCTAGGAATGTGTCTTTGTGTGATGTACAACCTATATATATATATATATATATATAGAGAGAGAGAGAGAGAGGTGAAGGAGGGAGAGGAGTGTTGTAGTCGGTGGAGAACCCCTCCCGAAATAAATGTCTGGCTACGCCACTGCCAGCAGCATTCCTTGTTCAAACAGTAATTCACTTCAAGAGTCTTCATTTTCTTGCTAATTTCTGTCTTGTTTCAGCATGTGTTATTGCAAATGCCTTTCATGCGTACATTGGGGAAAGAAATTTATAATACTCTGTAAACCTTATGTGCAGCTAAATATTAGCACCAGTCAACACCAATATTTAAAAGCACTAGGCATATCAAATTATTCTTATAAAGACGAGGACAGCAATGCCAGATGAAAGGACGTACTCCTTGTGTGTGGCTAGCATTTCCTTACACTAAGGTTGCGTTTGCAGGTTCGATTTGCTTAAGAGACAGCTGCATTCCGAACGGGGCCAGACGCAAAAGTATTCGTATATTGAAATTTCACTGTGCACGTGAGAGCCCCAGGCGGTCCGAATTAATCGGCGGCACACTACGACGTCTCTCACAAGGCACAGTCGTTGCTTTGGGGCTTGAAATAACGAATCGGTTAATCAGTCAGTCGGTGACTTCCACATTGCATACCGGGGCTTCACTCATCTTGGTACGGGTGTCTCTACCGCAGCAGTGGTACGGCTACGGGCATACAGCTCCATCTCGACAAAGCCGTGCTCCTGTCTCTCTGGGCTGCTGGACCTGGAAGACAGCCTAAAGTAAAGGGCCCGCGCCGTATCGGGCTCTGCCGGCGCGTCCCGGAGTAGGCCGTAAATGAACGCCCAGGCCACGGCGACAAACGTGACTATCGCCACGATCGCTTGCGACGAGGGCCAGTTCTCGGGGAGCATGTCTCGTAGGGCGCGCAGCAACTGTGGCGCCGCGCCTTCGTAGCGGTAGGTCCCGGCGTCCCCGTTAGACATGTCTACGCGATGAGCTCACTCATCCGGCGTACAAGACGATCTGCGCGCTGGCCTGGCTCGCGTAATCAATACGTGCCCGGACGCGTATATGGCGTTTTCATGCGGAAGTCGACGGCGACTGTTGCCTGGTCGGGACCTGCAGGTAGCGTCGGTAGCCACCCTAGCACGCCGGGCGCATAAATGAAGCTCGGCGAGTAGCCACAGTCCCGCACAGCACCGAACGCTATGTAGCATTAGATTTAAATTTGTATTCGTGCAAGAGCCGCGGCGGTGCGCATACATGTGTGAATATAATATGTATCCCCGATGACTCGTAGTGGTCGAAGACCGATCGACGTACGGTGGTCAGGGCACATGGCACAGAAGTGTTCACAACGTCACCACGCTGCCGGGAACACGTGCGAAAGACGTATCGTGTGTAGGGACGCGTTGTTGACGCCGCCCTTCTGGGATATGTCGGTTGTAGATATGGGAGGAATCCTGTACCCGGGTCACACCCGGCGTCGCCCCGTAACCATGATGGCAGTTGCCTCTCTCTTCGCTCGCCGATGTCGGCGGCTTTCACCGCCGCGACACAATCTTGTTGCCATACAATGGCTCCTACCCAGTACGGGGCCTGATGATGATGATGATGACCTTAACGTCTTTGGCACATACCCACTCACGGGGATTGGCCAAGAGTCGGGCACATTTGACGTGTGCTAAGTGGCGGTTTTACAGCGAAAACCATTCGCCACATGTTTCGGTAATGGTCCCCATTGGCTGCGCCGTCAGTTACGTCGTTCTCTGCATCGCACCCATGCGCGCGGTCGTAAGATACGCAGTTGGTGCTGCAGCTAAACGTCGCCTCCCCTCCCAACCCCCCACAGCCTTTCCCACGACGGAAGATGCCGCGTTAGCTCTCCGCCGTGCGTTCGCTCTTCGTGAAAGCTTTCACTCGTACATACAGCATACAGCGCGTGGCGACAATTTTATCGCCTGTGGACTTATACGGAACCTCACGGTGACGGCAGAAATCCGCTTGGAGTGTCCACATAATTTCCATCGCAATAAAACAAACAATTTAGTTGTGATAATGCGCGAATAGGGCGGGCAGGATGATGCGCTGGCGGTTTTGAAATACGTAGGTGAAATGAAAGAATACGTAGGTGTAAGCAGGCACTGCCAATCTGGTGAGCTGTCGGTTCAAGTTGAAAAAAAAAGAAGCCCCACCCCCCTTAAAATATCTGTGGAGCATAAATTCAATACCGTGTATATATAAACAAATCTAGCAGTGCAGTCACTGCCCACCAGATGCCATCTGGAAAGGATGGTTCCTCCACTTCCCTCTAGTGAATATGAACTACATCTCTGGATCGACAGACCGTGTGGACATTTTTCTTGTTTTGTTTTACAGCACTGTTAATCCTTAGAAAACTGGACTAGTAGGTAACGTGTCACAGCATCAAAGGAGACAGAGAAAAGATGAAGAAAGATCCAAGATACTGTCGCGATGCAGGAACACCACAAATAAAAATACGGGGTAGCTCACTTTAATGAAACAAGAGTGAATACTAAGGGGTAGGCTTCGTCGTCTTCTCTCTAGCTGTGCAAGAGCTTCTTCTTCGTCCATGCGCCGCACATTGAATGTGGCAATATGAATTTCAAACCTTCACGCATGTGAGGTAATAAATTGGAGACGAAGCGATTAACAGTGGGTGAACAAGGAATGCTTCAGCTTGGAGCCAATGTTTCGACAAGCGCACTTGTCTTCGTCAGGGCAATAAAGACGAGCATCAATGAAAAACAAGGCGACAGGATGAATCAGGTTGGCAGGCCAGGGTTATACGTTTCTTACCACAGCCTTGGTGCCAACCAGTGATGATAAAAAATTAATGACATCACATTTAAACACGAAATAAAATGCAGTCATGCTTCACTTGGCGAACATTTCGCCAAGTGAACTGGGCTCGTTCACAATTTTTAACTTGCAGAGCGAACCTAGTTCCTCTGAACGAACCAAATGTGTATGCGTGTTTCATGTACTTCCATGTCCTCCTTGGCTGCCATTTTCCGTCTTCTAGTGTCGCTCTTATCCCACCTTCAGAAACGTGTTGAAGAAAAGGTGGTCAGTGTCATCCGCCTCATCTGGCTGAGCGGGACAAACTTAGACTGAACTGAGATGTTTCTAAATGTGCACATGGGCGTAAACACTAGCGTAAATTGTTCCCCTTCCTCCACCACCTCTCTCTGTATTGCAAACATCCCCCTTGCTTGGTAAACATATAATTTCTTTTTTAATGTATTTTCATATTTTACTGCATTTTCGCATGATTAAACAAGATCTAGGAACAAACAAATAGGCTTGCCACCGGAAACAATGGGAAAACATGTTTCACAGAAGGAAATCGCCCATGGAAAGTTTGTTGTGCGAGGCACAACTGTAACACCACACAATCTTTACAGCTTAAATGTGACAAGCGTTGTGACAGCTCACACCATATGTGCTTGCGATACTAGGGTGTTCATGCATCTTGAACGTTGCAGCCACATGTGCAAAGATAGGCCTGTCCTATCAGAGTGTAGTGATTGCTGTAGCACATTCTCTTAACTTCAATGGGTTCATCAAGGAAATGTAGAACATACAACATACAATGACACCGCTACGGAATAGGGGATATCATGATAACCGATTGAGTTGATTGGACAACCTATTGATGTTCTCACGGCTAGCGCATTTGCGAAGTCTAAAGAGTACCGACATAAAATTTTAGTCCCGCTCCTTTTTTGCCTCGTTAGATAGCTGCTGGCTCCATAGTAGTGGTATCAGGCCTCAATTTCTCGAATGCGTGACAAACCATGAATTCTATCATTGTTTAATGCGTCGAACTCAAAACATGTGCTAAATGTAGCGCGGCTGTGGGCTGTTGACCAGAGGTTCTCAAAACGCCGTGGAAGTTGGGGTTGTGGACTTGTGGTTATGTGATATCATTGCCATTTGGGTGATGCAGTGGTCACCACTGCACCTTAATCATCTCACCAAAAGACAAGATAATAAGGAGAGAGGAGGTGAGAAGGACGTGGCCCGTTCTCAGGGGAGCGGCAGCAGGAAACCAAGCTTACCCCGTGTAAAATGCAAAGTGGTGCATAACGAAAAAGGAAGAATTGCAGATGCGACGCATGCCCAGCTTTCGGTGACAGTGATTGTGTGGCATGCGACTACTGCACGAGGTGGTGTTACTAGACCAGGGGCGCGATCTTGTACGCGTTCCAAAATGGAACAGAGGCGTTCCGTTCCATCGAGCCGCACACGATTGGTCAATTTGAACGTCGCGGTTGAAATTGGCCAATCGTGTGCGGCTCGATGGAACGGAACGCCTCCGTTCCATTTTGGAACGCGTACAAGATCGCGCCCCAGGCTCACTGATGCGTGCGTAAGTGGCTTGTGATACCGTGTGACAACTACTTCCAATTTTTGTGATGTAATGAGATGCTCTTGCCAGTGCAACCTACACAGTGAAGGTGTGCTGGTTCTGGCACACATTTTTAACTGGTCGCATAGACGACGGGACTATTAATTATGTATTGCACGTTTGAGAAATTCTGGTGCCATAGGGTCGTTATGAAGTCAGCCGCTATCTAATAAGCCATAAAAACAAGATACAACATTTTTCTGTCAGTATTTGTTTAAGTTTCAAGGGCACAAGTTTGCCCAAATAAACGGTTCGCTGCATGTTCTCCAGTTGTTCTACTTCTAGTTCTCACTGCCACTACACCTTGACAATGTAATTTGGCTGATTTCATTATATAAAAGCTCAGTAATGCTAGCCCTTTACCTCACTTTGTTGGCACTGCTTGCGGCAGCGCGGGCCTTTCTCCACGTGGGCCTCTGACTCAAAGCAGGAAGTAAAGTCAAACAGAGCATGACTACCTAGATTGCTGGCACATCGCAGGAAAACTGTTTAAGTGACTCTGTTCATCTCGGGTTGAATTGTGAGAGAACTGAACTATGGGGTGTCTTCACTCGCAATTTTACCGCGATAGCATTGAGGGCCCCATGTTGTAGAAAATCCGGCGCCGGTGTCACCGGCCAAGAAAATCATCTCGAACCAAGCATCCCGATCCACGCAGGCCCTCCACGTGGCGCAGCGGCGTTACTGACCTAATTGAATTTCTCAAAGTACGACTTAGAAAACAACCTACAGAGATGATAGCGTCGGATTGTAATTTGAATGTACGAGAAAACGTAATTCTGTAACACGGAAACGCAAACACAAACCCCTTTTAACACGATAGCGTTTTCCTGCCGCCGTTTGAAGTTTGTCTTAGTAGGAGTGGCGCAGCCGCTCAGTTCCTTACAACACCCATCAAAAAAATAGTCAGGAAGCTCGCCCTTGGGTAATCGCTACCAGTGTTTCCAGGAAAACATTACGGTTACATAAGCTGCAGTTGCCGGGAACCGCGAGAAGCAGTCCGGGATCTTTGAATGCTACTGCGTTCCACTCTTCAAGGCGAAGCTTAAGCGTCCTCCAAATTTTTTTTGCTGCACCCAAGTTGTTTCTTGGGATGAAGAAAATGTTGAAGCTTCCTGAAGAGCAAACTGACATTCTAGAATCTAGATTAATCCAATGTTTGTTTTTAGTGTACCTTTAAATGTTTTTGCGTAGTACAGCTCCTACTGCTGTGTGCAGAAGATGAGATGGAAATCCTCCTCATAATACAAAGGCCAAAGAATTCAAACATAAAGACGGCAATGACTCGGGATTTTACAATGTCCGTTAGCAATGTGAAAGACACAAACACACAAAAAGAAGACAAACCTGCTTTGTAACGCTGCAGTACCTTATAGTTATGAACACATTTTTAAGCAGTATTATGATATTTGAGCTATAGAACAAGGGGCTGTATTTTCTAACGATCCAATCATTCTTTTGCAGTTCGTCATCGGCTAAGACGCAGCTTGTTATGCCGTCACCTTGATAGTTAGCACAGAAAAAAAGAAAAGCGCAAATTGGCTGTATGTTCATCATTATCCAGCGATAAAAAGAAGATCAATGCTTTACTAATGTCTGAACTAGTTCAAGCATTAATGTATCTCATTAAGCCAACTATGGTGCTATTTGTGTGCCTTGAATGTGTTACATACTGCCAGTGTTTCCCAACTTGCTCAAAGGTTAAACCTCCATACTCTAATACCACAACTGTCAGTTGCAAGCGCAAGCTTGCTTTGACTGCAAACGTTATCCAGAGTTTTCAATGCTGGTGAAAATCCGCAATCTACAGAGCTTGCATAATAAACCGATTGGTCTATAGTTGTAGCACACGCGGTATATATTGTGCAAAACTTTGCACAATTTAGCCAAAATGCTTTGCCTACAGTTATGTACGGCTTGCAGTTACACGACTAGCAGTTACACGTAACCACCAATAACAGAAAAAATTTCGTTGGACCCTAATACATGCAGGAAATGAATAACCTCTAACTGCAAGCTCTTGACAACAGACATTTCAACATCAAAATGAGCTGGCAAAAGAAAATTTATTTTACGCACTATTCTATAACACGGGTTATATGTCACGCACTATACACAGTCACCACTGAAAGAAAAAAGTAACGGTAGTCGTTTGTGAATGACAAATCACTCCACATTAAGCAGACATCAAGAAAATAGCCATGCTTGCAAGTGTTCTTGTCACACTGAAAAGGCAGATGTGAACACTTCGAAGTCGAAAATGAAAATTTACATAATGCCACGTCACTGCCCCCAACAGGCCTTTCACAATCCTTGACACCTATGACTAGCACATCTCACCAGTTCCTAAGTTTTATTATATAAACATGTGTTTCTAAGCACTTTTGTTTTCATAAACAACAGTCATAAGCGCTATGATCAGAACAGATTTTCACACCACACAGCTTTTGTGACAGGTCCTCGATGTTCTCATGCTTGATACCAGGGCTTGCTGTGATATCAAGTTTGCACAGTGCGCTACTCCCCAATGAGCCCAGTGCATCTATGTCCCTGTCTGTCAGACCACAGGAACCGATCCCAATCTCCGAAAGCTTGCACTTAGCCTTTGACAGGAAACTAACCAGCAGTTCTCCTAGTCGGGGTACATCATTTGTAAAGCAGCCAGAAAGGTCCAGAAGTTTTAGGGGATTCACATCTAGCACTGGCTCAAGTGCAGCGAGTCTGTCACTGTTTAGCAGGTTGAACCCAACGTGAAGCGCTTCCAACGTCCTCAAGCCCTGCAGACATGAGCCAGGGTCGGAGAGATCACAACATTCAATGCGTAGAACCGCCAATTGAGGCACATGCACAAGCAGCGAAGCCAGCGCTGTGCCCCCATCACTTCCAACAGGATTGTAGCTCAAGTCCAGCTCCGTGCATGGCAAATCGACCTGTGCCTTCTGTAAAGTCTGAACGGCAGTGCTGAGGTAGCTCGGCCTGAAGCCTGTACACTTGAGTGAAAGGCGATTGAGAGAGCGCAGTGTAGCGAGGCAGTCACACAATGCTGTCGCTGCTGCGGGGGTCAAAATAGTACCCGAGATGTCAAGGGTGTGAAGTGGGTCTTGGTGTCTTAAGGCACGAAAGAAGAACTCCACATTCTTGATGTTGAAGCATGGCATTGAGAAGTCCCCACTCTCAACACAGGGCTGTAGAATGGCTGCAAGGTTTACGCATGCCGACACATTTTTTCTCTCACACTCGGAACGGTAACGCTCGGCCAGAGGAGGCAAGTCCCACGACTCCACCTGACCGATGACTTCAGCGTGTGGCCCGTGCATTAAGGCGTCTATACAGTCCGATTGATCAAGCAACGCTCCATCCGGAAGTGTTATTCTCAATATGGGTCGCGTGCCTTGGAAATCTTGGTACCGTTTTGAAGCTTCTGTTGCGAGCCATCCGACTGTCCTTTCAGAAGCTGCGCCCTTAGGCAATGGAACCAAAAAAAGTGTGTTGAGGATACGAACTCGAACCGAGAGATTGCTTCCCGACGCTGCAGTCATGGCACTGCCGGGAGAAGCCGATGATGCAGTGAGAGTGTTACAGGCAGGAGAACTTGTAAAAGGTGGTGCAGCGAACTCAACACTGTTGGCGGTGTCAACAACTTCTGCGCCTTCACTGTCCTCAGTGATGCTCTCCTCCTCCTCCTCTTCGAGGCGCATGACTTTTGTGCAGAACGACTGTTCAGATGAACGGTTTCGCTTCCTTGTGGCAGGCAAGTTAGGTTCTGTCAGACATCTTGACTTAGACCTCGACTTCGGAAGGTCGTCTTCAAGCCAGTCATCCATTTCACTCACCAATGCAGGCAACTCTGCTTCTGCCGGACGCCTGGATTTTGGCTTCGGCTTTGAAAGGTCATCTTCAAGCCAGTCGTCTGCTTCACTCACCAGAGCTGGACCAACTTGTCTGCGTTTCAGTGACTGTGAAGAAATCCACGGACCATCTTCACCAGCAGGACCCAACAATGAGATGTCATTACTGCTTGTAGCGTTCGCCTCTTTGAGCCGTTGTTCCACTTTCTGCAGGCACACTTCTTCACTGGGGTCCATTGTCGACTGGTTGTCGTGTTTCCACTTACGAAGAATGTCCAGTGGAGTGTCCCCTTCGGCTGTCCTCAGTGATGGGCGAGCTCCCTTTTCCAACAAATATAATGCAACTTCAAAATGCCCATTTCCCAGGGCATCATGTAGTGGTGTGACACCTTTCATTCCGGGGCTACTTACTTGGGCACCTGCTTCTACAAGGCACTTCACAATTTCTAGGTACCCGTAGTTTGCCGCCTCATGCAGTGGTTGCCATCCGCTGTAGTCTCGGATGTGCACAGAGTGGCCCATCCTAAGCAGCTCTTTTACTTTCTTCAAAGAACCGTCAATGCAAGCCTTGTGGAGTTTTGTTTCACCCTTTGTGTTTATCTTTTCCTCCAGCTTTTTCCTTGGCCTCCGTGCAGTGTCACTGAATTCAGGGTCACTGTCGCTGGCATCTGAGATGTCATCCAGATCGATTTCAGACAAGGTGCCTGACTGCTGACTTTGGGTGGAGCTTTCAGTTTCGTCTGCACCGGCTGCACGGAGCTGTTCTATCCTATCCTGAATATCACCGTCAGTGCTGCCCTGCACAGACACCAGCTCCTCTAGGCACTCAAGCTCCAGGGAGAGCTTTCCTGCTGCTCGAGACAATGTAATAGCTTCTTGAATTGCATCCTGAACTTCTGGAGCTCTTTTACCGCACGTCTTCTGAAGCATCCGAGCAATGCTCAGCTTTGTCGATGCCATCTCGTCGGGCTCATCAGCTCTCAGGGAAAGTTCGAGGCGGTAGTAGTTGAGGGCCGAATCATATTCGCGGACATCACTGCATGTTTCTGCTAGGGAGACATAGAGATCAGCGAGCTTCTTTGGAGAGATGGCTTCTGGAGACGAGAGAGCTTCTTCTACGGCCATTTCGTATTCCTTCAAGGCTGGCCGGGGTAGCAAGCACTGTACCAAAGCATCACCGGCCTTTTCGTGAAGCCTGACACGTGTGGCAGGATCTGTGGTCTCCTTGAGGTCCAAGTCCCACGTCCTCAGTGCTTGGCTAAGCTTCACGCAAAGAACAGCACGTTCATGGTCCTCCTGTATGGAGCTCTTTTGCTGCATGGCACGCTTGAAAGTGACGCGGGCTTCGTCACGGTCTCCTGCCTGCAACATGGCTGCTCCTCGAAGCAGATGTGCTTCACACTTGATTTCCGCTCGCTTAGCCTCTCGACCAATGTCAAGCAGGCGTCCTGCCAGAGACAGTGCATTTTCCGAGTTTCCCTGCCTGAGATGGATGTTGGCCAGCGCTGAGAGACATCGACAAAGATCCTGTTTGGACTCGCGATGCTTCATAAACTGTACAAGCGCGAACTTAAAGCTCTCAACCGCCTTGGGGTCTTCCACCGCGTCGTAAAGAAGGCCCATGTTCAGTAGCAGACGGCCTTTCATGAGAACTCTCTCTGGCTCACTCAAGGTATCCGCAAGGTTGTCTTCAACTATGCGCAACGACTTGAGGTACGCATTTTTGGCCTTGCTGATGAGCCGTTCACTGGGTTTGGCTTCTGTCTGGTGCTGAACGAAGTAGCACTGCCCCAGTGTTGCCAGGGCCCGCTGCTGTTCCACATATGATTCAGCCTTTTCAGCCAATGCTAGGTAGCTCTTGAGGTTGTCATGGGCTTCATTAAAGCGTTCCAGCTGCATAAGACACTCGCCCCGTCGCCGGTGCACTTCGGCTTTGTCAAGCTGTGTCTGGTCTGGCAGCACCTCGCAGACTTGAAAAGCCTGCACAAACCAGCAGCATACACCTGTTAGTGATACTAATATTGTGGCTAGTAACGGCCTATGTCTAGATCTACATGTGCTGCAATTCAGATACCTTTGCAGTAGGCACTGAGCAATGCTGAAATGTACAGTCATGAGTGAAAGTTTATAGGCCAATGGTGCTGTGAAAATTATTGTCTTCATTGAAGCCTAGGCATGCCAGCTGTAATCGAGTGGCACAGCCTATGTGCTTAATGCAATGTACTGTGAAATTCCACGTTGCAGAGGCATGCCAGGAAAATTATTATATTTTTTTGCTGGTGCCGTGGTCCATAACTTTCTTCAGGACTGTACGTACTTGTAGTTCTGTCAAAAAAAGTTCAAGCAGCATGTACCAGTGAAACTGTGTCGTAACGTAACTATAATGACAAATGATGCTCTTCAGATAACCAGAATAATTAGAATTAAAAGAAAGTTGCACAAACCACTGAAACATTAGAGACAGTGGCCTTTAATAATTTCTGCACTACTATGTGACAGTAGTTGCTGCCATCGGCGACTTCTTATATCGGTGTCACACGGGCACTTTTTATTGTGATTCAGCCTGATTGGGAAAAGATTTCTTGATTGCAATTGGCTGCTTTGTGCAAGCTGCCTAAGGGAGCCAACCGTGATCAATAAAGTTGATTTTGGTCAGGCTCTATCGCGACTTAAAGTGCCCCGTGTGACTGGAGTACTTAAGAACTTCTGACAGTTATATGTAACACCACAATTTTCACGTACACTGCTGATGCTCCCTGATTTAAGGGGACGGTGGGGCTAGTCAAACTGCAGTTATGCAGCTTTTCTCCTCGACCATCGCAACTACAGCTGAATGCAAATATACTCACACGGCGAGTACTCTAATCTGTGCTGTGACAATCGGATCTTTCTCACGATTGGCTGTCACTTTTACACTAACTATAGAAGATGTAGGAGTGGCAAGTTCGAGCATCACTGCTATCATGATGTTAGCATACAGGATAGGACTACGCTTGATGACAATTTATCTCGTGCGCAGTAATGGGAGGCAAACTGAACTCTGGCTGGATGGCTCCCACATAATGATGATGTGACTGTACCTAGTCACCTCTCGCAAACCCGAGTGTGACCAACACGAGATGACAAGACAACAGCCTCCAGCTTGCCGTGCTTGCGATCCACCAACCTGGTGACCGTAAGGCAAGTAAATGCTCAGCTCATTGTGTTCCACATGAGTGGCACCACCTGACAGGAACAGGGCTTTGATCAGGGTTTTGATTGAACGTACCTCATCAAACTCGGCCAGCGCGCCTTCGTAGTCTCCGTGTTCACGCAGCGTGTCACCTTTGTACAAGCAGAGGTCGTACAGGTTACGAAACTTGCCGTGCTTCTGCGCGAGACACTTGTCCTGGTCGATGCGTCGGCACAGTGACGCCGAAGCGCTGCGGCTGCTGCCTCCCGGCATGACTGTGCTACGACACTGTTAGCGTTGCGAGTTGGCAGCGGTGCACGACGGAGGCTTCAGTCCAGCTTCCGAGCACACTGACGCGTTTAGACGTCAAGTAATGCCGTTCCGACATACGGACTGTGAGGAAAATTTGAAGCGTGCGCGGTAGGTCGGGCTTCACACTCGCAGAGCGAAGAACCCCGAGATCACTGCGATTGCAGAGCTGCCCTTGCTATTGTGTAACCACGCACAACTGGAACTTAATGCAGTGTACTTTGCTACTCGCCTGACGCTCATCGGCTGTTTTATTCCGAGCGGAGTGCGTGACGGCGCCATCGTACAGATGCACGTAACGGTATCACTAGGTGTTCTTTGTTATCACGTTGATCACGAAAGCAGTGCTCACAAACACGGTCGGGCGCTGCCGCTCACGGCCACACACAAGTTGTTGATCCAACGGTCTCAGACAGGTCGTCGCGACCGCGACACGTCGCTAAAGCCAATTTCCTTAATCCACAGAAGGATGAAAAGGAGTACGTATTCACAGGCAATGTCCTAAGGTTGAGTGGCAGTTAACGTTTCACTATGCTTTGCCGCCAAACTGATGTACCGCACCATGACATGTCCGCACAAATCGCGCCATTTGCTTTTTGTGATATTTTCAGCGAGAAGGAGAGCAGGTGCTCTAGTTTCGCTTTTAATTTTGTTGACATCTGTGCTTGTAATAGCAAATTATCTATTTGTATAAACTTTTTATATGTATTCGGTAGTTTGAATGCTCCAATCATTATCTCGGCAAAAATGACTTTTATAAGGGCGGCCATGACGTCAACATTCACTTTCTGCGCCTTTCGCTTCTTCTACAGGGTACTTTGGTGTTGGCTGTTAAGTGTTCTCGCATTTTAAACTCTAAATTCGGTTCGATCGAACGGACGCGGCTTTTCATCTGTGCACTATAAGCTCGTGCGTGGCGTGTTCTGATTGTTTCGGAACAAGCGCTGACATCACAGTGCGCCGAAAGCACGGCCTTCGAGATTGTGGCGCAACGCGTCGTTCATGTATGTATGTATGTATGTATGTATGTATGTATCACTGATCTGTACTATAGGGGGCTGGATGGCGCTTCGAGCGCGCGCAACTGAAGCTACCGGAAGTGATAGGCCTTGTCCCGGAAGTCGGCCGTTTGCGGCTTCGCATCGCTTTGCAGCTCGCATGCGCTCGGCGTGTTTTCTTTTTCTGCCCAAAAATGCCTGCTTGTTGTGCCGTGAATTGCCCACGCAGGCCGGAGAAGTCTTTTGGAAAAATGTTTCACGCGTAAGCATTTTTCAAATCAGTGTAATTTGCATTGTGCGTTGCGTAAAATCAAGGCTGTACCGCTGGCATTTCGGCGTGCATCCCAACACTACAAACCACAGGCACTACAAGCTGGTTCATTTTATGCAGAGGTTCCCGTGGTCTCGGAGAGATTTGTGCAGTCGGTGGGTTGCAAACTTAAGGCGAGACAAGTGGAGGCCATCACCGGGAAGCAGCCTTTGTAGCGACCACTTCGCGGAGTCGTGCTTCGACCGCACGCGAGCACGAACGCGGCTATGACCTGATGCTGTCCCTACGATATTCAATTCATTTTAACATTCTTTTTCACAACCAGTAGTCATCAGCATTGCTGAAGTGTGTGCACAAAGAAAGATTCCAGAATTTTTTTTTTAATGCGAAGCATTCCTTGGTGAACATTTGCTACTTTGACAGTATCTATCTATCTGTCTATCTAGCTGCATACGTCTTTGTGCTCTCATGGTCGTTTCGTTAACTTGGTATGTACCAAAGCTTGCATACTATGACAAGATTATATGACAAACATAAATGATATGTCATGGCATGCGTGTCATGTAGGTCATGAAACAGCCGCCTACGTCTTGGTGCCCTCATGGTCGTTTCGTTAACTTGGTCGGTACCAAAATCGGCATAGTAGGACAGGAGTGTATGACGAACATAAGTGATAGGTCATGACACAAATGTCATGACATGCGTGTCATGTAGGTCATGACAATGACCCAGCAAAAAGAATAACACTCAAAAACCACTGAAACGGGTTCGGACGTGGGTACTAAGTGAAGGAAACACTAAAGGGTGCTGGTAGAAGTCAGCCATGAGCATGGCTCAGCAAAAATGACGATGACTCAGCGAAAAAAGATTAACACACAAAAACCACTGGAATGGGTTCGGACGTGGGCACTAAGTGAAGGAAACACTAAAGGATTGTGGCACTGATCTCCACTTTAATTGATCTGCCCCTATAGTACAGATCACTGGATTGTGGTAGAAGTCATAGTCATGACCATGACTCAAAAAAAAATGAGAATGACTCAGCGAAAAAAAAATCAACACTCAAAAACCAACGGAATGGGTTCGGATGTGGTACTAAGTGAAGGAAAAGGCTAAAGCTTGATGGCCGAAGTCATAGTCATGAGCATGACTATGGCTTTCGCCTTAAGGTCTCTTAGGTGTAGCTAAAGGGACTCCCGATGACTCATGACATGCGTGTCATGTAGGTCATGAAAGAGCCGCCTACGTCTTGGTGCTCTCATGGTAGTTTCGTTAACGTTGTAGGCTCCCCGCACACTGCTTCGCATAACATCGATTGCCACATGGCGTGGGATCTGCCGGCTTTTTTTTTTTTTTTTAATAATAAACAAGATGTTTTGTGCATTAGCCTGCATCCTTTGTACCATATCCTTGCACCGTTAATAGAGTTAACATGTGATTTGAAATAAATGCGCATGAGTTTTCTTCACCAAACTTTTTGTTATTCACCACTCCGTGTTTGCTATGTGTTAAAGGAAGGACATCAGAGAGGAGTTATAACACCATGCACTGTAAACTGGCTATATCAGTCACGAGCATACATAAACTCCGTCTGAAAACAGCAAAGCGGAATTTAGAGCACATATGGAAAATGTTTCCTTGCTGGCGCATAAGTAGCCGAGCATATTCGATCGCGTTCAAGCCTGATCGGGAACGAATTTCTCGAATGTGGTTGGCCGTTTTGCGCGAGCCCAATCGCGATCGATCCTGAGACATCTCTACTGCAATCGAAAGTTCCTAATGTGATGCCATGTTTCACATAATTCTATGCAGCTGCTTTCCAAAGCTGGAATCCCGCGCCGATCGCGTCGCTATTGTGAATGATGGACACTCGAACGCTGGTCATCAATATTATTGTTTTAAGTAAATAAAATTACAAGAATACAGGCTCAGACTGGCAAAAAGGCATGTTCCTGACAGAAAAAAAAAGAATAACTATTATTGCGCAAGAAAGAACGAAAAAAAAAAAAACTATTCTAACGCAGCTTGATCCCCTTAAAACGCGCACTGGTAAAGGCAGCAGACACCTCCTTCCGGGACAAGCGGCCGGGCGTCTCCTAACTTCCGGTGACTTCACTTGCGCCCGCCGCGGTGAGCGGCGATGCGGCATCCAGCAAATTATAGTGGAGATCAGTGGTATGTATGTATGTATGTATGTATGTATGTATGTATGTATGTATGTATGTATGTATGTATGTATGTATGTATGTATGTATGTATGTATGTATGTATGTATGTATGTATGTATGTATGTATGTATGTATGTATGTATGTATGTATGTATGTATGTATGTATGTATGTATGTATGTATGTATGTATGTATGTATGTATGTATGTATGTATGTATGTATGTATGTATGTATGTATGTATGTATGTATGTATGTATGTATGTATGTATGTGTGTGTGTGTGTGTGTGTGTGTGTGTGTGTGTGTGTGTGTGTGTGTGTGTGTGTGTGTGTGTGTGTGTGTGTGTGTGTGTGTGTGTGTGTGTGTGTGTGTGTGTGTGTGTGTGTGTGTGTGTGTGTGTGTGGTGTGTGTGTGTGTGTGTGGTGTGTGTGTGTGTGTGTGTGTGTGTGTGTGTGTGTGTGTGTGTGTGTGTGTGTGTGTGTGTGTGTGTGTGTGTGTGTGTGTATGTATGTATGTATGTACAGAGTTCTGCATATTTCGCTTAGCATGTCCGACAAAAAAAACAAAAAAACTTCCACTTACTGCTGCACTGTTCTTGCTGACATTTTGCAGAAGGAGCGCATTTTGGAAATGACATCGCACGGGCGTTACTAAGCTGTCCGTAAAGAGCCGCGCGAGTAAATATATATAGTTTTAGAAAGGGGGAGAGAGAGAGTGAGAGCGTGCATAGCACGCGTACTGCGAAGTTTGTGGGTTCCGTCCTCACCGGCGACAATTAAGTCATCTATTCGTCCACGTTCAGTCCCCCTCTTTGTCATCATTTCCTACATTTCAATTTCAACCACAGCTAATTACCCAATGCTTTCCTTGGCTTCGTTGCCTGTTGGGTGTATATATGGTTATTATATATATACACACACTCAAAGACACCCCCCCCCACACACACACACACACCATATAGTTGACTAATACCCCATGGTGGGTATAAGCCATGAGGTGAAAGGATTACAACAACGCGCCACGCGTGTCAGGGCAGAAGAAGAAGAGGAGGAACAACGAGAAGGTCAAGCCTCGCTCAAGCGACGAGTGCGCCAGCGCAAGGTTCGTCGTCGCCGTGAGAACGTTCGCCCACACCAGCAGACTGTAAGGTAAGCAAAGTGCAGAGCGTGCATATCTTATCACCTTGTTCCAATTCGAGCGAGCCCTCCGGGCAGTTTGAAACCGAGAGGGCTCGGAGGAGCTCGATCGCAGCACAAGGGAAGGCACGATGAAGTCATATCAACATATTCTTCGGGGGATATAATCTGGACACGAAACGAATTACTTGTTAAATTCCCAGAAAAGTATTTATTTGCGTCTCTCGCTTTCTCTAATATATATGCGGTAATTCCTAAAATTCTTCGTCGTTTTAGGGATTCCATTTGATGTCTGAAATTTTAGTTCAATGTCTCATTAACCAGTATGCTCTCCGATGGTTTACTAATATTTGTTTTAATTGGGATATAATATTTTTTAGCTGAAGCGCACACGCACACACGCACGTTAGAAGGACACTAAAAGAAAAAAAAATATTTGACTTCGATTATTAAGTTTCTTTCTACAGTATTGAAAAACTCAATCTTGCTTTGAGAAGATGCTTGATAAGCCAGAGAAAAGACGCAAAACGAAAGAAGGTGACGACGCTACCTGCAAGTTCCCGCATCAGCTCACCGTCATGACGTCATGAATTTTGACGCCGTCTGCTCGGGCCTTGTTGTTATCGATAAAGCTGGACTACGCAGTATTCTAAATGAGCCAATGACTGAAGTGAACAAGTTAGAGATATTTTACTGAGCCAAAATGACCCTAATATGATAGAAGAGAGTTTGAAATTTGTGACGTCACGCTGACGTACCTGCGCTGGATTTTCGGCGTGAAATTTGACAAACATAACTTTGGCCATCATTTCTTGTTAACATCTCATTAGGAAAAGAAAGAAAATAGCGTTCGGACGTATACTAATTACGATTCTAAACTGAATAACCGTTTCTCTCTATAGTGTCCTTTTAAAACAAGAAATTAAAAACAATTGTCGTTTCAACTGTGTATTCAATTTTTTTTTTCACTCTCTGCCATGCGTCCGCCGAGGCAGTAATCTGCAGCGATCAATTTCATTTTACATGAAATTCACATTTACATTTTACATTAGGATTTTCTTATCACAATTAGCAATCTTGGCAATGACGGCAAAATCCGACCATACAAAGAGGGGTGCAAAGAATTCAAAATGAAGCCAATCCTTACAAAGCGCCCGATGTACCTTACATATGTCGATGTGCTTACAAAGCACATCGCCGTCTCCATGTTATGAAAGTCAAGTTATGACTTTCTCCAAGTTATGAGAGCCAGCTTAAAGGGACACTTAAGACCGGCCCTGGGTTCTTGGCGCTAAATATATATATATATATATATATATATATATATATATATATATATTATATATATATATTATATATATATATATTATATATATATATATTATATATATATATATATATATATTATATATATATATATATATATATATATATATATATATATATATATATATATATAATAGGAATGATACTTTGACCGTCATTTTCTCTTCTAGTGATCAACCTATTACTGCGACTCCAACGAAAGTAATGTTCTTCAAGAATAGTTTAGCGATATAAACTGATTCAGTGTTTCTCTTTAGTCTCGGGGTATTCACACGACGGACCAAACTCCGCAGACGAGAATGACGTGGCTGATCGGCTTGCTCATTGTGTGCGCTGTGATTGGCCGGCGCCGAGCCACTCATTGCTCGTCACGCGGAAATTTGGTTCCCTCGTGTCTCGATTTAGCCAAGGTAATTCATTATTTAGACAAGTCTCAGCAGGGTTGCGTCCTTTTGAACCAATGCGCTTGTGCCGTATAATAGTATCACCACTTCTCTCGTTCAACTAACACATTACTTGCATCTGGTGCCGTGCTGTTCGCTTGTTTCGTCACCGTCATTTGTCATGGTGCACCAGATAATTCGGAAAGCAGTTTTCTCTCATTCACAGGCTCCTCAAATGATTGGACGTGCAGTTTTTTTTTGTTTTTCAATCAATCAGAATGAGCTTTATTTATAAAATACAAATAATTTATACAAAAATAGTTGGACCAATAGCCTATGTGGCTAGTACCTGGTCCAATACAGAAATAGCATATAGGTCAACCACGTACATATTTCTTAGTTAATAATAACATTGCATACATGAACAAGTATTAATTTGTAAAGGAGGTGTTATTCCGATTGTCTAGACAAGAAGGAGCGTTTACATGCAAGATCAAAGTTTCTGGTTACTTTTACTTCCACAGGCACAGTGTTCCATGTTATAGCGCCAAAAAACTCCAATAATCGTTCACCGTAGACATTGCTGCAATAAGGAAGGTTTAGGTTAAAGTTAGTTGCTTGTCTGGTGTTTGCACGTGGGAAGTTAAATGTGGTGTTGGGTAAGGGGAAGTTAGTGTTCAGTATTTTATGAACTAAACAGGTGATCTTATAATTTCTTAAAGCCGTAAAAGAAAGGATACGAAGGTCAATAAACAGACTGCTACTAGGGTGATGAACAGAAGAAAATGTTATTATTCTTAGGGCGCGCTTTTGCAACTGCAGTATAGGTGTTAAGTAAGTTTTATATGTTAGGCCCCATATTTCACAACAATAGCCCAGGTGGGTATGAAATAAAGAAAAATATATGCAACGAAGCAAAGCACGAGGAAAATATTGCCTGGCACGGGCCAGGGTGTAACAGCTGAAAGCGAGTTTCCTACAGACAAGGTTAATTTGTTCTCTCCAATGCAAGTGACAGTCTAAAGCAACTCCTAAATATTTAACCGTATTAACACGTTCCAGAGTTCGGTTCGCTAAAGTCAAATTAAAGGTACTGTAATTTAGTATTTTCCTGTTGGAGTGAAATATGATATATTTAGTTTTATCAGTGTTTAGGGCTAGTCTATTTTCCGAAAACCATTGGTCTACCTTAAGTAGTTCGCCAGATATAATGTCTTGCAATGATGAGAGCGAGTCACCTGAGTAAACTAAGGCGGTGTCGTCAGCATACATTAAAACTTGTGTCAACTTAAGTGCATGCGGGAAATCGTTAATGTATAATGAAAACAGAATAGGGCCTAAAACCGAGCCTTGTGGTACACCACATATGACATCAGTGAAATCGGAGTGATGTTTATTAATTACTACTTGTTGCCTTCGTGCTTTAAAATAACTGTTTAAGAATTGAAGTGCGTTTCCAGTAATACCATAAGTTTCCAGTTTTTGTAACAGTATGGAGTGACAGACTGTATCGAACGCCTTTCTTATATCAAGAAAAATTGACACAGCAATTTTCTGCTTGTTAAGAGCAGAGTTAATGAACTGCGAAAGGGTTAAAACAGCAGTTGATGTAGATCTACCCGCAACAAAGCCATGCTGCTGTGGGCAGATAATGTTATTGTTTACTAAAAATGCATTTAACTGTAGTACAATGAGTTTTTCAAATACTGTGTTAACTACACTAAGAATTGAAATTGGTCGATAACTACTCGGATGGTTCGGATCGCCAGTTTTGTACACAGGTATAACCTTTGCAACTTTCAGTATGTTTGGGTAAGAATTACTTCTTATCGCATGGTTAAACACGTGACGAAGGGGTATGCATAAGATGTCAATATTGTTTTTCAGGATCCTAACCTGAATACCGTCAAGTCCGGATGCTTTATTAACCGACAATTTGCCAATTATACATTTTATTTCCTCAAGTGTTACTTCACGAAAATAAAAATTATTGCTCACGCTTCTCTGGACAATGGTTGTGGGAATTGTAAGAGCAGACTGTCTATATATATCCTCACCAATTTTTGAGAAATAATCATTAAATTTATTAGCAATCTGTGGGGACACATTTTCGGGAGTAACATATTGCTTATCCTCTAATCCTACTACATCTCTTACTATTTTCCATATTTGCCTTCCATCGCCATTTTGTCGCTTAATTAAGTTAGTGTAATAGGCTTTCTTCGACTTTCGAATTAGCATGACTGATTTGTTCCGGAAAAATTTAAACTGGCTTTTGTAGTAGTTGTTAGTTTTATTATGTTTTAGTTTGTTATAATAGTAGTCTTTCTTTTTTAATAGAGCAAGTATGCTCTCATTCATCCACGGACATATGGCGTAGTCATAGTTGTGTCGTGAATCGTACCGCGATTCTTCTATCACGTGGGTAATGTAGTCAACAATGTTTTGACATTCCATGTGTACGTTGTCGTTGTATAAATTATCGAAATTGGTAGTGTCTAGGATGCTGCGTACAAGTGGATAGTTTACCCTTGTCGAGTATTTGGAATGCCTTTGGCGCAAAGGATGAAAACAATCTTGAGGCAGAAACAAAAATGTTGGACAATGATCAGCAATTGTGGTGTCATAAACACCTGCCCGTACATCGATATCAGTATTGCACAAAATGTGATCAATGAGAGTTGAAGACGTGTTGCAAACTCGAGTAGGGGATGAAATCACATTTTTAAGGTTGAAAGACTGTAGAAAGAATACGTACTCGTAGCAATCATTTCTAGATAAGTCGATGTTCATGTCACCACAAATGATAATTGGATTGCGGTTAGTTATGAGAGGGTCAATAACAGTTTCCATTACAGAGATGAAATCATTAATACATGAGCTAGGAGGACGGTAAACTACGCCTACAACAACGCCACATTCAAGCTTCACAAAAAGGGTTTCGGCACTTTGGTTGCTGTACGAACCATCAACAAGACATTGAAACCCGAGCTTGTCCCGTATAAAAAGCGCGACGCCACCACCACGGGCTGTACTTTCTCTGGGTTGCGATAGCATGGTGTATCCCGGTATCGTTACTTTTTCGTCTCTTCTGAGCCATGTTTCTGTTATCGCGATGATGTCATAAAAAAACGAGTGTTGAGATATATAAGTTAAAAGTACATCTAAATTTCTGGCAATACTGCGGATGTTGCAATGAGTTAACGATAAGAAATCATGCCCTTGCCATGTTTCTTCGACATCAGCAAAAGTACTCATTTTATTTCTGTTTTTCTTTGTCTTGTGTCACGCTTACTGCACCTGAGTAAGATCCTCTGCGCACGTTACATGCAGCACACGCGAATTTTCTGTTTTGCGCATGAGGATCTTCCCATCAGACACCCAGGTGAATTTCCAGTTATGATCTCTCTTTGCACTCAGCGCTTTGCCCAACAGTACCTTGTTAGCTGGACACAAGGAACGGTATTACATGTGTGCATCATAA
Source organism: Dermacentor silvarum (assembly GCF_013339745.2). Lineage (NCBI taxonomy): Eukaryota > Metazoa > Arthropoda > Arachnida > Ixodida > Ixodidae > Dermacentor > Dermacentor silvarum. The sequence continues at coordinate 48,592,559 of NC_051164.1, read as the reverse complement.
TGCGTAAACAAACCCCCCCCCCCTTTTTTTTTTTCTTTTTGAATCCACACAGACTCCACGCTAGTCAACTCGACACAAACTTTATATTTTACTTTGTTTGGAAATGAATATTCGCTATCCAATTTGATTGGGAAATCTCACTATCCATACACATCTATCGCATATACAGGGTTATCAGTCCCTGCTATGCTCCACTTTTTATCTCCTTCGCTCTGTGGTCCGTCCAGAATTGTGCGTAGCGAAATGCATCTAATTAATTCCTCGTAATAATTTGCTTTCCAGTTTTGCAATTGTTCCAGTTACTATATTGTCTATATTGTCACGTAGTAGTGACGGTGAAGGAAACAGTCGTAAAACTGTGTATGACGAAACTGATTCTTTATTGGGCGAACCTGTGCCCACAAAAGCAAGCTACACTCGATCGAATCATAACGATAGCGGCGAACACAGTCGGCGATCGTTGAAATCTGATCAGCGGCAAAACGCGTCGGCTTTTATACCTGAGTCATCGAAGGTTCCAGAGTAATCCCGGGTGCCCGCGTGTCTTCTAGAAAGTACTAGACAATTCGCGTCGTTCATACAATCAGATTACATGAGCGTCGGTGACAGCAGACAACGGATGAAGCATCGATAACGTTCGAGAAACTACCGATACATGCAGGCGCGTCCTGCGCCTAGCGATAACGTTTAACATTTGTTAGCCGGTGAAAAGCGGTCACCGGTGAAAGATGAACAAGTACACGTGTCAATATATTTAGCCGAGAAACTTACGACTGCACAATGAAACATTATGATGAAGAAAAAAAAAGGAATTTAGGTAATACAAATGAAAGAGATAAGTATGTCTTCAACAGGTATACACGGGTATGAACATGGTCGAGGCCTAGCTAGTGCTCGACAGTAAATAACTGGATTATTGCGTGAGACAGACGGCTACAAAAAACAAAAACAAAAAGAAACGCATATTTCATCCATGTGTGTGTTCTTTCCGTGGTCGTCTGTTTTGCGCAATAGTCTATAGTTATAGTGAGACACGTGGTAGCAGCGCATACCACATAAACGGCGACCGGTTGCTACGGTCACGCTCCTACTGCGTCGTTCCAGATGGCGGGCGATGAAGACGATAGCAAGGACGAGGACGAGAAGAGTGACGAGAAGGCCGACGACGAGAAGAAGGACGAGGATCACAAGGAGGACGAGGAGGAAGAGGACGACGACGCGGGCGCGGACAAGGACGGCGCCCTGGGGAAGAAGAAGAAGCCGCCGGACTCCATGATGGTGCAGAGGAAGTCCGTCAGCCGATCCGGGTACGCCGTGCGCGAAGCAGTGCTCTAGAGTCCGTTCGGCGCGGTGGGTCGTCACGTACAGGTGACGTCTCCAAATTCTGCACCCTAAAGCTAATCTGGCACACTAAACTAAAGCCCATAAAGCCCCTCAATCTTCCAAAAGTAGCGCCACCGCGCTCGCCCCGGCGTTTCCTTCTCGCCGCCTCCTGTCTCCCCAGCCTCCCCCGCTCCCCCATTGGCCAATCCGTGTCACGTGGAAGTCCGTGTTGCGTGGAAGCACGCGTTGCTGCTTCCAAAACGGCATTATTAAGGCCAGTTACTCACTGACGAAGCAAAATCTCGCCTCAAGAACTGCTCCGCAGGGCTCGAACGAAGCTTTCCGCGGATTTACTCTGGTAGCGCTTCAGCCGTCGTCTGTTACGGCACGGTCGACATGGACAGCGCCACTGTCTAGATCACGCTGGCCGCGCCGAGCGGTCCCGTGGAACGAAGGAGGAGGGAAGTGGTTGGCGCAACTTTTAGACCTTGAGGGGTTTTACTGCACCCCAGCGACGGCTCTTCTATGATTAACAGAAACAGATCTCGAAGGCCATGCTTTTGCTGACTGCATGCGCCGGAAGTAATTCGGGAGCCGGAAACTCCTCATAGACGCCATGATTTAGACAGCACCTATACTTTTTGTTGGGCTAGTTAGCGAAACGTAGCAGACATGAATAGCACTCGTGCTGTCTATACGCACTTCATCCGTGTACGTGCGTTAATCTGCGCCCCTCTTATGATAGCGGAAGTTGATATTGTTATGGCGCAACCAAGAATGACGCCAAAGTCAGAAGACGACGAACGATTTGACGTGTCGAGGTAAAATCGGTCTTGACAGCCATCTTGTTTGTACCTCGTTGCCTGTCTTGTAAATATTGTAAATATACGTACTATTTATTTATTTATTTATTTATTTATTTATTTATTTATTATTTATTTATTTATTTATTTATTTATTTATTATAAATACTTTCAAGGCCCGAAGGCACTACAGAAAGGAGTGGTATGATTACAAACGTATGCAGTTAAATAACAGACAATGAGTTACAAAGCATTTTCCAAGGCGATCTTGAAACGTTCTGCATCTGCAATGGCAGCAATATGTGAACAATATGAGCTCGAACACGGGAGTGCGTGGAAAATAGCCTCAAAACCTAGATAGCGTCATACGTGGATGGCGCTGCCGAAACCGGAGGGGAAAGGAGGGGCGCTCTTCCGCTAACTGTTGGCACTCCCGCTTCGCTAGCGTACAAAAAAAAAAAAAAAAAAAAAAAAAAGTGGCGTATCCGAACGCTCAGCCAACATCGCTCAGATTTATAACAAGCATGACCTGTGCATTATGGCAGTCTACGTCACAGCAGATATCTCAGCAGCTGCATAGCTTGATGGGTCATTTGATGTAGCTGTGCGCGTTGATGTGAATTCATATCGCCGCTAGCGGCCAGTGACATGCTACAAGCTACCGTTTTGCAGCAATGATATCGAGGCGGGAGTGTGAACAGCCAGCGGAAGAGCGGCGCCCTTTCCAATTTGTTTCCAAAAGCGGCCGCTGCAAATCGGCCGATGTAGGGTTCGAGGCCATTTTACACGCGCTCGCGTGTTCGAGCTCATATTGCTCACGATAGTACATCTTTATATGTGACTTCCGCAACGTAACAAATTGGTGGATGTACTGGGTATCGATCCCCGTACCTCTGAGTGTTCCTCGTACAATCTCCGTACAGTACACTGACTGTCGCATGGATGGGAGCGCCAGGTATGCACGACTCGTGCAGCTAAAGCGCTCGCTGATTTCCGCTAAAACTTCGCAGAGAGGCAGCAACTTGCAGTGGGTTCAGTTTAATACAACGTTCACGAGAACAACTTGCGCTCTCTTTCGTTCACAACAAAGTGCTCATCGTCTGTGGCGACGTAACTAAAAAAGTGCCGCTTTTACTGCAGCGGAACGGTGACTTCATCTGCCGTCACTACGGTGAAAAACACGTTTCACTACAGCGATTGGTAATGTTCGACTTCTTTGTGATTAGTTCCATTAGCCATCGACGTTGTTGAGATTCACGACGCTTCTTACTCAACTTACACCGGTGTAAATTTATCCCGATGTAAATGCGTTCTAACAAACAATCGCCACTGGTCAAAATTCTTCCGGAGTTCCCCCCCCCCATAGGTCGGCAGAATAAACCGATACTCGCTCATAATCACCCACCTAATAGTCTCTGAGGCTATGTACTCACTCGCACTCACACTCTATAGTTCCTGCTCACGCCCTCTCGAACTCAGTAACACTGACTCGCGTTCACTGTCAGTTCCATTCACGCCTTCAGGTACTCACTCACATGGATACTCGATCAAGTTCAATCACACTCACCGCCAGTCACTCACTGCACACTCAAAATCACCGTCACTGACCTTCATTCGCAGTCACGTTAACCGGCAGTCACTCCCGTTCACATTCGCGTCCACTTACACCCTTCGTCACTCCCTAACACTTCCATCTCACGCATGTGAAGTCCGTATGAGTAAGTGTGACTCGCGATTCAGTATGCCGACCTATGTCCCCGGCTCACCACGGCATCCCTCATAGCCCAGATGTTTGCTTTTGGACGTTAAATACAAATAACCAAAGGGGCCGCGAACAACCCTGCGTCACCGTGAGAGTTAAAAGAGAGTGTATTTCTGACGAGCGCCGTCTATCGAACACTTTTCCCCGTGTACTCCCCGAGTGGAGTGCGTTAAAGTCTGGGAGTGAGCCAAGAGTAACTGTTGAGACCGAATCGAAGACAAATCAAAAGCGCTAGAAGCGAATCGAGTCGAATATCGAAAACTTTTAGAATCGTTTTCGAATAATGAACAACCGTTTTCCTTAGGTACTGTGGCGCGAGGTTAAGAAAAAAAAAGTAAGAGAGAGAGAAAGTGTGCCAATTAGCAAGTTATACTCTGCTAAACAGCCGTCTTGACCGTTAGTATAAAAATATGTTTTCATCTTGGTATTGACAACAATTTTGTGTCAATACAATGTTTGACGCAGCACAGGTGACCATTTGAAGTATTCGAAAAACATCCGTGCAAGCATATAGCGACTATTCGATCTGAACGCCGAATCGAATTACTATTCGATTCGTGTTCGAATGTTTCGAATATTCGCACAATTTTAATTAACTGTGCTAGTGGCCCACGCAAAGTGGAAGTACTTCATCGGCGATTGTATGAATACTTTCGGATATGGAGCGGAATGCGAGACGAGCGATTGTGCTCCCGCGTAAAGGAGTTTCTGCAGCACCCCTTTGGATAGCGTGATCAGTGGATGATACTCGCTGAAGGTGTGCCTCTGGAGTGACCTCATAGAACCCGCACTCTTAATCGTTAAGTTAGTAAGTAGCTAGTAAATGCATACGTTTACTACCTTCCCGTGTACTTCACTACCTTCTTACTAGCTCATGTGCTAGCCGAGAAATTCTGACGTTACTAAGTGATGCCTCTACTAACCAGAAATGTTTACTTAGTGGTTTTTACTACTAGGTAACTACTACGCCACTTTAGCTGTGCACTTTAAAATAATTTACACCCTTAAAAGCGTAAAATGGTGTAAATCGGTCTATAACTCATACCCTTACACCCAGAAACGGTGTAAGGGTGTGGGTGATAGATTGATTTATACCCTTATTTATTTGTAAGGGTGCATATTATATTACAGTGCGTTGCGAGGTGCTTCAGCAACAGCTGTCCGTAATAATAAAATGCGAGATTAAGGTCCGAATGATAATTTTTGCCGCCCCAGTTTCACAGCAGTGGCGAAAATGAAAAGTTGCGCTGCGTTCCGCCAAAAACATAGTTGTCGAAGAAATGTCCACTAGAAAAAGGCTTTTTAATTAACGAGTTTGAAAGGTATGGTGTTATTGCATAACTGAAGTCATTCAGCACAAAAAGTGTACCCTTTTGATAAAAGTGCAGGGCCACTGTCGCCACTTTCGAGAAATGCGCCTGCGCCCTCAACATCTGCGGGGAAATGTCACCTTGTTGCAGTTAAAACTTATCACCACTGCATTCCATTGCGCTGCTGAAAATTCTCCGGTAATTTTAAACCAAGGAGAAAAACAAATGATCTCGTATGAAAGATTGCCTTCATTATATCAAAATTCACCAAGGCAGAACATGAAGGAATGTTGGTTGGCGCAAAATCACCATCCATTTATGCGTTTTTGAAATTCCCGCGGTAGAAAAGCGTGACGTCATACGTGTCAATCAATCCTTCGACGTTTCGATCTCTCGCCGAGTATTTCTCTACCCTTTTCATCTTTTTGATTACATTACGCAGCTAGTATGACTAGATAGATATGCAACATTTCTTATTACCGACGTCATATATTGTATCGTACGCGCGTCAAGTTTAGCATGATTGATTTGGTTGCACATCAGCGCCTGTGAAACACTTGGTATACTGCGTATGCTTCAGGAATGGCTGCTCATGATTGCGTATCACAGCGCAATATAGACAACGAGGAGGTGTATTAACAAATTGTACACTGTAATTGACATAAGATGTATCAGATAATGACTAATTTATTGAGTACTGAACAAAATTGCGCTAATGAAATAATTTAACAGCACATGGGTGCACACTATAACTGAAATATATTAAATTTCTAATTTTTAGACGCACGCCTATTTTCTTATATATTCTGGTCTAGTATTAGTTAATTCAGGAAATGTGAGACCGAAATTTTCAGCAAAATGCAGTGGTGCTCCAGTTATGAGTGACCGCATCAGTTACTCTGACTGATAGTTATTAACTTTTTACCACACGTTTACTAACACACAGGTGCAAGGCGGTTTAAGCTAGCAGAGTTCGCTACCTCGTATATCCGTGGTCTATTACGGTGTTAGTGTGACACGCTTATGAAAAATTTAGATAAACTGTAGTTGCCTTCATTACGTTGGATTGACAATTATGTGCTACGTCGTAGCGCACACATGCGCAGACAGCAAGATAAAAAAAAGTTAGGTCCGTAGTTTGATGATTTGTCCAAATACATGGGTGCTAACCAGTACAACCGCTTCCCCAAAGTACAGCTATAAATACTCTTGCAGCTTTTCGCGAAGCACATGTCACGTAGCAGCTTTGTTCTGCAGGTGTCTTGTGGTTTACATTCGTTCGTGGCTTTATGTTAAAAAGAGACTCCAAGTCATTGTGCCATGATATCCCTTGTAAGCATTACGTACCGATAATTGATCCTTAACGAATATATATAACGAAAAATATACGGTATCTTTTTAGGGGCGAACCTCCTTAGAGTCGAGCCTTGTCCCTCGTCGCGCCGTCGTAGCCACGCTAGTACTGGCCGCTCCCGCTAGAAGCGCAGCTGTGCTCTCTTTCTCTTTCTCTCTTGTTCCCGACGTGCGCGCTCTCTCACTCGAGCCTCATCTTGCGCTATTGTGTATTGGGTATTGAGTATGGGATTTTGGGGGGTATTGTAAAAATGGCGATTTACTGATACAACTCAGCTTTTGCTTTAGTGTGCTTTCAGTCCGGCTTTCAGGCGCAGTTAATCGATACCCACCGTGGAGCATGCTCGCCCTGACCGTGCTGCGCGAATAGGGTGCTCGAACTCTAGTGGAGGTGTACGAGGGTTCTCGAAAAATGATGTTACATCTAACAAAGGCAGTGATTGTACCGTGACAAGAGCCACTCGCCTGCCGTCCCTTACCTTTTGCATATAGAGTTCGGCTTACGCAGTTGTTTCCTCCTCTCTTGTGGCATGCATAACGCATAGCGGCCGGCATTGCCGCCCAGCAGATCGCCGAAGGCGCGGACCAGATGCAAATGGCGATGACCGTCGTGGGCCTCGTGATCTTCGTTCTTGTCATCATCTTCGTCGGCGGTTTCGTCCTCTGGAAGGTCTTCTTTTCCTGTGAGTGCACGGCGCCAACGTCAGTGTTTTTTTCTCTTTTTTTTCAAAGTGCGCCAAGTCAATCAGAAGCGGAGTGGAGAAAAAACGCGAATAATTGCGCAGTGCAGGCGCTAATTGTCAATGGCGAAACACGTTTTTCCAGCCTAAATTGGCTCATTTTGATTCGTCGGGGTGCCCGAACGAAACGTATAAAGGTGTAGTTTCAAATACGAGCAATTTTTTGCATAGTTTCGATTTTGGCTCACTTTGAAGAAAAAAAAAAAAAAGAAAAAACGCTGCTCTCTTCTTCTTCTTTGTGTACACGCAGCGATCTAGGTTCCCAACACATATTATGACACGAGGCGGTTACGATAAGACAACTTTTGAAGCGTCGCAGTGATGTTTCATCTCTGTCACTCTTAACCTCGTTCCATACTGGTTCCAGCAAATAAGTGGAACGCACTTGAAAAAAAAAAGTCCCCCTTGCTAAGTGGTACATATATGTGGAACGAAGGACCTTGAGAGTCGGCTATGCCTTCGGTAGAGCTTCTTGCCACCGTGACTGTTATGTCACGCTCAATATCGGCGTTACACTTAAGTTTCACCGAGCGGAACATCATAATGTCTTTCTGCATATATTCCACCAATTAAGTGAAACGCATTTGCGAAAATGTGCCACTTACTTAGCGCAGTTTATGTGGAACGAGGTCAATAATTTTATTTTTAAAAAGAACCCCACATACCTCGTATTCCTTTCTGGCACTATGTGCACGCTTGATCGCACCGAGGTAGCGCATTGAAAAGCGCAAGAGCGCTGATGAAAGTAATATCTAAAACGTGTGTTGCTTACATGTTGAAGGCATTTCTGATTGAACCTGAAGAAAAGCAGTCGCTCGACCTTGTGTTAGGCGCAACTACATGAAGCCAACAGACAATGAAGACATGACAGTCATACAGGAAATTACCTGTGCCTGTTGTTTGAAATGTAGTAATGATAAGGTAAAAGGAAAGTTCGCAAAAAAAAAAGGCAACTTGCCGCAGATCGTAGCGATGCTCTACCAATGGAGCTACGGTGACAGCTGGCTCTCTCATCCAATTTGCTTTAGGCTTTTCATGGCTTCGTTGTCTGTTGAATTTGTGGAATTCTGATAAGAGCTGTGCAGAAAGTTTGAAAAATTTGTGTAAAGAGTGTTTTAGTGAAACGAGTTGGAAGATATAGACGGCTGGGTAATTACTCGGGGTGCTAGTGTACCATCATGCATGGGGGATTCACTTCCTTCATTGTATTTGACAGTATTTTACACAAGGCATATTTTTTTTTCAAGTGGCTAGATAGGGGCTTTTCGTGTATATTAGACACGAAATAATCAAACTTCTCATATATGCCATTCATGCACGCAGTTCTCGCATGGGGTCAACTTCTGCAAAGTTGAAAAAACTCACTGAATAGTTGAAAATTCCGAATCCGTTCTGTGACTCTACGATTTTAAATACTCTGAAGATGCAAGAAATCCGGTGAAAATAAAATCCAATGACAACTAAATTTCAATGGACGTAATTATTCAGTGCCTTAAGAGGAAGCTGTAGCTCAGGCCGAACTCCGATTTCACCTATTCAAATATATGTAAACCACAGAGATGCTTTACTGAGATACGCTCCGAACTGATTTTAATGAAATTTGATGAATTTGAGAGAAAACGTTAAATTCTAGTGACTTTGGCAAGCGATTTATGAGCTGAATTTTTTTTTCATTCGCCGAAAATTTGTAGTTCTGCACCAAGAATAGACGTCGCAGTTCCGTACACGGCATCCGTTAGAACATCCAAACCGGACAAATTTGATATATTAATAGATATGTTATGTGAATGTGTTACAATATTTACAAGAGTTTTGCAAATGTGCTACTCACGCATTAATGGCGTAGTTAACAGCCGCGTATAACACATCAATTTTGCCCGCTTTAGATGTACGATTAGATGCAATTTACATAATTCTGATGTCATTGTTCATTGCTGAACTAGAGTTGGAAACTTGATAGTTTCGTTTTATGAAAACGTGCGAATTTCAACAATATTTATAAAAACATCGACGGCATCAATCAAGAATCCGCTTCAGCAGTTAAGTATATTTTAACTTTCTCTTTTAAATGCAACAAACCTAATCACATTCGGTGCAGTGATTGCCGAGAAAAACGATTTCTCTTGTTCCATGTATTGAATGCTAAGTCCGCAAGAAATTACACGGGACATTCACGTACAGTGCTCGTAAATTAAAACGCGCCCAGTAAAGGACCCCTTTTACGCGCACTTACAATGTAATCGCTCGATAGTCGATTTCAAAGCACGGAGTAGTTCCAAGTGTATACGTTTTGGAGTCTGAATTAAGCCACTTTTATAAATGCAGGTGAAACTGGAAATGAAAAAAAATGCGTTGGGGGGGGGGGGGTAGTTTCGGAATCGTTCGTGTTTCAATTTATGAGCACAGTTCACGCTGTAGACTTCTAACGATAGTCGGTTTCTGAATTAAGCCACTTTTATAAATGCAGGTGAAACTGGAAATGCAAAAAAAAAAAAAGCGTTGGGTAGTTTCGGAATCGTTCGTGTTTCAATTTATGAGCACAGTTCACGCTGTAGACTTCTAGATAGGCTTGCTTCAAGTAGGCTCAACTTCCAGCTAGACCCGGTCGCATAGTGTCCGTGCAAACAAGTGGCTCTTTGAATTTACCTTTTTTTTTCACTCTTTTTTTTGCCTCTGCCAGCAAACGACGCCGTGGATCAGCCGACGATTGAGGACGCGACGAGTGAGTGCTCCAGCGTTTCATTTCTCCTTCTTCATCTTCTTCCTCTCTTTACAGTAAAGCCTTTATTGCGACAATGGAACATCTCGCAAACGTAAACGTCGCAAGTGCGCAGAACACCATGTATAAGTGCAACGTTTGGAAAATGCTCGCAGCTGCGCGAACGAAAAAATTATAAGCCCGCGCTGAAAATTGGTGGGAATGTGAGGAGTGATGAAGATGATACGTGGTGGGAAAGTTCATGATTGGGAGCGCCAAACGAGACGCTTACTCGCCGCCGTCTCAGATAAGCGATAGCCAAGATAACACACGCTTCGTTAGCTCGAAACACGGTTGATAGCGCTGCAATATGATAGCGCATGAACGCAGTGACGTGTTCTGTTTCTTTTCATATTTCGCGGGTTTTCTTCAAATGCCGGAAAAGAAGCGCTATACGCAGGTGGTAAATTGCTACAAAACAACATCGGTTGTTTCTGAGCCCCCTCTACTACGTAACGAAACGCACTTGGCATCTATAAGGTGAATATTGACACGCTGTTCGAAATTCATCTTTGGTAATGACTGGTTAAGCGGGATATAAAAATACTCTGAGGATCGCCACGGGACGCAAAGAATATGTCTTTGATTTCACCCAGCTGCGGCTTACGGCATTTTTAAGATCCTTGGCTCAAGTTACGTGAAACACACGGTATAAGGTGATACCCAACTTCATGGCAATAAACACAAACGCTCAAAGCATCATACACAAAAAAAAAGAGAAAAAGAAAGGCACTGCAGCTTACATGACGCACATGTAAAACAATGTGTATTTCACTGACAATTGATATTTGGCTGGATTACATAGAGGGCATAGCTATATGCTTCTTTAGGTGAAATGCAAAAACGCCCGTGTGCTTGCGTTGTAGTGCACGTTAAAGAACCCCAGGTGGTCAAAATTAATCCGGAGCCCTCCACTACGGCGTGCCTCATAATCAGAACTGGTTTTGGCACGTAAAACCCCAGAAAGACGAAAGACGATATGCTTCTTTATTGATCTGATAAGACTAAATTGTTTTTGGTGTGTCTTGATCGCAATGCCTTCACGATATGACGGTATTATCAAAGAAATGTGCAAATCCGTCTTCACAGCTCTAGTGTGAATTTGCAATATTTTTTTACTTCGTTTTGTGTTCATGCTTACATTGTTAACGCATCGTCCGGTCTAGCATATGTACGGCAGCATGCGGAATGTATTCTGCGCTGTCTTGATTAGCGCTTCTTAACGTCCCCTCTTTTCGCGCTGTTCTAAGGATGAACCACAAGAATGAGCTAGCCACAAGCCCACAAAAAGCCACAGTAAACCTTCGTTATTACTCGATCATCCGGACAGAAAATGGAGTTCGTTACAAGCGCTATTTCATTAAAGTAGCGAGGCCCTAGAAGAGCCACATCAACCCGCAGTAATATGCAGCCCAACAGTCCGGGGCCCCTGAAAAACATTGGAACCGAGCTGGGCTCATTAGGAAGTGACGTAATATACAGCGATATTCTGACGACGTCCGTCAGCAGCTGCCTCGTCTGTCGCTTACGCACGACGTGACGCAGCCGAAGTACTCGCCACGTGACCTTCGCAGTGCTCTTTGACCGCGCAGGTTGACGCGAAAGAAAGTGTCACCGTGTATGGCTTCACCGAGCTGTCGAGTGCTGATTTCCCGCTTCGCGTTTTGTGCTAAATTGGAACGCACTTTACGCATTGTTTTGTGCTAATGAAACGCGCTGTCTTTGCGAACGCACTGTTTTGTTCTAAAGTGAAACGCACGCACGCACTTGTGTGTGTGTGTGTGTGTGTGTGTGTGTGTGTGTGTGTGTGTGTGTGTGTGTGTGTGAGAGAGAGAGAGGAGATATACAGGGGGGAAAGGGTTCAACGGCCGCCGAAGCTCAAATGGTCGAGCATCACCCCCGTCATGTGGAGGATGCGGGCTTGGCTCCCAATCGCGGCAAGCTGTCTACCACTTTCCTTTCCATTAACATTGCTGCATTAAGGAAATCTCAATTATTTCTCCCATTATTTCGTCAGCTTCATCATTTATTTGCTACATTTGGTTGATACGCGAGGAGGTTTTTTTAATTATAATTCATTTTCCCGTTATTAGTTATTGCTTTTACTTTATGATTGTAGTATGTTTTCTTACCGCTTTTTTTAGCGGAAAATATCAGCGGAGGAGTTCCATTCCACGAAATGCCGGGAGGAAACTTCTGGGATGACAGTGAGTAGCGAACACGCCCGTGTGCAAAAGAGCTGAATCGCTCCATGAAGAATTATTCCATGAAGAATATATTCACAACGTATACGCTTGGTATGTGTGCGTAGTAGATGATAAACATACTATGAGAACGAATCAAGGCCAAACTTTCTCCTAAAATCATGACAAAAAATGGGGGAAAATGACGTTCCGACTCAATTTGTGGCTCCATTGTCACAACGTAGCGGTCCAAGTAAATATATGGCCTAATAGGCATTTTATAGCATGCTTTGCTGCCAATGTATTTAAGTGAGAAAATGTTTTTTGAATTGCACATTCGCAAGGTTGCGCACGGCATCTCTTTGTTTCGCCTTCACTGCACAACACGTCGGTTGGCGTTTTAAACCGGCTCGTTTGACGCGTTCCTTTTTTTTTTTTTTCGTTTTGAAGACAAGGTCTTATTTGGCAACTTCAGATTGATTAGGGCCATGTTCGTGGGGTCCGGTTTTCGGGCCACTTATAAACAGTATAACTGTATATTTAAACGAAATGAAGTAATAAAGCAACTCGCTGTTGCTTTAGTCACGTAGTTGATAATAGTAATTCCATGCTAGAGTTGTGCAAAGAAGCTCCCTGTTTTCTGCCGTTTCCCAGTACCAAGTGTTGGTGATTCCGCTGTCACAGTTGACCGATCGCGTGTCTTGTGTGTGTGTGTATGTGTTGTACGCCATTGTGGTGAACCCACGTGACCATCTTTGTCACGGTTACGAATGTGCCGGTGTTCTGTGGAAATGGCTCACGGAGAATGTAATTCTACGACGCGTTATTCAGTGATTACCTTGCGTAATATTTTTGTTTCTTGCGGCCATATTGTTTCTCAGGCTCCGGAAAGCCTCCAGTCTCCATCGTGTTCGCAGAAGACACCGAAAGCGTCGAAGAAAGTGAGTGCAACGTCTTGGGCGCACGTGTTTCAGGGACACTCGGGACAAAATAATTTTTAAGATCTATATATCAGCCTTCCACAATTAACTAAAAAGAGCTATCATTACTGGAAAGGGAGCCTTGGTAAGCTAGCAAAAGACGCGATAACGGAAGGCAGGTAGCGACACCGTCTTGAAGTTCCCGTACTATCGTGACGTCACACAGGGTGTTTCACTTAACTTGGGCCAAACTTTAAAAATGTGCAAATGGCCACGTAGCTGGACAGAACCAAGGTAATGTTGCTTGCCGTCGCTTGGAGATACTCGGATTATTTTTCTGCATTCCGCCCAATTAGATAATGAGTCTTAATAAATAATCAACTTCTCAAGTATTATAATTAGATGAAAAGTGTCAATGAGAAAATTGTAGAGCACCGCGAGAAATTCCCGATACAGCTTGTGTTTCTGATACCGATAGGAACTCCCGATACCAGGTGTTTCCGAGAAGATTACGAGAAACGTCTCGAAGTACAGATCTCGAGATAAAGTTGCGATTCTTTAGAAACTGGATTAATGCGAACGGTGGATGACAGAGAAGAGGTTAGGTGTTCTAATTTTCTTGCTGATTAGTTAAATACGCTAACTAGTCGAGCCTTTTATCTTTTTTTGATAAAATGCTAACCCCCTTTTTTTTTTCGTGTGTGCCTGTCGCCCCTAACAAAGTGGTGATCGCGCCATTTGTTACCGTTCAAGTTAACATCCTAGCTTGCCTATGATAGGATGTTGTTAATATGTTGCCGAAAAAAAAACATTAAACGAGATTCTGAATAAAAAATAGACTGTGCCGATGTCAGAGTGAAGCCTGGAATCGGCACTCGCACCCGCTTTTCGTGATGATATGGCTTCACACATTTTTACAATTGATCGGGGCTGTTTGATTGCCTATTAATAATAATTAGCGTAGCTTGCACTAGTGACGCAAGGCTAATGAAACAGCGGAGCTGATCGGCACCTAACTGGTCCTGGCCTTACGGGTTATGCTTTTCCGGAATTTATTAAATATTGATCGACTATCAATTAGCTATTGATTGGCTATCGATTCGCTATCGCAAGGTATTGGCCACGTATTTGGGCTAGGCTAAGCACTACCAAGTCATCCCCAGCATTTTCCGGAATTTCGCAAGGCAGCCTGGGAATAGTCAGGACCAGTGTCCACACGGAGGGTGATGGCCTGCCTTGATATAACCAACTATGCATCGTGAATGCGGTCGTGAGTGTGTGGATGTGGATATAGTGGACTCCTTGATTATTGATCGATTATAGATTAGTTATTGATTGGCTATCGTAAGGTATTGGCCACGTATTTGGGCTAGGCCAAGCATTACCAAGTCATCCCCAGCATTTTCCGGAATTTATTGATTATTGATTGATAAGCTATTGATTGGCTATCGATTGGCTATCGCAAGCTGAAGCAAAGCGCAGCTGCGCGCAGTGACGTCATCGCTAGGCGAGTTTTTGCGAATGCTACGCGCGGAAACGAAAAGCTTAAACAGCTCCGCTGTTAAAACGGCAGAAATCCGTCGCCACACAACAAAGGGGAAACTGGACGCGATGCAACCCCCTGTCCAGATCTTTTTGGACACAACACGGACGGAAAGCGTGTTCTGAACATTCTCAACGCGGCAATGACGTCATCACAGCCACGTACGCATTTTGTTCGCGAACTCGAACGCGCGACACTTATCAGGCTTCGTATCACCTGCGTGTGTTATCATTTCTTGGGTTATATTGGTCTTTGTTTTCTTCGTAAGTCACGAGGGCTCGTACCTGAAGGGCCAGGCTATCACGATTGGCCACCAACCAATCGTGATGAGTCTGATGACTTATGCAGTGACAACGACACAGTCGTTGCGTAACTGGGCCTGTTACAGACAGCACTTAATTTTTGTAATCTTTCCCGCAGTGACGTGAGGCTCGGAATTTTGAGCATTTAAAGTATAAAATTACTTAGGCTTTTTCTTTAAGCTATCAAGAAAGTTCATAACTTCGGCCACATATTTAATGGGACGCTATAGAGGATGTGCGAAGTTGTGTTGTGAACTATTTCTTCTGCAATTGAAAAGTGACCACTCTTACAGTGATGTAATTGTTTACGAGTGATCAAAATTGATTAATTCTGAGTGATCGAAACGAGTGATCAAAATTGAGTGATTGATTGATTGATTAAGTGGTTTTACGTGGCAGAATCCCGATATGACGATGATGATGATTTATTGACATGTCCTTTAAAAAGGGGCGGTGACATATAGTCACCTAGCCTGCTCGATTTAATGAGGTATGCTGCACACGTTTTTCATTCTAGCATTTGTACACTGGCCTAGCCAAGCCCGTTTCGCGCGGCACATCAAAAGCCGTGCTGCGCATGAGCAAGGATCAGTGATGTCACAGGGCTTGCGCACCGGAGCCACCGGAGCCGGCACCTCTCGCGCACTCCGCCACCGCCGGTCTGCGCATTCCAGAGGAGTGACGTCGTAGCCGTGGTAGACGCACTGGCGCCGGCGCGCGTTCGCTCGCTGTGCAGTCGCCGTCTGACACTGCGCTGGAGCCGCTGCGCTTCTGACTGGCGTTTGCCAGTGTGGTATAGCCATGGAGAAGGAGAGCGCAAATGCTGCTCAACAGCGCAGAAGAACGGAGAAGCTTGACTCATCGGATCCCGAAGTAGTTGCCTGGCAATTAGCGGTTGAGCGTAGGAGACAACCAGGAAAGCTAAGAATAATCAGCTGAACCTTTGCTAACGCTACGTATATCCTGGCATAGCCGAGCTAAGCCACTGCAACTTTTTTGTATACATCTCCATAATCTTTTCTTTTTTACCTTCCTCAAAACTTCTCTATCTACCTCCTATCACTACCTATGCCTATTCATATCTGGGTAGGTATCACTATCTGCCCCTATACGAATATGAGGCGGGTAGTATGGTGATGAAAGTCTGCATTAATTTTTACCACCTGCCTTTCTTTAACGGCGACCTATATCGAAGTACACGAGTGTGTTCGCATTTGTCCCCATCGAAACGTGGCCGTCGCGACAGGGGTCGAACCCCTGACAGAGAGCTCAGCAGCACAAAGCTACTATATCCAATTGGCTACCGCGCCGTAACACGATTAAATTAATTGTAATCAACAAAGAGCTCATATCAGTGAACAGGGAACGCATTCCAGCGTAAAGGAACAACTTAACGTAGCAAGTTTGGATAACTCTCCTGCCGCAAAAAAAAAAAAAAAAAAAAAAAACGAGCGCATGCACACACGCGCGCGAGTAAATTAGTTGTAATCAACAGAGTGGTATCGGCTGGCATGTTGTGCGAAGAAACGGCGATTTAGAAACAGGGCAATAGTCGATACGAAACACACGAGCGATTCTCTTTTGTTTCTTCCATGTCCTCGTTCGAAAGCGCCGTTTCGTCGTTCCAAGCGAGGTCGGGGGTTTCGATCCTCGGACCACGCGACCGAACTTCTATAAGGGAGGAAAATGCAAAAGCGCTCGTGTACTCGGATTTATGCGCGCGTTAAAGAACCCCACCAGGTAGTCGACATTACTTCGGAGTGGGCTCACTGCAGCGTGCCTCTTATTCATATTGCGGCTTTGGCGCGTATAAAACCGCAGAAATATTTTTTTTCCCGCCCAAGTAGCCCAAGTGCATTGTAATCTGTGACGTCACGTGACGTATGGCGCTGGAGTCGGTGCGAAACTTAGAAAAGGGAAGATGTTATCCGCTTACATAGAGCAGTTGTTTTTGTGCCACATGAGTGAAGATGAAGTTTTCAAGAAGAATCCATTGCCGGCCTAAACCGATTTAGCGCTGATCTTTAAGCGTCCGCTTATTGGGCACTTGCATGCAGTCGCATGACAGTCGGGTGCACATGTTAGTCTACGGTTTTCAGCGGTACACCAACATGTGCTCGAGGAAATTTCATGCTCTTGTTGCGACAATACGAGCCTTAAAAGGGCGGCGGAACTCCAACCCATTGTTCTCCACACGCATGACATGCCTTCAGATGTCCAAGGCGAACCCAGGAACATAAGCGGCTTAGACGATCCGTCAGCAGTCGCGCTGGACTACGTGTAATGGTAAGAGAGCAATTTAATTAATTAATTAATTAATTAATTCATGCGGGTATTACCTCACAGGCTCGAAGATAGCATAGAGTGAGCGGGGGAGAGGGCGGGATGAGCTGCACAAAATACGCCCGGTCGAACGCCTCAACAAAGAACGCCACTACAATGAACGCCACTACCTGTATAACGAAGGATTCCGTATGGCCCGTCCAAAATCCAATGTTACATGTGTGTTGTGCACGCCACTACAGCGAAGACTATCTACAATGAATTCGCCCGTGCAACGGGGGAATTTAAGCATCCCCGAAGGTTCGTTTTACAACGAACGCTCGAAGGCACCGGTACCTACATTGCACTCCGCATTATCTACTGCAGCATCCCATCTCTGCCGCAAAAAACAAAGCTGAAAAAAAAAAACATATATATATATATTTTTTTCAGCTTTGTTATTTGTATATATATATACATTTTTTTTCAGCTTTGTTTTTTGCGGCAGAGATGGGATGCTGCAGTAGATAATGCGGAGTGCAATGTAGGTACCGGTGCCTACGAGCGTTCGTTGTAAAACGAACCTTCGGGGATGCATATATATATATATATATATATATATATATATATATATATATAGTAATGAAGTCGAAGCACAAGCTCGGTAACCCGGGCAAGGGGGTAACCCGGGCAAGGGGGGGAGACGAGAAAGAAGTGAGGGACAACAGGAAGTGGTTAGCATGGTCGCAGGCCGGGGGGCACTATATCGTAAACTAAAAGAAAGATAAGCTTGAATTTGATTTTGTATAAAAGAGAACAGGCGTCAGCATAGCATGCCCGCTGTTATGGCACTTTTCTCACAACAGACCATTTTATGTCTGCGCTTGCAGGTACAGTCGCCGGCGACGTTGACGCCGGCAATTGTGGAGCCGCGCAGCGTTCGGCGTCGCCTTCGCCAATGCGTTCTCTCTCTTTAAAAAAATGCAAATATGTGTTTACATCTAACGTACGTCGTCACCAATTCTTAACGATATTGTTGTAAATAAAGAGAAATGCTAAATGTAGGACTCGGGATTCGAACGCTGAATGTTGAGAGATATTTTATTTTTTCTGATAGTCTGGCTGCTGATATTGACTATGCGTTCAGGGTGTAGCATACATTTAGTTTAGGGGTAGAAGAGCTCATAACAGCAATTGGGTGTAAAACATGTCTCTGTCCAGTGAAGCGGTAAATCGGGCTACTCCGTGCTGTATTCGATCTTCTACCGAACGTATGTTCATATGAAACGGAGGTTGTGAGGGATTAGGCGAACACCTTAAACACTGCCACGTTTAATGTTGTTCTCTGGCGTGTTATATTGCGATACACACGCGAAAATGTTTGTGCACAACCTGGCTCGAGAACTGACGGAGGTGACACGCAAATACTGGGAACGGAGAGAGACCGGATGACCAGCTTTACCGAGATCACCAAATACTTTAAATTGGGAAGGGCCCCATTTCCCCCCGGCACACTCCTCGCTAAGCAGACGGCAAGCGACGGCATGGCGCTTGTTACAAACAGATACATATCCGAACCCGGTGGCCTACTACCGTTACTATCCAGAACTTTACACCGATAGATGCAGATTCTGTCAAGAAAGGGCGGACTTACAACATATGGTTTGGGCTTGTCCCGGGACACACACTCAGAATAAAACGCACCAGACCAGAGAGCAGTAGGAGGCCGCGCTGCTCAGCTCTGCACCGGAAGACCAACTTAAAGCAATCCAACAGGCCGAAGATGCCGCCAGAGCCCAAGGGCTCGAGGCCGTCATCTAGGTAGAGAGGCCTAGGTCTCACAAATCTGCTGTACAAAAGTAAAGTTTATTCCTCCTCCTCCTCTGTACCGCTGTAGCATTGTTTCCATGAACTCAACGCAAGCTGGTTGAGTCAGAAGGCGAGCTGACTCAGCTTGGCTGTTGGCTTGAGCCGACTGCGTAATTACGTTGCCATAGGCGGTTTAGCTAATCAACGCACCCCTTGCAGGTGGTTTGGCCGAACTCGACTAGACGCTTGCGTGGCTCGACCCGCTCGCGCTTCCATGAACCGTTTTGAACTGAAAGGTTTAAGTTAGTGATCACCGTCTTTCTTTTACTACATCGGCGCTAATTGATGATTGTGATGATATACGTGCATATCATCACAATCATCAATTACCGCCGATATAGTAAAGAAAAGTCGACAGTGATCACTTTAGCATACGCTAAAGATGATGAAAGCGATAGACTGCGCGCTCACGAGACATTAATTAAATTCCTTGATTCTGATTCGAATGCGTTGTTACTTCCAATTATTTTCTACCACCAAAGGTCGTGGGTTAGAGTGCCTTAATTAACTCTAGCTTAATTACCTTCGCCCTAATTAACGTCAAAAGTCGAGTATTCGAGTGCCTTAATTACCTCCCTCTTAGTTGACTGTGCCTTAATTAACTTCACCTAGCTTAATTAACACGAAAAGTCATAGGTTCGACACCCGCCAAAGGTCGTGGGTTCGAGTGCCTTAATTAACTGTATCTTATTTAAATGAACCCTAATTAACTTTGACTTTACGCCAAAGGTGGTTGGTTCGACCATCAAAGTGGCCCCGTCTATTTTGGTGCCATAACACCAGACGGCAAATTCTAGGTGCGATCGAGCGCGTTATGCGCTCGGGCTGTCGGCGTCTCCTGTCGTCGTCGTAGTCGTAGTCGTAGTAAAGCAAGCGGCTCGTGCTCGCGCTCGGCACGCGCTCGTGCCACTGCTCCCGCATTCGTCGTCGTCTTCCACGGCTGGCCGCGTTGCCGCTCATCATTCCAGCGTAGAATTTCACTTCTCTTCTGTCGTCGTAATGGGGAGGCCGCGTTTACAGGGTTATGAGCCATTGCTTAAGGCAGTATGAGCCCATTAGCGGTGCATCACGGCATGCTTCGCACGTCCCCAGGTTTCACGTTAGTGGAGCTGCACTTCGCTCAATGGGGCAGTTGACACCTGCGCATAAATTTGCACCTGACGTTCGGAGCACGTGACGCGATTTTTTTCTGAGACTTGAACACATCTTAATATGTAAACACTATCATGCCACACAGCTCAGCTCTTTCTACTGCGTTTTATCACTTTATATCACTTCATATCACTTTATATCATTCCAATCAGTTTTTTCGCTAACGCCGGCCAATGGATTTTTCAGACTTTCGCCTTAATAACCGCATTGCACTCTACTCCTGTAAAGAGTGCACCGCCGTAGATATAGACATGTTGAGGCAAAGCCGCTGTACGGCACACTTTCGGGAAATAGAGCGAGTTCGCTTGCGGGAGGCAAGGGTATATGGAAGGCCGACAAGAAGCGAGCATTAGTTACACAGATAAAATTAACGGTGCGGCCGTAATTTTTCTAAGACGGAAAGGGTCAACCAAGTGTCGACGCTAAAGAAAACAAGGTCAACGCAGATGAGCGTGAAATACGACACGAATAAAATGCAGAATGAGTAAACAATGAACATGAAAAGGAGACAGAATGGAGAGATGTAGTTAGCGATTGATCATCGAATCATGCATGCATGTCGACTACCATGCATGTCGACCTCGTCTTTTTTGGCGTCGACACTTGGTTGACCGTTTTTATTATTATTATTATTATTATTATTATTATTATTATTATTATTATTATTATTATTATTATTATTATTATTATTATTATTATTATTATTATTATTATTATTTTCGCGCACACGTGCAACCAGCGCAACGCACTATGTTTTTTGGTCGCGAGTGCAAGCGGTGCGCTGTGGCCGCTGAACGCAGAAACGTGTCACTCCGCTCGCTCGGTGGCCAGTAAGTCGAGATCTGCGAATGATCCTGCGTAATAAATGCGTCACATTCTGCGACACAAAAGTAGTGGGTTTAACGTTAGATTGAATTACGTGGCACATAGCTATGCCCTTCTGTCATATATGTGACAAACTACTTTTTACAGCAAAGCTGTATATGGACTAGGGCATTCCGTTTGTTAGCGAGCAGAAAGCCCTGCTCCACAAGGCGATCACGTGATCACAAAGCCGAGAGTGAGGGGGCGCGAAAGAACCACAAAGGGAAAGAGAACGCCCGTTTCTTTCGCATCGAAGCGCGGTTTAGCGGCCACCTGCGTCTGAAACCACGTGTCTTGTGACGCAGTTGGCTCGGACGTGGAACCACGAAGGGGAAGAGAACGCTCTCGCATCGAAGTGTGTCCGTGACGTAGTGCCTGTCCGATAAGGGTATAGAGGCTCCATTTTTGGCTCCGATGTTGCGATGCGGCGGCCGCGAGTGGTTCGTACGCCCGAGGAACAGCGAATGTACGAGGAACGACGTCGAGAGCAGCGGGGGGAATTTGACCGTCGACGTCACGCCGCCGGCGCGGCGGTGAAGGCTCATTCACACTAGGCCTACACGACACCGATTTCAGTCTGCCGACTGTTGGCGACAGCGTTTTCCTTTCTTTTAAACCGTTGGTCACAGCGTTTTTCCGTCCTGTAAACTGCTGTCGCCAACAGTCGACAGACCAAAATCGGTGTCGTGTCGGCCTAATGTGAATTAGCCTTGAGAGAACAAGAACGGCGCCCGTGCGGGCTAGGGAATAAGAGCTCTACTACCAACCACCATAGGCAGTTTCGCTGGTCAACCACCTTCGCGGAGTGGAATGGCCGATGATTTTTTGTTCTCTTTTTGCCGCGAATGCAAGCAATGAGAGAAGTTTTTCTAGCCTTCGCAGCGTTGCCTGTTACGATTGAAGTGGAGCGTATGCTTGACGGTTTTGCACAAAAAAAAGAAAAAAAAAAGTAGGCAGATCCAACGCACGTGTTGGTATCTATGCGGAAGCGAAGCCTAAATAAAATGGTTAATTAAATGGTTGGCAACTAACGGCGATGCGTAAAAAATTTGGCGGTGACAGGTGTATGCACAGAAAAGTACGGCAAGTGTAGCGCAGCATTTAGGGACTCTGTACTTCCTGTGCCACAGCGGGACATGCCCATTCTGAAGGATTGGCCCAAAAACGCGAGCGCACCCCACAGTGGCACACATAGAATGGCTATAAATAAAAGAAAATAAATTAAATCGAAGAATTCGTGAGATATATTTAACCATTCCATTAAAAGATCGGTGTGCTATATGGATGTTCCGTCAGCTGGCATTATATCTTCATGTTTTACGTAGGGATCGTACTTTGTCAGACGTGCCCACGCTAGAGGATTGGTCAAGAACCCCGTGGTACATACTGAGTGGTTAATCAAACAATATAGTAAGCAAATCAGAGTATCAAGTAAATATAATTCACCATTACAATAACAGATCGGTGTGCTTTAGAGGCGCTTGTGAGTCACCCGTCGAGATGGTGTATTGGCTACGACGTTGTGTTGCTAAGCCAAAGGTCGTGGGATCGAATCCCGGCCATAGCGGCCGCATTCGAATGGGGGCGAAATGCAAAAAGCACCCATGCACCGCGCATTGGGTGCATGGTCACCGGGTGGTCGAAATTAATCCGGAGCACCCCGCTACGGCGTGCATAATAATCATATCGTGGTTTTGGCACGTAAACCCCAGAATTTCTTTTTTATCTCGACTGGTTAATGCTTCCATCCGCTTCGATCGTATCAATCTCTTCCCTGCTTTTTTTCCCACCAATACTCTAAACGTGTCTTGCTTATCTCGACTGCTGATTGGTTGATGCTTCCATCCACTTTAAACCCAAGCGCCTCTGGAAAGCAGACGTTACCTACGCGTCTCACTGGGTGAATCCCTTCGCATTCCATTAGGATGGGCCGAGTGGTCTCCGGATTTTCGCTGAAGCACATGTATGCCCCATCTTGTTGCGAATGCTTGCTTCTGTATGTTTTTGTCCTTAGGAAACTAGCTCGGGTCTCAAACAACAAGGCACTGCCCTTTGTGTTATCGTACAGATTTTTCCACTCCTAATTTCTTTCTACCCATTCTTGTACATCTCCGTGGTGCTGAAAAAAAAATCTGTTGCAGCGCCATCTGTACGAGTGCGCAGAAAGTAGCTAGCGGCCGTCATTGTGCGTGAGCAGTCTTGTGCGCTTGACGCGTGTGATCTTTAGCGTGGCTTGTTGAATCGACGTTTGCGGTGAACATGATCCAGTTTCGTGCTCTTGCCTGGCGACTGTGATCTGGCGCCATGCCAGTAATTTGCTGTGTGCCACTGCGCGCGCTGTTTGGTGTGTTTCTCGAGTCCGGACAAAATAATGTGAGTGCTTTCCTGCTGTTTCGCACTTCCATTGTGTTCTTGCATCAGTAGGTATACTGGCTTGCTTATATCGCTAGACGTGTAACTGATTCATCTACAAGCCATCTAGCTACGGCTTCACCATGAAAATAATAGGTAATACCCTTAAACCTGAACCGACTTGCGGTTTACGGTTGTTGGTTTGTGGGATGCGGCAGGATATTCACCGGGCGCTACCCCATCGTTCTGACCACTTGCCACACTAAGCGCGGGGATATGTCGTTGTGCCATACCGCGAAAGAAACGTTTTTGTGATCGTGCTGCGCGTGTAAGACGTTACATTGGCGGAAACCGTTTGTGGATTGGCACAGCTCCTCAAATGTTTCTGCTGTAGAAACTTGGTCTTCGCCGTTATGTTGGTGGCGAAACGCGTCTGCTTCGCCTTGTTCGTAGGCCCGTCCTTTTTGCCGTGCGATGTGGTCAAGCAAGAAAGCTAAACGTGTGGGGACCGACAATTGGTCAGACTTTCCCTTGCATTTCGACTGACGGGCGGATTAACTGTGTGGGCTATCGGCGTCAAATGAAACGCGAACTGCGGAGCGGCGTGGCCGAGGTTATGCCTCGTCATTGACAGGCTCGCGTGTCCGGTTTGACCGCACTGTGCTATCATGCTCCCCATGCACTGC
This sequence comes from Dermacentor silvarum, assembly GCF_013339745.2. Classification (NCBI taxonomy): domain Eukaryota; kingdom Metazoa; phylum Arthropoda; class Arachnida; order Ixodida; family Ixodidae; genus Dermacentor; species Dermacentor silvarum. Next base: position 48,568,377 of record NC_051164.1, on the reverse strand, counting down.
GATATCCGAAGGTGCAGTTTTGCGCCCGCCCAGCAGTCATCGTTAGAGATCGATTCGCCCATTCGCTTTGCCTGTATAGGGTGCGATGGTGCTCGCAATGTATACTGCGATTATGTTCGCTTCTGGTTCCTTGGAATTTTCGCTTTCTCGCTTTCAAATAAAAGATAACCAAAACGGAAACGAAAATATCGCAGTCTAGCGAGAGCATCATCCTACGTTGCAGTCAAACCGGATGTGCATGTCTGTGAATGGCGATGACAAGAGTTACTGTATAGACTGTACAGTAATTCTGCAGTTGACTGGCCGACTGCGCGCACTGTATAGTACCTTCAGATATGCTTCGGCCAAGCGCTCCGCTGTTCGCATTTCATTTGACGCCGATAGTACGCGCAATTCTAATCCGCGCAGCGACTGCCCTGTGGGCAGGTTAAACGGAAAATCGCGTTAAATTTTCAAGTTATTGTAACATGGTTTGATCGAGAGAGAAAAACCCGATTATTGTTTTTGTTACCGTGAAGCTGTGTGCATTTCATATAACTTGGTCTGAAAGAAGAGAAATTCGCAATGACACAACCATGTGCGTAAGTAAACCACAGTCGCACTTGTTTATCGAGTATTTGAAACATTATCTGGTGTTACATTACATCGTTCTTTATTATTCTTTTTTTTTTTCGAGAGAGAGCATTGTTGAGGTGACAGTATGTTCCATCTATGATGAAAACACTTTGACCGGGATGTGATGCAAAAAGTAGATCGTAGCCGTCAGGAGAGATAGTTCACACTTTTGAAGGCGACCACGGTCTGCCCTCAGCATCACATTCATCAGAACAACAGTATTGTGGTTGCAGGCGAGCTTCCCTGCCGGGCAGTCGCAGCTTCTATCGTTGATGCGTGCCGTGTCGTCTATAATGAAACTATCACGCAATACGGCGGCGCGTTCGTTTTTTTTTTTTTTTTTTTTTTGGGGGGGGGGGGGGGGTTGGAAGCATGTTGCATTCATGAAGATGATGAACCCGCCGCTGGAAATAAAGATCGCTCAGCTTCTGCATCCATTACTTTAGATCAGAAAATCAATTGTTGCGCAAACGCGTCTGTAATAGGGGATTTCAAAAATGTAAAGCGCCATCTATGGACCTGCCGCAAGGCACTGCAGTTCAGCTCCGTTTGTTGATTTCAAATGCAGTACCAGTGTTGTACATGTTCCTCAAAAACAGGAACGAAAGATCGTTCCCCGTTCCTTCCCAATATTGAAAGGAGTTCCCGTTACAAGCTCCTTTAATGCGAAAGGAACGCGTTCCAGTTACACTTCGAACATTGGAACGTGTCGTTACATTAACGTTACATTAACGTTGCATTTCATTCTTTTTATTAAAATATAGTGTCGGATGATGCTGAGGCGAAATAAAGTGACCAATTAAAACTCGCATCGAACTACGTATATTAAACGAATTTGAACATCGCCGACAGCAGATTATCTAGAGATAAAAAGAATCTAAATAAACGCTCCTATAGACGAATTTTTTTCAGGGAGCACCGGACATGCTCCAGACATGTCTAACTACAACTTTGGTGCTCGTCTATTAAAAGTGCAACACATATGGCACCTTCCACTTCGCTCTTCAAATGCGCAGTCAGGACACCGCTTCAGATGTGCAACTGATAGGAAGTTACTCACATGCACCAAAAATAATTAAATTTCTTGCCCAAGAAACCGCATCGAAAGGAACAATACATAGGCGTTTAATGAATGCTGATTCAATATTGCAGTGTGAGGGGAAGAAAATGTCCACTATACATATTCGCAGCTTAGTAAAGTCCCTTGTTTAAACTCGGCAAGAGTTGGATCTCGATGCTGGTGTCCGACAGACGAGCCCGTTGCTTCGTCAGCACTTCGTTGGCAATGTTGAAGAGCCGTTCCACCGAAGCGCTTGAGGGTACTGCCGTCCTGTACTTGAGGAAAAGTTGGCTCAGTCCCTCGAAGTTCTTCATCTCAGCCAATAAAGTATATATACGGACTGTTAGAAATTAGACTAAATACATTTTCTCGTGTATTGTTGAAATAGGAATGTATAATGTTATGCATGTATGATTCTGTGTAACTAATAAACATTTCATGTACCTTCCCCGCTATAATCTCTCACGAGATTGGCAGTATAAATAAATAAATAAATAAATAAATAAATAAATAAATAAATAAATAAATAAATAAATAAATAAATAAATAAATAAATAAATAAATAAATAAATAAATAAATAAATAAATAAATAAATAAATAAATAAATAAATAAATAAATAAATAAATAAATAAAGCCCATATCGGGATCCAATATCGTTGATCAAGCACGAGTGTAAATCCTATGTAGGGCTCCGATATAGTCGACCTAGCATGTTTATCGTCGTTAGAACTTAGACTAATGCCTATATGTAAGGCTCTATAGTCGCCAAAACACGAAAATCACCGGCAGTAACCAGTTAATGCCGATATCCAGCTTTAATATTGTGACACGGCTTTCCAGAGTATCATCGATCTGAAGCATCTATATGCATGAGCAAGCTCCCGGCAATTGTATACACACGGCCGGTTGTGCATCAGTGTTTCGGCGAAACGTTTGTAATCAGGGCTGTACCGCAGTGCGGGCGAGACTCGCCCATCATATGCGGAAGACAAACTAACCCAGCTTCTTGCCGCAATGCAAAATCAGTGAACATACATAGGCAAATAACAAGGGCATACAAAAAAAAAAAGAAAGAAAAATTGTGAAGTCATTGTGCCTTATGAAGAACCCGAGCCAGCGTTAAGGAACATATTGGGGCACTTCGTGTGACATGAGCATCCCAGAACGTTACCTCAAGTCACCAGACAGCCCAAGAGGAGCATAAGCCCCTGTGCATTTAATGATTACATGCGCGATTTTTCTAGTGTTCCTATATATAGCATATGTTCACCGCAGCGTCTTGGGAGTTATATTTATTTGAGCATATCAGCTACTAGCAGCACAAAACTGCTCTAGCAAAAAACACGAATCATGCAAAAAAAGTTCCATTTTGCGGCGAAACTATGATGTTCAGTAAAAACAAAACTTGGAAGGTATCTCGTCAAGAACTATAGAAGCGAAGTGTCAAAATCAGAGTGCCCGGCGAGGCTCAGCAGTCGAAGGGTCCAGCCTCGGCAACGATCCTGAGCAAGGGGCCCCTGCTGTTTTTGAGCTTGCATCTACCGGCAGGGTCGTCCAGCTGGACGTCGAACACAGCGACGGGGGCATCGCCGATCCCGTCGTCATACGCTTTGCGCATGCGCCGGCACAGATCCTCGGCACGCGCGAATGCGGCCACCTGCGGAGTCGGCGCGCGTACGTGAGGGCGCGTCTCAAAAGCGGAGTGATTAACTCAAGAAGGCACCATTCCTGAAGAGACAGAAACGCATTCTCTCCAACATTCGTGATTATGTGCAACGCCACCGTATACGGAGACAGAGATTCACGTTGCTGGAAGACAGGCGTGCAAACACAGACACTATAGATGGAACGAAAAGGAGAACACACAAGCGCTGTATACTTTGTGCCCGTGTTCGCATGCGCGTCTTTCAGCTACACGAATCCCGATCAACTTGTTCAACTTTAACTCGCTTACAGAGAAAGCGAATGACACTCGCTGCCTTCTCTGTCTTGGTGTAGTCCACGATGCATATTGGGCTAGTTCCCAACGGAACTATAGCCCGCCAACATACGCATAGCGAAGCTCTCCAGCGTTAGTTGTCGCCGATGCGCGTGAGCAGGGCCCGGTTCTTTCTAAAGTTTCTAATGTCAGTTCGCTTACGACGTTCGAACAACATTCCGATTTCTTGTTTTAGCCTAACGTGACATTGGAAACTTCCGATTTGTGGAGTACTTAGCCTCACAATTAATTATTAGTGTTATTGCTCAAATATCATAGAGCTCTGCCGACACGCAGACTTACTTGAACACAGTGAATCATGCAACAAATGAGTTGTCAAGCTTAGTGGATATGGCATTGTGTTGCCGAGCGAGAAGCCGTGGGTTGGATCTAGGCCCCAGCGGTTAACGTTCTGTACCGTGCCGTGAACGCAGGGTAAAGAACTCTGGGTGGTAAAAATTAATCCGGAGTCCCGAACAACAATGCGTCTCATAATTAGATCGTGGTTTTCGCACGTAGAATCTAAGACTATAGTTAAAATTTAAAGGATTTCCAGTGCACTTTTTCAACATAAGCATATGCAAATTTCCTATAAACTGAGAAATTACGGCAAAAAGCAGCTCTTGTTGACTGGAACGTTAATGCGCTTATCGTTGAAGCAATGTAACGACGTACCGCGTTGCCAACGCCGTTACGTGTCATGTATAAGGCGTGTACCTACTGCAGCCGGGCTTCTCTCTCGCGCTTATTCCCTCTGGGCACGCTGTGATATCTATCGGCACCACCACGAAGACCGCGTGTAGTGATATCCAATGTATACTAAGACATAACCAGTGGCCCGAGTTGGCGTGAATCAGGTTCGTTGAAGACCGGCACATACCGAGCGGCGTCGGATACCGAGGGACCCAAGTTGGTTCGACGGTTTCGTCTTGAACCCGGCTGCTTCAACACAGCAGGCCAATGCACCACCCATTATAGACCATGGACCAACCCAGTGATCCAGGTTGGTGTGAAAGACGTTATGCGCGGAGAGGACACGATATAGCTTCGGATTGTGACTTGAATATGCGAGAATAACGGCATCGTCACGTGACGATATCGCCTGATGACGAAATATGATGACGTCATCACGTTAAAACAGTAAATTGTCATTCTGCATGAAATATGAGAAGCCCTGAACCTGACCAATAAGTGTACGCTGTCGTGAAGGGCCGTAGCCTTTTATTTTAGGTCATATTCGTATTGCTCTCAGGATGTCAGCACTTATTAATGCGATTATCACTATTAGTGTACTTCATGTACTTTCCGGGGGCTCTCTATCTGTCAGGCTGCCTGTCTGTCTGTAGCCGTTTTCCCGCTAACTTGGGTCACTGTAAATGGGTAGCCCATAGTCTAGTGGTGGGAGCGCCGCGCTGTTGTGATGAGGGAACCGAAAGCGATCGTCGGGCCAACTTGTGTCACGGATATGCGACGTTCTATATATGTGCCGTCATCAGTTAGCCCGTTACACGCCAATTTGTGTTACTGCGCATGTGCCACAACTTATGCGCCGCTCTTCAGAGAACCTGGTATGTGAAACTGGGTAGAGTTCACTGGTAGAGTTCACTGGTAGAGTTCACTGGTAGAGTTCACTGGTAGAGTTCACTGGTATGTGAAACTAGGTAGGTACCTCACTTAAAATGAAACCGTTTCCCGCCATCTTGGGTCACTGGGTATGCGTAACTGGGTGTCTGCCACTCTTCAATAACAAGAGGATCTTTCGACATTTATCCGGTGCTGATCGAACCAGCGACATACATATTGAGACAGCTTTGCCTGAGTCTATATTTACGCAGGCGCCACGCGCAAACTTCGCGGCGGCGTCCCTAGATGTCGCATCGTGTTCAGCGGGTAGCGCGAGAGGAACCCGGCTGCATACACGCCTCATACGTGAGTCGTTTCGGTGATGGCAACACGCGGTGTCGCTATATAATTGTTTCATACAGTCATCGTGAGATGGTTTCTAGCGGAATTTTCATCTCCGGGTGGAAGTAAAAGCTCACCTCTCCTTTCGCACTTCCCAAGGCCATGACACATTCCTTGTCAGACTTGGTGTCGCTCACTTGCAAGTCGCACACGAATGGGTAGGCCGTCTTGCTCTTCCACTGCTGCAATCCTTGAAACGACGCTGCGACATTCCTTATGGGCAGCCGGAAATGTCGCATTTGTAGTTTCCTCTATGTTGTAGATGTCGGGAGCGATCTGCAACAGAAACTGTAGCTAATGAGGGTATTGTGGCGCAATGTAAAACAACAAAAAGGAAGAAAAAAGGAGACGACACTCTTTCGGTCGTCTCCTTTTTCTTCCGTGCGTTATTTTACATTGCGCCACAGCACATTTATTAGTTAGCTTTCTCCTGCCGGGATCAATCAGTCGATCGATTCATTGATTTGTTTGATTGATTGACCTGTCATGGTGGTTCGTCGCCTATGGAGTTCTGCTGCTGAACACGAGGTAGAGGGTTCGACTTGCGACCGCGGAAACCGCATTTAGATGAAGGAGAAGTGCACAAACAGTCGCGTACTTTTATTTTGGGGCATGTTAACCAACCTCAGCTGGTGAAAAATTTATCCGGAGCCCTCGACTACACTGTCCTTCATTACTTACTGCGCGGTTTCGGGACGTTAAACACGACAATTTTTTTTATGCGAAAGCGTCAAATGACTCATTGAGCAAAAAGATTGGCGGCGTCTGTTGAAGGGAAACGGCACCTAAATTCCCAATGGCTGCGACACTGGCTCGCGCTTGCGGGCTCGGGCCTCGACCGAGCAGAGCGGCCGAAATGGAACAAATGCTGGCGCAGTAGCACGCCAGGTGTTGCGTGAGGGGAGAGGGCATCACCGCGACGCCACGTCACCAGCGTGCATCGACGGAGCAGAGACGGCGACGGGCGTCGCGTCGACACGCCGTTGTGGCTGCTGGCTGCTTCGGCGGTCTCTCATTGTGCAGGACGTCGGTGGCATGCGGCGTCCTTGATTTCTCAGCAATATCGTCTCATATCTCAATATCTCAATAGCAATATCTCAGCTATAAAATACACCACAGCAAAACTTGAAAACATTACTCGCAGCGTAAAACTCGAAAGAATGCTCAGCGGTGTTCAGTTGAAGATTAATGCTTTCGCATTCACAACTCATATGAAGTACTTAGGTGTCCTTGAATTTCTTCAACCTTTCTAAATAACCGATTAATCGGTTGATTGATTGATGGGGCTTAAAGTTCTAATCAGCACATCAGCTATGGGAGACAACGTAGTGGGGGGGATCTGGTTTGAATGTTATTGCCCGGTCTTCGTTAAAAGAGCACTGACAGAAAAATCTGTGTTTTCTTTCGCTTTATTACACAGCTGTAAACTCCACATTGCGTAATGGGTCCTACATTTTTCAAACGCCCAACAAACCTATTCTAGCATCTTCCTAATTTCGATGGTGTAAAAACAAGACTTCCAACAATCCGGAAGCAGTGCTGCACAGGGTGTGCATTCTTTATGGGACGCTAAAGAGACACATTTAACCACTTTAGATTGATAATGTGTTCTTTGTTTCTATTCTACTGGCCAACCACTGTGTGCGCATATTTTCTCCCATCAAGTTTTCGCAGCTCCGTTCGTTTGTATAGCCACCGCGCACATTTTAGTCTTCTTTGCAACGTGTGAGTGTGGCAGCCACGCTTTGCTGTCGCACTCGTTGTATTTTCGATGGAGCGTGCGCTGAGCCCGGTTAACTAAAACTTACGGACGCGTGATCCCGTGTTGGGGCGCCTTTTAAAGCCGATAGCTTGTTTTGGCTCTTTCGGCCGTTTTAGTAGTCGGCCGGTGGTAGGAGTTCGATGATCGGTCGAAGGTCCGTGGTCGGTCTCGACGAGGAAAACGTTCGTTCTCTCGCTCTCGTTCACTCACTCGTTCGTTCGTTCGGACTATTCGCTTACATCGGCTATTATCGTCGATAATGTTGCACAATCCTTGGCGGTTTCAATTTAATGCCCTGACGCTCTCTCCTATAGTTGTTTGCATTCTCCATGCCTGAAAGCGTATTTGCGAAATCACCCTGCTCACCGAGAGAGCGTAGACGAACTTGTCCGCCACCGCAGAGTCCGCGGACGGCGAGGCGTAGAGGTGCCTGATGCGGAGGAAAGCGGCTGTCGTCAGGCGGCGCTCTCCGGCGCACGTGACCTCGCCCGGCGAGCGGAGCTTGTGCGTGGAAATGACCACGTGGTCGAGCTCGGGGAGCAAACGCGACAGCTGGTAGGGGCCGAGAAGATGGGGCAGCGGGGGTACCGTGAGCATCACGCGGAGTGAACGAGACTTGAAGAGCTTCACGAAGGACGGGAAGTCGACTGTCGGATTTCCCACACCGGCTTGGCTGCATGCGTCGCCCGGTCGGATCCAGTCGATGTTGACACCCTGAAAGGCGACAGAAATAAGTAATTACAGTCGAACCCGGATATATCGAATCTTAAGGGGATGACACAAAGTTCAATATATAGGTAATTCGATATATAAAATAAAAACTTTATACAAAAAATTTCAAGGGGATTTTACAGCTGTTCGTTATACACAATAATTCGTTATATGTGGGTTCGATGTATCCGGGTTCGACTGTATACCGACATGCCTTGAGGCAAGCAGCGCGAAAAATAATCCGACTGAAGGACACAGCGCTGGCTATCAAATGCGGGATTTTATTGAAATATTGCTAATAAACACGGCTCAGAAGAAACGCAATATAGAAATACGTACGCTACGCAATGACAAATTTATATCGTTATATATCGTCCTCCTAATGATCTAAGTCATCTTTTTTTGCGCTTCCCCCAGTAAAATCGAAACTTTGTTGCTGGCCATTCCTCAAGAAGCTTATCCATGAGCTAAGCCCGATCTAGCAGCTTAACAGACTACTCAGTTAGCCGAAACGAGTGCCGAAATGTCGAGATGTCCTGCTCAAACGTGACGACCTTCTGTGCCCCAATGTCACAACAAGTACACCTTCTGTTAAACGAACCCTAACCAACGCGACGGTAGAACAGCGCGACCGAAGGGTCAAAAGAGATAGGACGGGACGAGGCGTTGACCACCGACAAGTGCGGTTATTTTGCAACCACAATACATACGCTTAAGGAAGGGAAAAGAAAGAGGCTCCCAAAAATTTGGGTAAGTTAAATTTGATATCATTACTACTATTATAAATTTACTAATCTAGCTTGACTACTTAACACTCCGGCATAACTTAGCCCTCTTGGAGTGTAGCACAAGAGACAAGTGGACACGAGAAGAGGACAAGAAGGAACTGTTCATGTGCGTTCATGAGCACATGTTTATGTGCTCACGAACGCGCATGCGTCCTGGTGTTGTTTAAGCTGCACTATAGTATTCCAATAGGGCAAACCAAGAAGCCCGCATCGCATACAATGCAATGCCATGCGATGTCATTCTATGGGATGCCATCGCTTTCAGGCACTGCCATCGAAATATTTACTTTCACCATATTTTTTTGCATCATCAGAATCAAGAAAAACGTTCAGCTGTGGTATAGCAGAATAAGAACTATTAATTCGGCGAGTTTTGTCAAGTGCACAGCATATGCACCCCAAGCGAGAACTCTCCACAGGAGGGTGGGCTATGAGAACGTTAACCGCTTCGCGTCTAGCATACTTTGAAAGTACCTATCCGCTTGGAACACGTCTTACCAGATGTGTTTCAAGGTGTATGCGACACCTTTCAAATATATTTATTTTCATCACTGATCTAACTTTTGATGTACTATCTTGGGCATTGCAACTATGCGCACAGCGCCTGAAGAGCAGTAATAATTTAGGGTCGGGCGAATATTCCAAGTTTGAAATTAGAATATTACGCACTAACTAGTATTCGTATTTGTATTCGAAATATAATTATTCAGCACTTTCGCTCATTCGAAACTAACCAAATATTTTCACAACCATCTCTTAAAGTCTAGTTACTGTTCTCCATCTGCTAAACGATGTATCGCAAATTATCAGAACAACGACAAAAGGTTTCGAAGCAATGCAGGAACAAAATGGGTGATGCAAGCTTTGTTTTCGGTTTCGCGGTGGTAGCTTGCATGAAAACCTGTGATTTTTGCTCGTAGTCTGTCATTTAGTGTTTTGACGTGTAGCATTTGTATCTTCCAAGCTACAATCGGTGACCTCTTTTGCATGTATCTACAGCACGCAAGTTTTCCATCAGCGTTTTCTTTTCCTTTTCTGATCTTTTTTCGGCAACCATTTATTCGGCATTCTTGCCGAATAAATGGTTGCCGAAGGATTTTCACGAAGCCATACTTCTTGGAAAGCTTGTCTGCGACCGGGCTCTATAAATCCTAGGCTATTTGTGCAGTTGAATTGTTTAAATGATAATTAGTGGTATTGAGTTTTGAAACTGATCCTAATCGTACCGTAGTCACCGGTCTTAATTTTCGCCAGTTAGTACGAGCGTGGTGCCTAAATACACCGAAATAAATATTCCTGCTGTAAATATATGTGTCTGCGTGTGACTATTCAATACGTTCCATTCGACATTCGATACTTACTATTCGTATTCAGTTCGTATTCGAAAAAGTTCATATTCGTTATACCTGCCAACTCTCCCGAATATTTCGTAAACATTACGGTGATCGTTTTACTATTATACGAATGCTGCGTTAAGTCTTACGAAAAATGCTGTTTGCGAAAAAGTTTCGCGCGTCGCGGTATGCGAGCCTCCCGTTGGAAGTTTTCCTACGGTGAAAAGGTGCAAGAGAAGCGCTTGCTTCGAGCAAGGCGATACAGACAAGTTTCTGAAGCAGTCGAAATGTGTAGTAGCAAAGCCGCTGAAAGTGTTGCTGTGATTAAAAAAAAAAAAAAAAAAGCAACGCGTTTTTTGCTGGTCTCGGCTGTTCCTACTCTTCTTCTTCTGATGCTGCTCCTAACACTCGTTAATAAAGTGCGTACGTTTCCCACAAAAAGGCGTGTGCTACAGGCAAGCTCTAAAGCAATACGTGCTACCCCCCTTCCCCGGTTTTGTGCCACAAGGATTTTAACTAATCTTGATGTTCGCAGGTTAGTAGGTACGTATTCGCCCACCTCCAATCAAGTATAGCGTAGCCACTTGCCGAGTAGAAGTCCTTGTTGTTCGCCACGAAATCGACCACGGCTTCGCCGATCGTGGCGTTCGAAACCGCTTCGTGAATTGCGTAGCTGTCTTCCCAGGACCCGCCCAGCGTCAGGTAGACGGGAACGTCCGCGCCCCGATGCCTCGAGGAGGCGAGGGCCTTGAGCGCTTCGCTGACTTTCTTTCCCCGCAACCTGCCAGCCTTGAATTGCGGTCCGGCCTGGCCGATCATCATGGAGTAGTGGACGATGGCGTTGCAGTACTGCACTTGGATGTCGTACGGGGTGTAGGCGAACGTGGTGACGGTCCCGCTGCCCCACATGTATCTGCCGAAGGGGAAATGAGAAAGTCGCCAGCTTTAGCCGTGCGATGACCCATCCTATGCGTCTGACAATGACTGGTGCCAAAGTGTTGGAAGCTTCTGGAACCCCCTCCACCCTTTACTCTCCCCCTCTAGCCACGCTAATACACTGTTCTTTCCATCGCCCTTGTATGTTCTGTAGCATATGTTTGGTTTATAGCGCGATGGTTCACGGACGAAGACTGGAAGCAGAGAGGAACTGTCTGCAGGTTCTGTAGGTTTTGGAGAATCTTTCAATGATTGTTGGCAAAGGTTACCTTTCCCTATTGCGCACTATTTCTCCATAACGAAGCTGTCGCTAGCGTACCCGCTGTCGAAGACGCAGATGACGTGCCTGTACTGCGTGCCCATCGCGTTTGCGCCGCGGTACGTTTTGGAGGGCACGTCACCAAAGTGAGCCGCAGCGTAGGGAGCGTAGTCGCAGCTCTGCGGCGCGATCTCGAAGTCTTCCTCGTTGTAGGACAGGTTCTGCAGTGCGAGACAGCGTGAAAAAAGAAACACGGGGGGCATGGAATTTGCCGTATACTGCATGGCTCAGCATTAATTCTGGACACTAGACGTTCATTTGGCAAATGGAACTACAGAAAAAAAAAGAAATACAATAAAAAACACGAAAGGACACGATTCTTCTTAAGAGGAATCTTATAGCTCGGGCCCAACTTCGATACCGCCTATTCAAGTAGATGTAAAACGCAGAAACGCTTTTATGAGATAAGCACTGGGCCGATTTCAATGAAACTTGTTGCATTCGAGAGCGAAAGGTGAATCCTAGTGGCTGTTGGGAGCGGAATTTCGATTCAGGGCCTGAATTCTTTAAGTGGAATTTTCAAACATTGGAAAGTTTGAAAAAAGTAGAAGCACGAAGTTTACGAATTTGTAGCCCCGCACCTAGAACAAATATCGCGCTTCTATAAACTGTAACCACAGACCATCCAAAGCGGACAAATTTGATATGTCAATTCATATCTTGCGTGAATTTGTTACATTGTTTACATGGGTTTTGCAAACGTCCTACTCAAAAATTAGTGGTCTACTTGAGAGCCACGTATAACACGTCAATTTCGTCCGCTTTCGATGTACTATTAGGTGCAACTGACAGAATTGTGAAATCATTTTTTCTTTGCCGAGTTACAGAGTTGTACATTTCATAGTTTCGTTTTCTGAAAAATTTGCGATTTTTGTCAATTTTTATTAAAATATTGACGACCTAAACAAAACATTCGCAAGCAACAGTAACTAGATTTTAACTTTTTCCTTTTAAATGGAACAAACCTCATCACATTTGGTGGAGTGGTTGCCGAGAAAAACGATGTCTCCTTTCTCCATGTATTCAAATAGGAGCCCCGAGCTAATGCTTCCTCCCAACACTAACGTTATTTAGGAAGCTAACACAGCAAGGTGAACGAATGTTTCAGCACCTCGCATCCAAAGAATTTGCGGCCGCCTTGGCCGTCAATCGAGCCCGCGACCTAACCCGGCCTCAACACGTCTCAGACACATTAAATGACATGATGAGGGATTAGATTTGATACGTTTAAATGCGAATTGTTTGTTTCAAGTGTGAACTGTAAATCTAAGGTAAATTACGGGAATCAAAAGGTAAATTAGGTGAAGTAATGCAGTTAATGGCACGATAAGCGATTCGAGGGGATACGCTTAAATGCGAATTAAGTGTTTTAAGTGTTAACTGTGAATCTAAGGTAAATTGCGTGAATCAAAAGGCAAATTAAGTGAAATGTAAAATGAATTAAAGTGAATCAAATGTGAATTAGCGCGAATATAAGCTGAAAAAAAGTGAATCAAATGTGAATTATGTGTCTACCTTGTCTACCGCGACCAATCATGCGGTGTCTGCGTGCACATGCGGTTAGGCGGCGCGTCATGGAAAAAACCCGCGCGATGACGAGGAGTCTCGTATAAAACGCGGCGCGCTTCAGCCTGTCTCGTCATACTGAACGCGCTGTGTCACCTCATGGAAAGTCCGTCTTCGGAGGATGAACTACCTAAACATACAGTGAAAAAAAAAATAACAAAGAGAAAACAAGTTATAGGAAGTAACAACGCAATCGAATGACAATGTCAAAGTAATTTATTGGATGTATCGTGAGCGCGCAGGCGTTCGCCTTCATCCTCTTTAGCGTACGCTAAAGTGACTGTCAACTTTTTTTTTCTTTCTATGTGCTCTTCTTTTCTCTTTCTTTCTGTGTTTCCTTCTGCCTTGCATGTACGCATTACGACCCATCATCCTGGTAGCTTCAATACGCTGTTGTTCAGAGGTTACACTAGCCTATAATTCAGCCAAGATATTTTCCCGTATAGTCACGTTCCTTGCCCTGCTCTTTGACCTTTCCCATTGCCAAATTATTACTTCTCGTCCAGATATATATATAAAAAAATTGAAAATGAACCCTGGCACATTGTACGTAGAGCCATACATGCCCCTATGTGTCAGCTGTGGTGCCTGTTCCCCCTTTCTCTACATATTACCCTAATCGCATCGAGGGTAAACACGCTCGTGTCGAGCGCGAGCGGCCAGGAAGGACAGCCTCGTGCCTCACCAGGGCTTTCTCGATCGACTGCCGAAACCCTGAGTCTCCCGCACTGTCATATCCGGGGTCCCTCAGCGGCGAGATGTGCGCCGTGTGCGGCAGGAGCACGACGCCCAGAGGGAGCAGCACCGCCATGGAGAACGCGCCGAGGGCGGACCAGAACCGGATCCAGTAGCAGCATTCGCACCGGCGTGGAGCTGTCTCCTCCTCTTCCTCGTTCTCACCCTCGTCCTCTGTCTACGCGGGGACGTGTAGCGTCAAACAAGTTCAGCGGGCAGTCCGCAAATACATTATACACTCCGTGTCACAAACTGAGTGCAGCAGAAGGCAAGATAGGGTCCCGGACAGACAACTAGCAACGGGAACCAGACGAAAATAAGATTCGGCGGGCATGCGTAACCCTTGCGAATTGCTGCACTTATTACGAAATGTTTTCCTAAAAATCGATTGATTCGCAAAGAGACGCAAAGCCGTTTCTAAAAGAAGGAAGTCGAGTGAAAGGAAAAAGTCGAAAGGAGGAAGTCGATGTACTAGCTATTATTCCCATATTGGCTTAACCGTCACACTTGTGGCATTCGTGGACAGTGAAAAGAGTAATTTTCTGCTGTATGTCTCTAGTATGGCCTCCAAGATGGGGCGCTGCGTGCGAAGCCTTATCTCTGAGGCCATGCCTGTTGCCTACTGCTGCTGAGCATGAGATCGCGTGTGAGATTACCGTCTGCGGCGATCATCGCATTGCGTAGGAGACGGAATGAAAGAGATGCATCTGTACCAAAACTTCGATGCACGTTAAAGAGGTTCGTAAATGTTCTTATTTCCAAGGGACAGACTGAATTTACAGACTGAAGCTAGCACATAGAAGGCGCCGTGCATAATGGGAACGAAAAGACTGCTAACTGTTCTGTCAGTCTTGTCATTGATTCGACCATTACACCGTACACTTATGCGCCCTCTCCTGCGCCTTCAACATGTTCTTATTTCAGCGAAATAAGATTTGAGCTGGCGTTTGCTCCTTCTTCTTTTGTCTGGTCCTGAGAGAGCGCTCTTTCCTTTCAATGCTATATCATCATAGGCGGACTTACCCACTTCGGGAGTATCCAGCGGGTAAGTCGTAAGTAAAGCTACCGGCCGATCCCGAACGCAGTGACGTCTAAAATTAGGGCCGATCTCGGAGGCAGTACAGTTTAGCGCAGCGTCTCAAAGCGCTAGAGGCCACGAGCGAAGAATGCGAGAAACTGTCACGTGACCCACGCGCCAGACGTTCCAAAGAACAATTTTGGCACGAGAGAAGCTGGATGACAAAGGTTCGAATGCCACCATCGGTCACGCATTTCGTTATAGTACTATAGGCTGACGTCATCCACTTTGGAGGTATCTAACCGAAAACGCGAGGCGTACGTGTTGAGCGTACGCGAGCGCTATACGTATGCTGTCGCATGCTTAGAAAGTTGGCAATTTCTAATCTTGCCAAAATATTATTCTCGCCGAACATCCACGGGTGCTTAAAAGGTGCTTAAACTGAAAAGTGATTATATATTTTTTGTCGTGATGATTTCTGCATACCTCTTGGCTATTCAGGTCCCTGGTGTGGACGCTGAGCAGAGTGTCATGCGGCAGCGCGTAGGAAGAGGTGGGCGGGATGGACATCAGCGGCTTCGATCCGAGTGACTCACGAGACCTCTTTAGTGACCGCTTGATCTGCACCCCAGACAGACGCCCTTGGTAAGTTGGACTGGTAGAGATACCGTCCGTTCAGTGCTTGGGCGCTCTCAGTCGTGGCATCGACCGCAATATTTGTGGTTTTCTATTGAACCTCCTGACATGATGTTACGAGGCGTATAGAGCATATATATAGTGAATTTTACTTGCTGATTTTAGATGTTTTTCTAGCGGAACGCCTATAAAGAAATGAGTGGATCCCACGCATCGTATTTGTGAGAAACGAAGCTTTCTTTAATGTTTACGCAAATGTTGGAACAAGCGCATAGCGCTAATGATACAAATGTAACACCATGACGGTGATGTTTTGATTCAGTAGAGAGTTCGACGAAATACCGTCTGGTGAGACATCATCTTTGTTAGAAATCAAGCAAGTGACTGACCAAACAGTCAAAACAAAATGACCTTTCGAGTGATCCGTATACTGTTCTCCCAACTTAACTTTGCTTGTATTACGGTCAGTGACCCGCTTCATTCCGTAAAATGTTTTAATGCAGGTGTGGAGTACGTTTTACGCTCACAAATTCACATTATTTTATTAGGCGTAACACACTACACTTTTGGCCTGCCACTGCACTAGAGAACACGAGAGATCAGAAACGGGGAACATCAAGCACGATCTCAAGCTTTTCGTTGTCCTTTGTATTTCTGTTGCTGTTTGCACGTCATTGAAAAAACCACCAAACCCAACGAATACGATTCTTTCGGGTCTACGTGACACTGACATTCAACAAAAGCTTCGGCACAGTGTAGCAACTGACCTCCATACTTGGCTGCTTCTGCTGCCGACAGTTTCACCTTTTTTTGCCTCAGATTGCACCACGCAGCAATAAGCCGAAAGCCACGACGGCACCATCTATGGGGCCGCAGTAGTGGCCTTGTGGTAGCTGCTATGGTGTAGTGTGCAAGTGTGTTTGCGTCTGCTCGGCAAGACGGCATTCAACAGCAGCAGCCGCCAGAAACGGCAAAGCAGGGGCAACAGGCAAGGAACGCTTCAGTTTAACGTTTCGGTGCGCCCTAAATGCGCATTGCCGCCGCCTCCAATTTATTTATTTAGTTAATTATTTCTAGTACCTCAAAGGCCCCTGAGGAAGGGTTTTACATATGGGGTGGGCTGTTTTCGTACATTAGTTCTTCAGTGATGCCTCTGAAGTGGGTTGGGTTTGATAGAAGCACGGCGTTGGGATGAATGTTGTTCCGTTCCTTTGACGTCTGCACGAAGAATGAGGAACGATGACAAGCAGTACGGGCTTGAGGTGGGCATAGGGTCTTGTGGTAGGTGTGGCTTGAGTGGCATTAGGCTGGTACAATAATATCTGGTCGAGGTAACGTGTGAAGTAATTGGTGGAAGAGAGAAAGACGGGCTCACTTCGCGGCATGATGCAAGGCAGGGGAGGCTGGCCTGTGATCTAAGTTTCAGTGAGCTGTAGGTGTACGAATAGTCAGAAAAAATAAATCGTACTGCGCGGTTCTGCACGGCTTCAAGCGTGTTGATACGGTTATGCTGGTATGGATCCCAAAGTGTACATGTATACACGAATTTAGGCCTGATTAGGGAGCAGTAAGTTAAAAAGTTTGAGAGACGGGGCAACTAAGCGGATATTACGGCGAAGGAGACCAATGACGCGATTAGCTGCATTTGTTTTGTTGCCTATGTGTGCGAACCATACAAATCAGGGGGTCAGACTAATTCTTAAGTACTTGTAAGTGCCAACAGAGGAGATAACAGAGCCAGGCATTATTACGTATTCTTGAGTAACGTAGGACTGCTTGCGATGAAAAGTAAGAAGGGAAGATTTTTGTTAGCGTTCAGCGACAATAAGCACTTGCAGGACCAAGCTTCGATGAGTCGGAAGTGAGACTGAAAAGATAGAACATCTTTACTATTGTTAATAGGGCGGTATAGTACGCAGTCGTCTCCAAATAGGCGGATCGTGGAATAAATGTTAGTTGGGAGATAGTTTAATTATTATAGATAAGAAAGGGGGTAAGAGGCCTAGTACTGTCGCTTGAGGAACACCGGAGGTCACAGGTGAGGGGGAAGAAGAGCGCTCATTGGCGTAGACGAACTGTTGGTGGTTACTCAGAAAGTTGCGTATCCTGTCGAATACGAAATAATGAAGGTTTGCGTGTGAAAGTTTCAAGAATAGCCGGTTATGGAGTACCTAATCGAATACCTTATGAAAGTCGAGAAACAAAGCGTGAACGAATGAGTTAAATCAAGTTTAGAAGTAATGTCGTTAATGAAAATAGCAAGTTGGTTGTCACAGGAAAGCCCCTTCTGAAAGCCATGCTGATTGGGATGAAAAGCTTTAGATGTAAGCAACTTTACAATGTGTGACTAGAGAATGTGTTCCATTAATTTGGAGCGTACACTTGTAAGAGAGATAGGAGGATAGTGTTTAAGTGAAGACGGATTACTCTTTGTTTTCTTTTTGAACTGGACTATAACCTTGCCCACCTTCCAGTAATGTGGAACGATACCAGTAGAAAAGGATTGCTGGAATATGCGTGAAAGAGTGACACTTGGAACATGCTGGGTACCTTTTAGTAAGTTAGCGTTGATGTCATCTATGCCAGCTGACGATGTCACCTTTAGGGTGTCGATTAAACTGGCGTTGCCAACAGCTTCAAACTTGCTTTCAGGCATTTCTGGGCGTAGGGCAAATCATTATGTTCCTCGGTAAACACAGAGCAGAAAACAGAGTTCAATACATGTGCAGCGTCCTGTTCTGGAATGGGTCGATTACACTCGTCACCCAGTCATAACGTTTTGGAAGCGTTTGGGTTGGTAATTTTCCAATATTGCTTGGGGTTAGTACTAAGCACGTCAGGTAACGTTGCGGCAAATAACTGCCGTTTATTTTTAGCAGCAAGTGAATTGATGTTTTTGGTGGCATCGTGGTTATTCCAAGCGCGTGGTGTATTCGACAGTTTATCAGATCGCAACTAGCTTTTCTTTTTATTTTTCAGAGCCTTTAATGTTACGGTAAACCACTAGTACTGCGATAGCTCTGTTACCGCTATAACAGGAATGCAAGTTTGGGTCAGGTCATGCACTTTTATTTTAAAGTGACACCAGTTTGTTTCAACAGTACTTTATGAAAAGCCAGTATGGAACCAGGCTGCAAGTCGTTAATAGCAGTGTAGTTTCCTTTATCGTGAGGAGTTAGCCTTTTCTTTGCTCTTCTTTGCTTTATTAAGTGAAGATTTATATGTTGTAATTGTCACAATGTGATCGCTTAACCCTGTCAGATACAAGACCGATAAGACATTCTCTGGTTTAGATGTTAGTCAGAGCTCGAGGATACTAGAAGAACGATCCGTTTCTCTTGTAGGTGTCGAAACAAGTTGTGACAACTCGAATGCTAGGCAGGCGAAATCACTTTCCGTGTTGCATTTGGATATCGTTAATGTCAAGGTCGACCATGTATGCAGGAAGGTTAAAGTCTATGAACACCCCGCCGCCACGCCTACCGGCGCGGTCGCAACGAAAAATGTCGAAACCAGGAAAGTGCTAAATCCGAGATCGACGGATTTACCAAGTTTCAGTCAAAACGGCTAGATCACATTCAGTTGTCTCGGTTAGATGAAGCAGTTGATCTCGTTTGGGTTACGTTGGTTTAAATAAGAGAAAGGGGAGCAGAATTAGCTGTAGAACGAAGAGTGTTTGGCAGTAGATATATGATGACCGCGATGTGACGCCTTGTGAAATGTGGTCGTAAACGTACGTGACACCTTCGATAAGCAGCTTGTTATGGCGACGGTTTATCGGCTTATTTTGAGATATCGCAAATTCTGCCTATTTCTGTCGTGCTCGCGATCTTTATCATTGCAGTTTAGAAAACGGACGATTACGGGCCTGTTTTCAGTAGGGCTGAACCGGCCTATTTCGTGAGCCCTTTCAATATACAGGATGTTTCACTTAACTTGGGCCAAACTTTAAAAATATCCAAACGCTGCGTAGCTGAACAGAACCAAGGTAATGTTGTTTGCCGTCGCTTGGAGATGCTCATAATATTTTTTTTGCATTCCGCATAACTAGATAATTAGTCAATGAATCAATCTTCTCCATTGTTATAATTAGATTTAAAGTGTCAACGAGAAAATTGTAGAGCAACACGAGAAACTCCCGGTACAGCTTTCTGTTGCTCAATACGTGCTATATGAAAGTGCTTTTTTTTTCCGAGCGCGAAAGATGCCCGCGAATACACGCAAAGTGCCTCGAGTGCATGCCGATCGCGCGGCAATTTTGCATGTATTCGCGGGCTTCTTGCAAACTTCTTGCAAGCGTTTTTGCAAGATGCAAAAAAAAAAAAAATCGTCGCTTTAAAATTGCAACAAAAACTTCGCTGCGCGCACCTTGAGATTGCTCTTGGCCAGGTTCCGATTCGCCGGGTGCCTTATCGACTCGACGCCTCCTGGTTCAGCAGCGAGTAGCGGGATTCCGAGGAGCGTCAACGGGAACGTCGCGCTGCAGAGTCATGGCGATAGGCTTAACCCCCTGTACCCTCTCTTGCTCGCCAAGTAAATGCTTTGAAGAGACACTATAGGACAGGGACATCGAGTGAAAGATGCAATGACACCAAATTTCCGACTTTGCATCGCATGTTACGCAATTACGCAACCATATACGTGTGCCACAGTGAGCCGGCAAAATACGACCGCATTCGGTGCAGTAGAAAACTTGCATTTCGATTTCTTTATGTCTCAGTTGAACCATACAGCCGTCTGGTAGCACTAACTGGTGACTAAATGAATCGAACCCCTCCAGCAACGGCTCCCACAGAGCAACGGAAGCCGATCTCAAAGGCCGTGCTTTTGTGTATACGGCGAACAACGAGAATAATTGCACAAGCCGGATATTTGTCATAGTCGCGAGAGTTGTTTTGTTTTCGCATCTGCGTCTCGGCGGTAAGCCAGAGATGGAGTTCTCCAGTTAGTGCTGCTTTTACCGCGCGAGTGATAGAATTGCGGGCACAATTGAACGGCGACGTACGCCTTTCTGCATGTGCGCCGAAGCGTGCCAGATCAAGAGGTCTGGCTTGGCCTGTTTCTAGCTAACAGTTTCAAAGCAGACGACACAGTGGTGGCCCCACACTTCCTTGCGTCACACAACCCACTCCAAAACGGTGATCGCTGTCGGTGGGAGGGGCTTAGAGGCAGCGATTTCAGATTAAAAATTCCAGTTAACGTGCGCGCTGAAAACCGTTTTATTTTGTGTGTGTATAACTGCATTGGTCCCTCTACTATGACATAGTGCTTATGTTAGGCTGCTGAAAAATTACAATTCTGCAGCAGTCAGACAGCTACTCTTACCACGACAGGACGCTTGGCAACTCATAAGAGACGCAAATAACGAAAGGCGGGTACCGATGGCGCATTGACTTCCCGCCCCTGCTAGCGGTGACGTCAAGTATTTTGACGGCATCTAATCGGGGTCTAGTTACTGGTTTATTGGTAAAGAAGGACTAAATTACATTCTAATGGAAACAAGAACGTAACCCAGACAAGTTAAAGTAACTTTTCATTTAACAAAACGGCCCGAATGCAGGAAACTTTTACGTTGACCATCGACAATGATTGTCTATGCAAGCGAATAGCCGAACGCTTCTGGAAAACTATTCGCTTTATTGTAGGAATGATGGCTGTTGCAGTGAGGTTATTTAGGTAGCACTTGTTCTTTCATTTCGTAATTCCGCAGAGCACAGGACCCGAATTCACAAAGCCCTGCTACGCTGGAATTGTTCGTAAGAGAAAATTTCAGTCAATCCTGACGCTGGATATTAGTGAAGCCGGGCGGCAAATGGCAAATAACACTTACCAAAGAAAATATTTTTGAATTCGGCCCCCGAACCTTTAACCAGCACATCTGCAGTGGTACTTTAGACGGCGGCAACAACTAGGCCGAATCGTCGTATGCGTGTTGATAGTCGAGCGGCGCGCGAGCTCCGACGTGCAAGGCGACTTCCATCCTTCTTTCCTGCAGCTGCCACCGGGGGAGAGGGCGGCGGGAGAAGAGGAGGGGCTGTCTTTCTCCGAGCGTTGCACCACCTAAACTTTCAGGCGGCGCCGATACACTCGCGCGACGATAGCATGTGCGTCTCCAAAAAGTATAGATAGTTTTCACGGGACGTCAAAGACGCAAACTGTCGCCGTGCCATAGTACCCAAAGATGGCGGCCACGATGACTCCAACGCTATCTATCTCTAATAGTTATAACGTTCGGCAACGAACGCGCCCCGCAACTGGGTCGCGCAAGGGCACGTACCCTTTGCACCGACGTCTTTGAATACCGACGGTGAAAGTCCGACCACCGACCACCGCGAAACCGAGCTAAGGATCGAAACAAACTTGAACAAGTCGGTCGAATATGTCACGTTACGAAGGCCTATACTGTCTCTGGCGTTTCGGGGCAGAATTCCAAGTCGGGGAACATTCACCGTATGTTCGTTACGCGTTATGTGTGTCGAAATTTTACTTTGCCAGTTTCAATTCTCGACTGTCCTGCCATTTGGTGTCTCTTCAGTGTTTCTAGATTTGAATTTATTTGGCAGGTTTGTGTGCTAGCTGAGAGAACGGGAGGTGACTTAGTTTCACGTTTTGCGCATGTTGCGTCACAGTGAGAAATACCACGTGACGCCTCGTTGGAACGACGGCCATCCTTCCCACTGTCTCATCCAATCAACGTCTAGTGAACGTGGTGTCTTCGAAAGGGTTCGATTTACGGGATAATGCATTGGAATAGGAATAGTATGCACAGTGCTAACAACAAGCAGTCTAGGATGAAAACGAAATAGTAAACTGAAGCTCATGGCATGGAGTATTAGGAACGGTTGAGCAGAACGACAGATGTTGACGGGGAGGAAGTCTTCAGACACACACATGGCCCTTCATACACTGCGCTTTCTTAGTGCACACACCTGCGCTTTCTTACTGCCCATGCCTTTCACTTCGCACTGCCTTTTCGTTCATACTGCCAAACCAATTAGACAATGTTCAACCCTGTCCCTAGAAAAATGCTCGCATGGGAAGATTGATCCGGTTTACGCGCCAGGATGTTTTTTAGGGGCGAAGCTCCTTAGGGTGTGGGTCTGTCCCTCCTCTGTAGTATGTAGTAGTAGTAGTAGTAATAGTAGTAGTCGTCGTAGTAGTAGGTAGCCACGTCTACATTTATGAAAAAAAAGAATTCCGAAAGTTGTGTCCGTAGCGCGGAATCGAACCAGGGACCCCTCGCTTCCGAACGCGCGGCACTAGCCACTACGCCACGAAGCGCACATGGACACACGCACCACGATGACAATAAATACCCAACATTAACGAAAGACTGCGCGTTTCTAACGCGTTTGTGCTAGCGCGTTACGGCCCGTGTAAGAAGCTGGTGTAAGACGCTGTGGCCTCTCCGCCTTACCCCCGTATTCATAGACGCTCCTCGACTTGAACTTGACTTGCCACCGCCTTGGGCAGCGCGTTCGAAACGCGTTGAAGGCGGTGGCAAGTCAAGTTCAAGTCGAGAAGCGTTTATGAATACGGGGGTTATACTCTCTCAGCAGTCATGTGATGGCGTCGGCAAACGCGTTTCACGTTCCGGCATGTGTAAACGGCTGCGTAAGACGCTGTGGCCTCTCCCCCTTACTAGAGAGTACTGCACGTTTCTAACGCGTTTGTGCTAGCGTCCCCTTAAGCGGGAGATGGTGCAATTATAATGAAGGGCACTGTTATAAAATAGGAATGACGTCACATATGGCGCGTGTCATTGGTGGAAGTCAATCGTTCGATTTAGTGCGGCGAGACTGGGCGAATTACACGGAAGATTCACGGTTTGCCGATGATTCCCTCCGGAGCTTCGCCCACTCATCATAATTCACCCCGTGGATATACGGTGTTTTTTTCTTTCTTCTTGAGCTAAAGAATAGAGCCCATAAATTTAAGCGAATAATACCTGAGTAGCGATGCGTAGAATCCTTCAAATGAAAGCCGCTTACCAATATCTTCAGCCATTCTCCGACTGTTAACAGTTGTTTCACGCTGTTAGGTGCGTCTTCGTTTTCCTTGTCAACGAGGGGGTTCTTGTCATCGGACCTCTCCTTGTCATAGGGCTTCATGCCGTTTTCAACTTGGTCTTCGGTCGTCGACAATGCGGCAGGTTTTTCAGCTGGTGGTTGCGCTAGTGCCTTTCGTCGGGGGTGACGTCTTGCGGCGAACACTATGATGAGGTACAGGCCTCGGTTCGTGGTATTTTCCGCCTCTATCTTCTACTGGAAAATTGGCCGTCTCGCCACCTTTGTACGCTGACCGCATGTCTGGCAATGTCGATGTGCCCACCACTGACAGGTGTCTGGTCCCTCCGACCTTTGTTCTCAGGTACTTCGTCCCTCTCTGTCGCGTTCTCCGTGCTTTTTCGAGACGGCTCCCTATCCTCTGGCTCCGCGTCTGCTGTCCACCGTCCGTCTTCCTTCGGTGACCAGGTGGTAGTAGCTTCGGGTGGCCTTTCGGTTTCCAGCAGGGTGCGTCCGGTGCGGTAGTAGTGCCTGTCATATCCAGCAGTCCGGCGGGGTGTGCTTTCTTCGTACCGGGAACCAGCAGGCCTCTGGTCGTCGTCTTCTCGGCTTAGGCCTGCGCCATTTGTAGAGGCTCTTGCGATTCTCAACGGTTCGCCGAATTCCCTCGTCATCTTCCTGGCTTCTTTGTTGCCTAGAAACAGGACGTTCGCGCTCGTTTTGGTCGTAGTCGTCTTTACTGGGCAGCTTTCTCCACTTTCCCATATCTTTCATATGAGGACCCTCTTCTGCATAGCTCCTGCCGGGCTTCTCATAGGTTCGCTGGTCTCTGGGTTCCTCAGCATCCGATAGTGCGTGTTTCATTGACAGCGTTGACACCGAATGCTCCTTCTCCTCCTCTTCATGGATGATTGCGGCGGGCAACGTATGCGGCATACGGCGGCCGTTAAGGACACGAGGAGTCTCGTCACTGTAGCGTCTGCTCGATGTCTCAAGAGTTCGTCGGCCTTTTGGTTCTTCATCGCCCGGAGAGACGCGTGTCGTGGATGACAGCCTTTCCTTCGGTAAAGACCACTCCCTTTCATCGGCTTCATCGACGCGTTCGCCGGACACCTTGCGGTACCTGCTGCTGTCTTCTTTACGAGGAAAATATTTGTCAACGTAACGCGTATTCAGCCTGCCAACGCCTCGCAGAAATTCAGGCTTCCTCGCTCTTCGAGAACGGCCGTTCCATCGACGGCAATCTTTGCTCGAAAGATGAGCGCTCCCTTCTGTCTTCTTCATCAGTGGTTGCAATGGAGAGCCTGCGGTTCTTGCGGTGGCTTCCGTCGACAGGCGGAGCATCGTCACTATAACGTTTGCTCAGTTGCTCAGCGGGTCGCTTGTCCTCAATGTCATCGCGTTGCGACGGTGCGCGCTTCGTCGATACCCATGTTCGCCTTGAAAGCGAACGCTCCCTCTCGCCGCCTTCGTCGATAGTCCCAGTGGACTGCTTTCCCGACTTGCGGTAGTCTATGGCAGGGACACTCTCGAAGCTCTGACGTCTGCTTCGTTCGTCGGTAGTTTGCCGAGCTCCTGCTTCTTCGCTGTCCGAGAAGAAGCGCTCGGTCGACGGACGCCGCTTCGAAATGCGATGCTCTCTGTCGTCGTCTCCGTCGATGGCGACAACTGAAAACTGACAGGACTTGTGAGCAAGGTGCTCTTCATAAGCCTCGCGTTTGCTGTGCCTGTCCGCAGTTCGCGAAATCCTGCCCTCCTCGTCACTTGAAGCAATTTCTCGCATGGAACGCTTCATCCCGTCTTCGCCTTCTACGCGCGTACGGGGTGACCTGGGGGAATTGCGGAAGTCTTCTTCGTCGAACGAAAGAAACTCGTCCCTGTAGACCTTGATCGGCCTCTCGGAATATTGCCCATTCAGGGGTTCTGCTTCGGTAGCGGACGCTGTGCGTGTTGTCCGTGCGGTAGTCTGCCTCAGAATCGGACGTTGCATGTCGTTGCCGCTGTAGACGTCGTCGACCGAAGCACGCTGCTTCCGGGAGCTTCCCGGCTCGTAGGTGCCGGCTGCTACACCGTCCTTGTTCCTGGACCTCTCCAAAGGCGGATTTACGTCGTCTCCGCTTCGCTTGCTCTCGAGACTTCCTCTCCTGCTTTCGGGTAGCCGGCGATCCTTGTGTATGAGGACCCTGGAGGAGCGTTGTTTTGGGTCATCTCGTGAAATGTAGAAAGCGGGAGCAGCCCGCGACCTTGTTCGCTCCTTAGCTCCGAGATCGTCTTCAGGGATGTTGCTGGTCTTGCTATCCATGGTGCCGGCTTCGTCTTCCCAAGGCTTTCCGTCTATCAGTCGGCGTGTCTTCGTCTCCATTCAGATGCAGCGAAAGACTTACACGACGATGATGATGAACCTCTATTATGGCTCGTACCCACCGAGGGGGATAGGCCAAGAATCGGGCGGCAGTAGGTAGCTAAAGAATTTTTTTTGAAAATGAGAAACCCAAAGTAAAAAAAAAAAAGATTTTGGAATAACTAGACTAGTATCCTTCGGACTTGTTTCGGTTCCCACCATCTTCTTTTTCTTGAGCACGCGCGCATGTCACATCGAGCGAGACCTGATGATGATGGTGATGATGATGATGATGATGATGATGATGATGATGATGATGATGATGATGATGATGTCCTCATACAATGGCTCATACCCACACTGGAGGATAGATTGATGAAGAATTGTGTGCTTCGATTTATTTCTCCTTTGTCATTTAATGTTTGCATATTTTACTTTTTCTTTTCAATTCGTAAAAGGAAGTCGTTTACAACGGTAGTATAACGCGCATATGTCGCACACATAATTTTTGTATTTGTCTCAGACTTGTACGTAGCAAGTAAAATATAATTAATTCAACGTCATCATCATAATAATCATCATCAGCGTACTCTTTAAGTACACTGATGGACGACGTACGAGTCATGTTTTGAGGCAACGACAACAACTGCAGGACGAAGGCATGTCCCTGTGATCTCCAGATAACCCTGTCTTGCGCTAGCTGATTCCAACTTGCGCCTGCAAATTTCTTAATTCAGACTTTCCACCTAGAGTATGCCACCCGGGATAATGTTTCGAAGTTAAACGTTTATTCCTCCTCCTCCTCATCATCCCCCCACCTAGTTTTCTGCTGTCCTCGACAGCGCTTCGCTTCACTTGGCACCCATTCTGTAACTCTAATGGTCCACCGGTTATCCAGCCTACGCATTACATGGCCTGCCCAGTGCCATTTCTTCCGCTTAATGTCAACTAGAGTATCGGCTATGACTGTTTGTTTTCCCATCCACACCGCTCTCTTCCTGTCTCTTAATGTTAGGCCTAACACTTTTCCTTCCATCGCTCTCTGTGCGGTCCTTAACTTGTTCTCGAGCTTCCTTGTTAAGCTCCAAGTTTCAGCCCCATATGTTAGCAACGGTAGAATGCAATGATTGTTCACTTTTCTTTTCAACGACAGTGGTAAGATCCCAGTCAGGATTTGGCAATGCCTGCCGCATGCACTCCAACCGAATTTTATACTGCAAATTTCCTTACATCAGGGTCCCCTGTGAGTAACTGACCTAGATAGAAGTACTCCTTCACAGACTCTAGATGCTGACTGGCGATCCTGAATTTTTGTTCCCTTGCCATTGAACATTATCTTTGTCTTCTGCATATTCATCTTCAAATCAATGCTTACACTTTCTCGATTAAGGTCCTCAATCATTTGTTGTAATTCGTCTCCATTGTTGCTGACTAGGACAATGCCATCTGCAAACCGAAGGTTGCTGAGATATTCGCCGTTGATCCTCACTCCTAAGCCTTCCCAGTCTAAGAGCTTGAATAAAGCTTCTTCTAAGCATGCAGTGAATAGCATTGGAGAGACTGTCTCTCCTTGCCTCACCCCTTTCTTGATAGGTAACTTTCTACTTTTGTTGTGGAAAACCAAGGTAGATGTGGAATCCTTGTAGATATTTGCCAATATTCACGTATGCCTCCTGTACTCCTTGATTACGCAATGCCTCTATGACTGCTGGTATCTCTACTGAATCAAATGCCTTTTCATATCTACGAAAGCCACATAGAGAGGTTGATTCTATTCCGCAGATTTCTCGAGAGGCATAGCGGGTACATCTCAAAGAACGCTTTCTCTCGAGAATCTTGCGTCAGCGCACTATAACGAAGCAGGTACGAGCGGGTAGACATTGCTCTCCTTTCGAGCCGCTACGTTTCCCATCAATGTTTTGACACGGTCGCCACCCGCCGTGGTTGCTCAGTGGCTATGGTGTTGGGCTGCTGAGCACGAGGTCGCGGGATCGAATCCCGCCCATGACGGCCGCACTTCGATGGGGGCGAAATGCGAAAAAACCCGTGTACTTAGATTTAGGTGCACGTTAAAGAACCCCAGGTGGTCCAAATTATTCCGTCATAATCAGATCGTGGTTTTAGCACGACCCATAACTTAATTTTTTGAAACGGTCGTTATGTTTCGATTCTTTGGCGATAACGTCACGCGGTGACGCAAGTGTTCTGTACTGCCGGTTGACTGAAGCACACGGTAATCCCGCGTTTCTAACCTACGCAGTCTTTCTCATTGAGCCTGTGCTACGGGCAGCGAACTTTCAAGACGAACTTCGCACGGCGGATGAAGGCGCGGCGGCATGACGTTCGATGTTCGCTGGCTTGCGCTACATGAAGCGAAAAAGAGGTGGTCGCCGCGTTTCTGCGAGCCGGTGCGCAATGTACAAACTACAAAGCATCTGTCATTGTCGGTGTTATTTCGGTTTCATAGCAGCCCGATAACGTGTAAATGTCTTATATGAACGCTTACCAATGGTTTCTATATAACCCTCGCAACACTTCTTGCCAGCCGTCAGCGGAACGAATATGTGCTGCTTTAGCTTGGCCGGAGCTGCCGTTAAGTTGTGAATGTTAAATTAAATTATGTGGTTTTACGTGCCAAAACCAGTTCTGATTGAGGCACGCCGTAGTGGGCGACTCCGGAAATTTGGACCACCTGGGGTTCTTTAACGTGCGCCTAAATCTAAGTACACGGGTGTTTTCAGTTGTGAATGTGGTGAAATGACATTTATAACGTTTCCTGTACATTATAGAATTAAAATAATAAAAACGTTAGGCAAGGAAAGCTAAAAAAATTAAATTATGGGGTGTTACGTGCCAATACCACCATCTGATTATGAGACACGCCGTAGCGGGGGCTCCGGAATAATTTTGACCACCTGGGGTTCTTTAACGTGCAGCTAAATCAAAGCAAACGCATGTTATTCAGATTTCGCCCCCATCGAAATGCAGCCGCAGTGGCCGGGATTCGATCCCGCGACCAACACATCATATATAATAGTCCGACTACTGCGTGAATCTTCAGTTTCTAAGTATTTACAAGAAAGTTAACCTTCAGATTGTTTTTTGTGTGCCTTTACTTCTCGTTCTGCAACCCGCATCTTGAGCAGTCCCCCATTGTGGGTATCGGACAGTGACTGGAACCAACAGCGTTGTCATCACGATGCAAAATGTCCAGGAACGGCGAGTGCTGTCCAGGACAACAGATTGGCGAGGTTAGGCTGGTGATTATGACAACGTGTAGGACCTCCGAAAATTTCGGGCGATGGGCCGCGCTGCACGTCTGCCAGAAATGCATGCAAACGAGCACAGGCGGACACTTCAAGCGCAACGTTTATTTAACAAGCAATACTCAAGCGTATATGAACACCACCTTGTCGTCATGCTAGCTTGCACTCGTACTTGAACTCGTACGAATCTGTGGCGTTCAATAAAAGGAGGCTCATCAACTTTATGGACGCTTTTACGAACTCAGAACAAAAAAAAAAGTTCTATAGGAGCGCAAGTGCGAGCATACAAATCACGACTCCAGTTGCAAGGAGGTTTCGATGAGTTTCAGGGGATAATGTGGCGCAGGTTGGCCACGATAGCGTCGAGTGCTGTGGTCAAGGGCGAGAAATATGCTAACAAAAAAAAAAAAAACGCAGAGCCAGCGCTGGGGTACAGACACTGACACTACACTCACGCGCCAAAACTTAAAAAAAAAAATCGCCCAATCATTCGCGTTATACAAATGAAACGAAAGCCGCGTGATTTTCCAGTCACGTTACACTTGAGAGTCCGACGTCAATCGCCGTGATAGCCTAGCATACAAACAACGGCATCAACATGGCAAACATAAAAATAGCGGCGAAGCTTCGGCGTTGCTGACTCAAAGTTCTCGATGTACCGCACTCTCCCAACGGGGCCAGCTCGGCGAGCTGAAACGTACCGCGATTCCTGTCGCATCGAGTAGAGTTCGGCACAAAGTTCAGAAGCCGTATGGTCGTATATGGGACTGCGCACATTTGCCCAAGAGGTGACGACTGAGGCTCACACACATCGCACGCTATCGCACACGCGTGGCTCAATGCACCTTACAACACAACACAGCGGCTAATGAAGGCCGTAAAAACAAAATACGAAGAAAGGACAGCTAGCGACACACACACACACAAAAGAAAGCACAGGGACAACGAGGAGATGAGCAGGCAATAGTAGGTGAAGTACAGTCAAAACCGCGTAGGTGGCACGCCAGGTCGAACAGAGCTAAGGTCCCTGTATGTTAAAAATACAGGGACCTTAACAGAGGCGGGCAAAATGCCTTCGCGATGCACAGAAAGGGTCGAGAAAGTTTCAGTAGAGCAAGCGACACTTGGATGTCGGGTTCATGGGTGACCCGATCGGGCAACCGAAAACCTTGCCGAAGTTGTGGCTGTCCTTGACCGCTTGGTTGCAGCTCCACTCCGGCACCTTGGCGTCCCTCAAGCTGCCCTCGCACATCAGGTAGCACATCATCTGCGACACGATTGAACGAATGGATTGAGTGCGCGGCTTTCCTGGTGGTCCGTGACTGCCTTCACCGAATGATCACTGCGACGTGCTCCTGCGATCCTTTATATGAAGGACAAACCGGCAGGTGCCTGAACGACGAACTCTATATGCACATAATAACAATGTGGAAAAAAAAATTGCTCATCCGGATACTCCGTTTCAGACATCAGGCGCTACGCAAGAAGTTCGGTCACGAAAATGTATCACTCCGCGCATTCCGTTCACGCTTCGCTGCGCGCCAACGGCGCTTGCTCGCACGAACATGCACGTGAGGCTGCCCGCGACGTGCTACAAGTAAAAAAAAAAAAAAAAAAAATCCGAAACGATGGTCCATCATGCATGTCATCGGAAAAGGCAGTGGTTTCTCGTAGCAAGACTTCGGGGAAAAAATGTGCGTTCAAGTGCAGAGAATCGAGAACCTGATTATTGAAAGCACGGCCGGCTCGGAAGACGCCAAGAAACTGGAAAACAACGTGGTGGCACTTTTTTGCTGTAAAAGGCAACACAAGAACCTCGGACGCGATGTATCCAGAGGTGTATAAGCGGACTCTCGCCGGGCACGAGTGACGAAGAACTCAAGGCAAGTATTCGCGCACCAGCAAGGTACACGATACTCCACGCCTGTATGCTCGGGCAATCGTCCGCGGCCGTGATCTATTCCCAAGGACCGCACGTTCGTTATTGCGTCCGCTTCCAGAGTCTCGACTTTTGATGCCGACCCTACCGCAAGTCGGTGGAATACTGCAGGACCTGCGGCAACACGGGACACCGCGGCGATGTCTGCCCGAGACCACTGCCAGCCTTCTGCTATAAATGTGGCAAAACCGATCCAGCTACCTGACCATGAGTGCAAACTCATGGTCAGGTCATGATCAGAAGGCCATGAAACCCCAAGCAAAGATTGCAAGAAAAGACAAACCCTACCCACCGCCATTCAACACACGACAGCAACGCATGGACAGGCTCAAAGCGAGAGACAGTCTCTGGAGCTCAGGCGGCGAAGAATTTCCCGGTAGGAATTCCCCGCGTGGGCATAGGACCCACTGCGCATGCGCTGTTCGCCTGTGCCGCCACCGCTAGAGAATGGGCTCCGCGCGAGCAACGCGGTCCCGTGTTCACGCTCTTTTTAGGAGTCATAAGATACGCAACCTGTGGAAATGCTTCGTCTAATAATGCTACTAAACGGGCTGCCCGAACAGAGGTTCAGCGCCGTCGCCGAAAAGACCCTGTCGGTCATAATCAAATTCTTGGCCACAATATATCGCGAGTTCAAAACACCTAAACAGCTGCGCTCAAATTTTGTATTAGGGAGTATCGTAATCGTCAGCGAATTTTTTTTTTGCGCGAAAGTGTCGGATGGCCCATTGAGCCAAAAAACGGGCAAGTTTGCACTCAGTCGTGCAAAGCTTAGGCACAGCGAAACTGTCGAACCTCAAGTCTTACTGGCTGCTACTGCTAGGTATTAACTTGGTTTAGCTTAACTACGCATGTAGGGAAGGTATTCTCGAGCGATCATTTTCGGAGGTACCTTCCCTTTCGCGACATTTCGCCTGACTACCGCTGGACGCGTCAGCGCCTACGAGCGACAGCGTTCCTGGCATGCCACAAACGCAGGCAGGCTAACCAAGGTTGGCACAGTGCCAAGAACGCTGTTGCTTGCCGACGCCGAACACGTTGGAGGCGAGCCGCTCGATATCTAGCGAAACTTGACATGACTAGGCGCAGCTCCTTTTATGGCAACGTGGGCGGCGTCGGCAGCAGCTCTGCACGTTGCCTCGTTGGTGCTGCTACAATTTCTTTCTCTGCCTCGCTCTCATTTTCTCTTTCCCTCTCCCGAGCATTGCGCTCGCCGCGCGCATGCTCTCCTTCCCTCTCCTTAACGTCCCCTGTCAAGGTAAGATGTGCACGGCACTGAGAGGAGGCGAGGCGTACACACACCGCTCCGCGAGGTGGTTGCTAGGCAACGCAGCTGACGTCATAGCTCGGCGAGGTTTTGCGGCAGCAGGCGACACTTTTTACGGTTAGCTAGAACAGCTTCGCCTGTTAAAAAACCGGCATGTGTCGTCTATAGCAGCGAAATGGCAACTAAAGTCGCATTGCCATTGGCTGCGACGCCACGTCCTGAGCGCGCCTCGACGGAACAGACCCAAGGTGGTTATGAAAAGTTTTTTTTTTAACCTGCTTGAGCAGACCGGTCGAAAGGCAACACCTGCCGCACCCATAATGCGCCCGGTGTTGCGTGAGGGCAGAGGGCATCAGCGCGACGCCACGTCACCCTCGCTATCGCTCTTGGATGCCTGTGTTACCCGCGCCTTGCTTGTCCGCGCAAGCTCTCGCCTGCGTTCTAACTGCGCCACCGTAAGGCCAAATCCAAACGCTGGCCCGTGAGGAGTTCATAACTCGAAGGGCCGCTCAGCGGCGTTCACATGGGCATTAATGCTTTCGCATTCAGAAGTCATAAGAAGTACTTAGGTGTCCTTGGATTTTTACAGCGAAGCTGTTAACCTTTAGTTAGTCTGTATTTTAGAGCGCCGCTCTTAGACGCCCGTTCCTGCGGCCAGCTTCGGCGTTGTGCCTTGTAACCGAGCGAACAAGCACAGCGAAAGGATGAAAGCGAACGCGGAGCGCAGCGGGTAATGAAAGACGGTGATAGCGAAGACACCGCGAGGAGGAAAACGGAGGAGGACGGTGCAGTGGAACAATGAGGCGGAAAGCGGAGTAGGAGGGCATGGCGAAAGCGTGAGAAGAAAAAATGTCACAGTTTCGCCCTAAGGGCGAAGCAATGAATGCGATAGCAACACAGCAATGTCATACGAAGGTGAGCGGCTTTGGTAGCAATATGAATTGTAGTAAACATGAGCTGAATAGCAGGTGTGCTGCGGCGTAAGTAGACCGACATGAAGAGAGACTCGATGACCACGAGAAGGCGCGTGTGAAACGGTGGTGTTGATGAGAAGCTCTTACCGTGGGCAGCGCGTGCGAAGGGACACACCTGTAGTGCTGCACTGCCGATCTGGGCAGCATTGCATGTGTAGCGTGCGTTGGAAAATGTGGCCCGACTATTACTAACTGAATGAACAAGCGTGGTGTGAGCGCGCACAAACAAACATGAATAGATCACACTGAATGACTGCAGCCAACGGCTGTCAAAACGCTGGCAGCGAGCGCATACGCCGCGCAGCGGGCGAAGGTACGTGCGGTCTATCGCTTCAACGGAAACTGAGCGGCGAATGCACGGCGCATAAAGGTCAGAGCCGTGTGGAGATAAGAGACTGTGCGGGCGAGCGAGCGACGAGCGCGGTTGTTGGCAGAGTAGAAGTGCGCTCCCCCCCCCCCCCCCCCCCCGCGCTCCCTCCGGCGCTGGCTTCCCGCTTCCTTGCTTGCGCGTGGGTGATTGAGTGCGTTCGCTCTCCGTGATAGCGCGCGTCCCCGCACGCTTCCGCTCGGGCATACGGCGCGCGGCGAAGATTTTATCTATAGGGAACCTCACGGCGACGGCGACGACGACGGCGACAGCGACGGCAGAAATCCGGTTGAAGTGTCCATATAATTGCTATCGCAATAAAAGCGTAGTGCCGCGCAAGACTGGCTTTGCGGCGACGATGGTTACGAGATGACGTCAGAGTAGCGCGCGTCGTCTGTATGAAAAAAAAAAAAGAAAGCGCTGCATGAGCGGAGGTCTGTCTGCGGCGGCTGCTGCATGTGAGTCGCGCGCACGCGTCACCCAACCGCTGCCTCTCGCTCCGTTTGCAACGTGCCACACGAGACGTTGTCCGCGCCAGCCAATATATCGCGAAATGAAAACGCGTACAAAGCTGCGATCAAATATTGCATTAGGGAGTATCGTACTCGGCGAAATTTATCGTGGCGCGCTCACGCCAAAAACGGCAGCTGGAAAAGCGGTTTGTAATTCCGCGTAACAGAATTATGTTTCTGGTATATTCAAATTGCAATCCGATGCTATCATGTCTGCAGGTTGTGTGTATGTCGTACTTTAGGAATTTTTTTTACGGATTTTACTTTGAGAAATTCAATTAGTTCAGTAACGCACTTGCGCTCGGCGGGGGGCATACAAGAATGAGGATGTATGCCGTGCTAACGGTACCACCAGCTTGCGGCCGCGGCCACTCAAGACAGACCTCAAACGGCAGCTGGAAACGGGCTTTCTCTTTCACTTCCCGCGCGATCGATTTACGTCTTCTCGTGTATTAGAATGACTTTCGAAGCTATCACGCCTGCAACTTTTTGTAAGTCGTATTCTAGGCACTTTCTGACGCAATTTACTTTTAAACGTTAATTTAGTTCAATAAGGCTTGTTTGTGCTTGGCGGACGGCCTAGAAGAATGAGGATATATGCTGCACTTCCTCACAGGTTCTCAGAGGACAAGTTCTAGTCAGCGCCTGTCCTTGATACGGTGCTTTTAAAGCTATGCGTGAGTTGTTGAAATGTTACTGTACTCTGACGAAGGCTGGTCCACCAGCCGAAAACGTTAAGTACGTCTTGTTTCCAAAAAAAAAAAAAAACTTGTCGTCGCATTCCTGCATCTATATAATATAGGCTTTTTTAGTTAATTTGTTTTGTATAGCTTGTTCCAAGCTCGCCTTACTCAATGCCCCCACGATGTGTCCCTGTAGGACATTCTTAAATAAAAGGACGTAACGCGCCAGCTGTGGCGTCACTGCTTTGCATTAGCGGCGCAGCTGCATCATTTCTAAAGCGCGCAGGAGCGGCCCTCAAAGCTCACTGACCTGGAAGAATGTCTGCTCGCGACCGAAACTCCTCAGATCCTGATTCTTTCGCTTGGACGCGACGCCTTTGAACGCGGTGTACACGATGTCGACAGCAGCGGACCGGTACACGGGATCCTTCGTCGAGCGCGGCATCTCTGGATTTGCCGTGTAGACGCACTCCATGCGATCCGTCAGCTCCGTCTTCTTCGCATCCACAAACTGTAACGGACACAGAGAGAGAGAGAGAGAGCAATCAGCAACACGTAATTGGCTAAAGGCCGATCCCTCTCCACCTAAAACGTGAATATCGAAATACGTAAGTGAGCACAGACGTTCCGACTTTTGACTTTTGTTTTTGTGTATAGGTGGGCACAATAAATGCATACCCACTTCCGCTCACCAACACTCGTTGCCACTGACTCAAGCTCCTACTTATAGCACCCAGACACACTCTCTAACGCTCACTGGCGTCGACACACGCTTTCGTTCGCACTTACCAGCCCATACTCGCGTCCACTAACTTTCCATGAACATTTGATTAAGACAACCCATTGTATTTGTTGAAACGTGCAAAAAAAAAAAAAAGAAAGACCGAGAAAGAACGAACGTAAATGATCCGTACGCCACAGGACGCCCTCTTTTTGATAAGCCTGCCAATACGCATGTACCCAGACCAAGTACTCCGGAATTCGCTAACGCTGCTTACGTCGAATCACATTCGCCGACATTCGTGCGCGTTTTTAAGCATGAAATGCTTTTAGCTCCTGCTGTCGGCGACCTTGCTTGGACCTTGAGCCAACAGTCAGAGCCGTTATAGGGGCATCATTGCGAGAACAAAACGAGATCATTTGGGCAACCAGTCAAAAGCTAACAAAATGTCGTCTCTGGCCCCCAACCCTTTGTACAGGACCGCATTACACACACTAGTTGCTGCCCAAACAAGTTACAAAAAAATTTGCTTTTGAGTTCTTCCTAATGTTTGTTCACAATATCACTCAAGCTGTTAATTCTCGTACACTAAAGTTTTATTTGTCATTTCCAATAGCGACGTTCAAAAGGCAGATGCAGGGCACCATACACTTGATTGTCATCTTTCGGCGCTGAGACATGGTTGCGTGTGCTCTTTTGAACGCCGGTGGTCCGTGAGTACCGCAATGGCCTCCGGGATTGGCACGTGCGCCGGCCAACCAGCCGGCTCGCGTAAATTTCGGAGGCCATGCTTCGCGGTGAGGGTTTTGTGTCGCCTC
Source organism: Dermacentor silvarum (assembly GCF_013339745.2). Taxonomy (NCBI): domain Eukaryota; kingdom Metazoa; phylum Arthropoda; class Arachnida; order Ixodida; family Ixodidae; genus Dermacentor; species Dermacentor silvarum. The sequence continues at coordinate 48,532,058 of NC_051164.1, read as the reverse complement.
GAGAGATGGCCACGCTGCCTGGCGCCTCCTTCAGGCGCTTCTTTTAGCTGGGTGGTGCGCTCTGTCTCCCTGGCGTTTTTCGCTGCCTGTCGTGCCGCCTTCAGCCGTTTTATATGGACACTCCAAGCGTATTTTTGCCGCCGCCGTCGTCGTAGTGATGTTCCGCACTAAAGTCCAACGGCGATAAAATCGTCGCCGCGCGACGTGCGTTGTGTGTGCGAGTGAAAGCTTGCGAGGGTGAGCCGGCAACCGCAGTTTAATCTCGCGCACGTGAGAGAGGAAGGCGGCCGGAAGCGCACGGTCTTCGTTCACGCGCGAGGAACGGGGAGGAGGCGACGGAGACGGGAGGGGAGGGGGGGGGGGGCTGCTGCTCACGGAGCTATCTTGAAAGCGATCTGCGACGCGGCTGAAGTGTGCGCCCGCGGGTGCCTCATCTTCAAAGCGATCTGCGATGGGCCAAAGTGCATTCGCCGAGTGCCGGTAGCTTCGTATGCGCTGCGCTTTCGACGTTTAGTTCGCGTTGAAGCGAGAGCCAGCGCGAAGGTCAGTTTGCTCGCTGCCGCCGGCGCGCTTTCTCACTCCAGCGTTTTGACGAGCTCCCGCGGTCATCGAGCGAGATGTGTTAATGTTTACCGGTGCGCGCGTGACACCGTGCTTGTTTATTTAGTTAGTAAGCGAATACTTACAACTCCATATGGCCGATAAAACTACTATCCTTACTTCGTATAGCTTTCTACTAATTTGCTATCGCAATCGATGCTTCACCTTTCGGGCGAAACTGCGACATTTTTTTTTTCTTCTAGCTGGGCAGCGTCTACGTGGACCAGTGCACAGTATGGGATGCTGCGTGGGGTGCGGTCTGGTGTGGTGGGGTGTGTCGTTGCGAACATGCGTACACCCATTTTAAGATATGCGCCTAGTATCACCTCCAACCAATCTGCTTTGCCAGTGGCCATTTCATACTTACATCTACTCTCGGTTACGGGAGAGCCAGCCATTAAAAAAAATATTACTCTGCGTAGCCTTTGGTTGTTCTTTACAATTTTTTGTTATGCACTGGCTCCTTAATCGTTACCTTTGAATGGCTTTTAACTACTTTTATAACATTGCCTGCGTATTGCCTTTTCCCCTTCCATTCACGTGAATATATATTAGTTGCAACTTATTTTTCCTCTCACTTGTGTATCCCCTGTAATGTCTGAAATAGGCGTTGTGGGGACCATATAGATAAATAAGTAAAAATATAAATAAATAAATAAATAAATAAATAAATAAATAAATAAATAAATAAATAAATAAATAAATAAATAAATAAATAAATAAATAAATAAATAAATAAATAAATAAATAAATAAATAAATACGTCACTCACCCTCACTGTCGCCGACTCTCCTGGACACTCACGTTAACTGCCACTCACGACTCTTTAATATCCTCGTCCACACAAAGCTCTCGCCGCAAATAATTCCCATCCACACCCACGTCCAAGCGTACACCTCAGTGCTCATTGAATTCCACGAGCATGAAACGAGTGCGGAACGAGCCGTTGAGACAGCGTACTTTTGAGTGAGTATGCCAACCCTGTATGGGCTGGTAATGCGTGTCACAATTAAGCTACGCTGTTTTGTGATACCTCAGAATTCTCATTTAACTACGGCAGTGTAACCTGCATTATCGTTTCTGGCATGCCCGAATGGAGTTACCAGTTTTCAGTACTTTGGTAAACTACGTAATTTACCAAACCAAACTGATTAAATCACGAAACCACTCAAACCAGACTAATTCAAGTTTGGTTTGCTGAGAACGAGACGCACAGTGCCCCTGTGTGTGGGTGGTTTCGGCGACCGTTCCTTGTCTCTAATGCGCTGTGATTTACCGATGCATGCACCATTTTTCTTTGAATGAACACACCATTATCCCATTCGACATACGTCGAACTCGGGTAACTCCTAAGCAGGTGGTCGCGGGATCAAATCCCAGCCGCGGCGGCAGCATTTCGAAGGGGACATATTGCAAGAACGCCCGTGTACGTTCATTGGGGGCACGTTAAAGAATCGCATTTGGTCCACATTAATTCGGAGCTCCCCACTACGGCGTGCCTCGTAATCAGATTGTGGTTGTGGCACTTATTAACCCCCAAATTGAAATTAAGCTGACTGCATTGCTAAGAAGCGCTAGCTTGGCAGGGATTCTAGAGGCGTTCTGGAAAGCAACTTCGCCAGGCTTGTCAATGAGATTTGGAACTGCACTAAGGATGCCATTGTGAGGGGAATAAGAATAACGAACCTCGATGTCTATTGCAAAAAGCAGATAACTTTGCGTTCGCGTTAGCCCCCAGAAAGTTAGCATATTCGGAATTCTGAAAGGGGTCGTCAGTGGTCAGCTATTTCATTTGTTGCTGCAGTAAAACGCAAGTGGTTCTTGCTAAGTTGCTGTTTCCGACGCCGTAACTCTGTTTCCAATAAGCTTTGTGGTTTTGCCACGAAAAATACACCTAGAAGACTGCGCTTCTTGTTTATATTGCACGCAGTGTAATTTATCTAGGTTCAGACGTTTACACCGTCGCTTCGCATCGTCTTTCACCTTTTGTAGAAAAAACTGTCACATTCGGTGAAAGAGCTAACAGCGGGAAGTGCTTTAGACTTACATAAATATACGCTACATGTTTATTTATGCCTCATACTCGTATACAAGTTAGATGCTATACTATTCAACCGGAAAAGTTGCTCAGACCAGTCTCATGTTCCCAACTGAATTTCCCTCAGATTTCTTTGCTGAGAATTGCAAGAGGCGCAAGCAACAGCCATGAAACATTTCGTTCACGCCTTTGTCTGAAATGTTCTCAGAATATGAAAGAAGTGCGAAACAGTATTAGTGCTCACAATCGGAAAGCGATGTAATTTTACTGGTGCCACTCTTTACGGGCAGCCCAGTGGTACCTGTGAAAGTGCCATTACTAGGCCTTACACCACGTGTTGAAGCATTTAACTTAACGTGAAGAAGAAACGTTGGCGCACCCGTGCACAGTTAGAACACCGTCCGAGGAGTTCTAGCACAACACTACACTTTCTCATCGCAGTCATTGCCTCCGCCCTTCGGTCGCGCCGAGTGTTCTTTTAGCTGCGACTTTCCAATTGCTAGTAGGTACAGCGGGGGCGTGGCACTGCGGGTCACGTGACTTCCGCTTAACACGTGTTGTCATGGCAATTAAAAAATTAAATTAAATTATGGGGTTTTACGTGCCAAAACCACGATATGATTACGAGGCACGCCGTAGTGGGGGACTCCGGAAATTTGGACCACCTGGGGTTCTTTAACGTGCACCCAAATCTAAGTACACGGGTGTTTTCGCATTTCACCCCCATCGAAATGCGGCCGCCGTGGCCGAGATTCGATCCCGCGACCTCGTGCTCAGCAGCCCAACACCAATGGCAATCGTGGAGCTCCTAGGTGCCTAAGGACATAATCGCTTTGGGACTTTGAGGCACTGGCCTGCGCGCGCGGCGGCTCCTAGTTACTGAGCGTGGCTCTTTTATCTCCGGGACCGGGCGCAGCGAGCTTGCAGAGCACAGATCCTACGTGCGTAGGGAGCGAGTCGTTTAGGGCGCGTTGAATGTCTGGTGGTGTCTGGCCCACGCCGGCCGCGCTTTGTTATTGTAGCGTTTGTTCTAGTGGCGGAAAGTCCTTCGTTTCTCTATCGCACCCGCTTGTCCTCGCGCCTGTGAGAGAGAAACGATGATATTCTTAAATAAACGCATCACTGTTTTGATGATCCAAATATAATCTCACTATCAGGGAGGGAGCAGTCTACCTGACTGGAGCAGTATTTTTATTGCGATAGCAATTATATGGACACTTCAACCGGATTTCTGCCGTCGGCGTCGCCGTCGCCGTGAGGTTCCCTATAGATAAAATCTTCGCCGCGCGCCGTATGCCCGAGCGGAAGCGTGCGGGGACGCGCGCTATCACGGAGAGCGAACGCACTCAATCTCCCACGCGCAAGCAAGGAAGCGGGAAGCCAGCGCCGGAGGGAGCGGAGGGGGGGGGGGCGCACTTCTACTCTGCCAACAACCGCGCTCGTCGCTCGCTCGCACCGTCGCTTATCTCCACACGGCTCTGACCTTTATGCGCCGTGCATTCGCCGCTCAGTTTCCGTTGAAGCGATAGACCGCAGGTACCTTCGCCCGTTGCTGCGGCGTATGCGCTTGCTGCCAGCGTTTTGACAGTCGTTGTATGCAGTCATTCAGTGTGATCTAGTCATGTTTGTTTGTGCGCGCTCACACCACGCTTGTTCAATCAGTTAGTAATAGGCGGGCCACATTTTCCAACGCACGCTACACATGCAATGCTGCCCGGGTCGGTAGTGCAGCGCTACAGGTGTGTCCCTTCGCAAGCGCTGCCCACGGGAAGCGCTTCTCATCGACACCACCGTTTCACACGCGCCTTCTCGTGGTCATCGAGTCTCTCTTCATGTCGGTCTACTTACGTCGCAGCACACCTGCTTACTTAATCAGCTCATGTTTACTACAATTCATATTGCTACCAAAGCCGCTCACCTTACTTCGTATGACATTGCTGTGTTGCTATCGCATTCATTGCTTCGCCCTTAGGGCGAAACTGTGACATTTTTTATTTGGGGTGTTGCTACGCTGTGGAGCGCAGCGTAGCAACACCCCAACGACCGCCGCTTCGCGTCGGTGCCCGGCACTGCGGCTTCCGCCGCAGGACCGGGGTACAAACGCGAGCAGTATCCGCTTGTTTACACCACCACTACTGAAAAGATTTCCGCCACTACAACAAACGCTACAATAATAAAGTGCGGCCGGCGTGGGCCAGAGACCGCCAGACATTCACCGCGCCAGTAGCGCACCCAGGATCTCTGCCAGGGGGGGGGGGGGGGGGTTGACAGTTGGCCAATACCATCTAAACAGCACTAATTTCGATTTCATCACGGGAAATTGTCAAAAAAATGCGCTTTTTGCGAGTGTGCAGACGATTGCGCATCTTACATCTTAGTTGCAGTACTCAAATGCGTAAGGAAAGAAAAGGGGTTAAACAAAAGGGGGGGGGGATTAAGTCGGCCTCAGGGGGGGGGGGGTCCAACCCCGGAATCCCCCCCCCCCCCCCCCGTCGGTGCGCCACTGCAACGCGCCCTAAACGATTCGCTCGCACGTAGGATCTGCGCTCGGCAAGGTCGCTGCGCCCGGTCCCGGAGATAAGAGAGCCACGCTCAGCGGAGACCAGTGCCTCAAAAGTCCCTAAGCGATTATGTCGCTAGGCACCTAGGAGCTCCACGATTGCCATGACAACACGTGTTAAGCGGAAGTCTCCGCTGTGCCTACTAGCATTTGTAAAGTCGCGTTCTTTTACGACCTCCCCAGGCCGTGCCGAAGCATGTTTCCCACGCAGGCAATCGCGTCCCCTTTGCGCTTAGGCGTCGGGCCGTAGATTTATCTGCTCACCTTTCGTTCGATCAGCCGCATGGCGGCCTCTCCGATGGTGGTGCCCAGCGCGCCGTAGTTGGCGGCCTCAGTCGACTGCTCGCCGAACAGGGGCAGCTCCCCGTACAGCGGCGGGCCTCGCAGGTTCTTTCGTATCGAGTTGTACAGCGTATAGCCGTGCTTGGTGCGTAGCCACCACACGTAGTGTGTGGACATGTCGCTCCAGTCTTCCTCGGACATCATGCGCCTGGTGTTGGCCACAGTGCGCCAGTTGGTCACCAACAAGTCGGTCATGTCGTCCATGTTGTCCAGCCGCTGGCGTAGATTGGCCTCGGTGAAGCGTTTGCGGAAGAACACCAGTTCCTGCGGGTGACGTCATCCCGTAACGCGTCATATATGTATATACCAATGCGCGCATAAATTATTCCATGTACTCGCTTACTGGTGTAAGGTTTTGGAAAGCGACGTAATCCTGAACAACGTATTTCCCTATTTTCGACAAAAAACAGCAGCGCTAATATCGGCTGCTGTTTGTCAAATATCATCTTTTAACAACTCGCCCAAGCTTCCCCCTACTATTATTTGCATTCTTTATCGAAGAGAAAATCCATGTTAAACCGTGACAAACACACCGGCAATGTTAATGCCATTTAAGCTTCGTAATGCGATTAAGTATAATGTTGGGTCTACACGTTCATTGATAATGACGTTAAATGCCGCGGTATGATCGGTGCAGTGAGCTCAATAGCAATCTTACCATAAAAATTATTTAGCGGTTGATAGTACGACAACTACAACCAACTAAAACATTAATATTTATTAACAGCGAAGCTGTTTAAGCCAGCCGTAGTTTGTGGTTCGTGGTGCGTATCAAGAAACTGCCGCGCCGTAGCCATGATAACCAGGAGGGGGAGGAGGAGACCGCGTGCATGCGCACGGTGGTCTCCTCCTCGCCAGCTTCCTCCTTTCCCAACCCCCGCCTCTCTTCTCTCCGCGGCGCGCTGAGCCAGGAGGAAAAAAAAAAGCAGGCCGATTGATATCGAGCGGCTAGCCTCCAACGCGTTCGGCGTCGGCAAGCAACAGCCTTCGTGGCACTGTGCCAACATTTGTTAGCCTGCCTGCGTTTGTGGCATGCAAGGAACGCTGTCGCTCGTAGGCGCCGACGCGTCCAGCGCTAGTCACACGAAATGTCGCGAAATAGGGAAGGGACCTCAGAAAATGATCACTCCAGATCGCTTCCTACATGCGTATAGTTAAGTTAAACCAAGTTAAGACCTAACAGCAACGAAGTTAATACCTAGCAGTAGCAACCAGTAAGACTTGAGGATAGACAGTTTCGCTGTGCCTAAGCTTTGCACGACCGAGAGCAAGCTTGCCCGTTTTACAGCGTAAGCTGTTATGTGGACTCATTCTAATAGCCGTTTCGGTTCGCGTTGTTGTCCGCCGCCGCCGCCACGTAACCGCTATCGCCCGAAATGCGAAAAAAAGTACCCGGTCTCCGCCGCGATCGAACCCAGGCCCGCTGCGTGGGAGTCGGATACTTTACCACTGAGCCACGCAATCGCTTGCTATCAGCGTCAGAAAAAGGCCCTATAAACGCGCCCTAGACAGGCACGCAGGCGCAGACGACCCGAGCCACCGCCAGCATGGTGGCGCCATCTAGTTAAGGCGCCTGCAAAAGCCGCGTGCACAGGCGCAGACGACGAGATGCGATTCAGACGAGGCGCGCAATAAACGCGATCCCGATGTGACATGTGCGCCACGTATTCTCGGTATACCTCTTCGGTACACGTTATGGCGTCTCCTCGCAAGGTACGAACCTCTGCTGAAGAAGCGAATCGTAGAGCTACGTGCGCGGCTACAACCAAGCATCATCGGGCTCAGCAGACTGCTGTGTAGAGAGCATTACAAACCGCAGCTCGCCGTCGACGCCGGGCGGACAGTTGAGATCGCTCTCATCAAAACGAAGCGAAGAGACTTTGCCGCGAAGACCCTGTTGTGCGTGGTGCCGAAATTGCTACTCTTAAGCCGCTCCACCAGCTTACGCTGTGACTGTGCTGCGTGTGCCGCGCAGGCCTTTGCCTTTTTTTATTTATTCTTTACGTAAAACAACTTTAGGTTGCTAAGCGATATGTTTCTGTTTGCAGCCGTAACTGCAAATGTTAGAGGCGAGAGTGTGCGCGTTCGACGGGCGAACGAGTTGAGGGAACACATTGCGCTGCAAGTGGCCAGTTAATTAAGCTTTCATGCAATCAGGTTATGTCCCTGTGGCCATCGCGTGGCCTGCAATAAATTTCGAGGCATCAGGCATGGAGCAACAACATTGGGCGCGACCTGGAAGCACTGGCGCTGCTGTCGTTTTTGCGTTGAGAGTTATTGAATCACGTAACACCACTTCGTTCCGGTATAGCGCTTGCATGGCTTGCAGTGAGCCGCCGTCTCCTCGCGCAGTTTGCGAGGCATGGTTTTGTAGTTTTGTCCAGGAACCGTGTTTCTTGTCGACAGTCGCTGACTATCGTACTACGTCATACTTTCCTACAACAGCCACTAGAGGGAACTCTAGTAGCTGGTCAGCAGTCGCGATCAGTAAGATACGAGTAGAATATTGGCGTAGAAAAAGCAAGGAAGTGATCGATGGAACCGGCGTCATTGCAAGTGTAGGTAATGGTACAGTTAATTAATGGTAAAGTTATTTAAAGCTATACGCTATAAAATTTACAATATTGCCCGTCACCAATATGGTCCGACCAATGATGTCGCGGCCGCACATCGAAAAGAAAAAACAAACATTCATTTAAACGTTTCGGCCGGACTGTTATATAGACATATACGCTATAAAATTTACAAATTTGCACCTTACAATATTTTCCTACCAAACACCTTGCCACTAAGTAATGTGGTGACGTCACCTGCATTATAGATTTATGCAGAGAGGATACGGCATGTAGCATTCGACGGGCCAATACGAACCTTTACTCGACCAATGGGTAACAGATGTATGGTCAGTGAAAGACCATGCGAGCAAAAATCGCACCGGGCAGCCGCCGCAGCGCTCGTCACGTGACCTTTTCGCGCTGCCAATCGTTTTCCCGCGCAGATTTATAGCACGAATTATTTACGCATCCGAATGTGTCACTACTGAAGGCCAAGTCCCGAGACCAAGCGAGCCGCGAGTTTTCTTGCGTCAGCGTTCTGGGTAAGCTATAGCACCTCCCTTAATTTGCGCTGAGTGCAGTTACCGTGCAGCCAGTTTGACAGCAAACACAGCAAAGTTTGCTAAATCGGCGCGGAAAAAGGATTTTCTGATGCGGCGTACAAAACAAGCCGAATCAAATTAATATGGCAGTCACTACGCTGAGGGGGCGTGTCATAATGGCGCTGTTGCTAAAAAGTGGAGTCCCGCCACGGTACAGTGCAGTCACAAGAGTGAGCGGGTCCCTTTATAAAGCATATATCGCATGATATGTGCACGTAGTTGTGCGGAGCATATGACATCAACCTCAGAAGCACTCGACACTTTTATTTTCTCATTTTGCGTGTTAGGGCGATGATTTATAGCAGTGTAGTGGCTTTAAAGGAGTGATGTTGTAGACTTAGGTGAAGCAGGTGGACAGTATAGGTCATAATAATGTTTAGAACTTACAGGACCGTGAGGCACGAGAAATTCTCGATAGAGAGCAATCGATTTGATAGGATCTCTATGCCATCGCGTTATAGTCACTCGATGTACAACTTTCAACGTATGTTTCTTTTTTTTTTTTCATATTGAACGTAAGAAGCAAGAAAGACGAGTGCGCACCGTGAAGGTCTGGTTGGTGAGAGACAGTTTGTCGAACATGTGGTTGAAGGAGAGCTGTTGCTGGAAGGCCCAGCCTATATTCTCGGCCATCGTGTCCACCATTTCGGTCGTGTTCTCGCCGTGTTCTTCGTGCGTGAAGCGGTAGAAGAGCGCCCAGCCGAGCAGCTGCTCGGTGAGCTCCAGGCAGTCGACCTCTTGCTGCCTCAGGATGTGCGAGGACACTCTCGAACCGAAGTGTTTGTGCCACAGCACGTTCGTGCGTCGGTCCAGCACGCGCCACACCAGCTGCGCGCAGTGCGTGAACTGTCGTTTCAGTTGCGCGACATTCGCATAGCGACTCGTATACTCGGCGGTCGCTTACCCGATGACCTCCGAGTGGCGCGGCGCGGGCACACCAATCACGGAGGCCATGCTTACGCCGTAAGAGCTTCCTACAAAAAACTACTAGAGGGAACTCCGGCGCGGCGACCGTTTGTCAGCAGTCGAGATAAGTAAGATACGATTAGAGTATTCGTGGAGGAAAAGCAAGGAAAGTGATTGATAGAAGCCGCGTCATTGCAAGTGTAGGTAATGGTACAGTATGTAGTCCTCCCGAGACCCCGCTATGGGGATTTGCGCCAAGCCATTAATCCTCTTAAAATCCCGCTGTCCAATGTATGGGACACCTGTTGGCGCCATCGATGCCGCATTGATGAAAATACATTGTTCAAATTTCCGTCGCAACAGTTCCAGAATGGCGGCATTTAGGAGCGCGGCGTTTTATGGCACCTGCCGGAGAACTGTTTATCGTATTTCTACCTACATACAGGGCATATTTGGTTTTATATTAAAGTTGATACAACAGCCAACGCGCAGAATACGAACTTTAAAACTGTTGCCGCGCTTACCTTTATCAACGCTTCCTTTGATTTCGCGTGTCCATTACGTTGGACGCCGGGACTCAACCCGGTTATTTTGAGCGCGTGTTTGCGATGATCTTGTTATCAACAGCAGACGAGTACTGTTGGTGTAAGGGCCGATTCACACTTGCGACTAGGCGAGGTCGCGCGACCAAGTTAGTCACAAAGCGACCAGTCGCAAGTAGTCGCAAATGGTCGCTTTTCTCGAAATGCGACCGTTTCGGGCCAGTCGCTCACTGCTCGATTTTTCAGTCGCGTGACCGAGTCGCAGAACAGCTGAACCAATCAGATGCGAAGGAACAGGACGTCCGTATACGCTGACGCTTATTTTACGCGACGATGACGTTTCAAGCAGACGTGAACGGTATATCGTGAGACATTTCGGTTTAGCGACTCGTCGGTCGCATTTGTCAGTGTGAATATCGTTCGTCTTGAGTAGGTCGCCAGTCGCAATCGGTCGCGCGACCTCGCCTAGTCGCAAGTGTGAATGGGCCCTAAGGCTTGCGAATGAAATCGTGTCTCTTTTTTTTCTTTCTGTGGGAGACCGGCCTCGCCTGTCTGATGAGACGGCTGACGCGATTTCACAGAAGAATTGCCGAAGAGAGCACGTCGGATATTGAGCTTTCAATGTCCGACGCCTGTTTCAAGTGTTGTCGTAGCGTCGTCTGCTACACCGGGCGGCCGCGCATAGACGCCAACGAGAAAGAGGTTCGCAGGAGCGTGCGTGCCTCGGTGAATGCAGTGCATGGGCACGAGGACAAAAAAAAAAAAAAAAAAAGAAAGCTGGCTCTTTCGTAATCGAGAGTAGATGTAAGCATGAAATGGCTACCATATGGCGGCTTTTGCTGTCTGTGGTGCCGCCGCCTTCAAACACTTTTCTTCTTCCAACAGTGCAGCGCGTTCAGCGTCTGTCGCTCCTTTTTAACGCGATAGCGTTTAGAGCCCCGTGTCGCAGAAAATCCGGCGTCGGCAACCGGCGTGTGATCGCGGGTGGCGGAGAAAATCGTCCAACCACATCGATTGCGCAGGCCCTCCACGTGGTGCGAGGTTTTCGTGAACAAAAATTGAATTTCTCAGTGAAATCCGTCAGAAAAATGGTTAAGTACGACTTTACCATTTGGCGTCGGATTCGCCGTCTTGTTTACCAATCGGCGTCGGATTGTAATTCGAATGTAGGAGAAAACCTAATCCTGCTACGAGGAAAAAAACATTTCTACCAGACCTGCGCGCGTCGGGACAATAGAAAACAATTAATAAAATAATAAAAAAGGTGCTAGGGCCTTCACATTTTAATATAAGACCACTTATATTGCCCCTGGAAAAACGTCTTTCGAGCAATGCATTTCAGTTTTAAAGTGAAGCCGACTTTAAGGGGATCGGTGTAAGCTTGGTCTTTGTAAGCTGGCTTTCCCACGTTCCGTGTTGCAGAGAATGAAGTCTACTTGCCGTATGCGAACGATGCGATGCGAACGGGTCCCGATAACGCTATCGCGTTCTGCCTCTTAAAGGCGAAGCTAATGCGTCCTCCAAGTTTTTCTGCAAAATTCGCGCCGTGTTTAAAAAAAAAACGGAAAATAAATTTAATATTTTGACGCTTTGAAAACTTTGGTCCTAATTTGTACCTGGAGAAGATTAGGTTAGGTTAGGTTAGGTAAGTAATAAAAAAAAATAAAAACGCAGCCGCGAAGAGACAGGGAAAACATTCGGGGGGTGAAGCACAGCTGTTCGATTCACCTGCAGCAGCAGCCAGCCGAGGTAGAAGATCACCTTGTCGTCACCGAGTTCGCTGACGAGTTCCCCGAAGCGCTTCAAGTACTCCGGTCCCCTCACGGTGACGTTAGTTGCGACTGGTAGACTGTAGGTCGCCGTTACAAACTCGGCCAGCTGCTGCGCGCTCTCCTTCCTCATCACGTTCTTCAGTTCGGTCAGGCTGGTCAGGTTGGTGCGGCCTTTGTCACGCTGGGCGCGATAGGTTGCGTTGTACACCTCCTCCTCAATGCCGAGGAAGGTGTCGAAATCCACGGCTCCGGCCATCCCGGCGGCGTAGGCCCCGCACGCGCTGTCGTAGTAGCGACGGTACGCGCTCTCGTCATCGGGGCTGTCTGGGAAGAGCAGGGGCAAGTTCCGCCGCCAAACGGCTTGGGCGTTGGCCGGCGAAATGCGGACGTACACCTGCGGGCGACGGCACACGACGGTGCAATTCGAGTTCACGTTTGATTGACTTCCCGTCTACATCACGAGGTGATTAATGAAGTTATAACTACTTTAGGAAGTCATGTATAGCGTCGTTTGAGTGGAATTGCGGGCAGGAAGAGACGAAGTGGACAATGAAGACGCTCAAAAAGACGCTCTCTTCCTGCCCGTGATTCCGCTCAACGACACTACAAGATGCACCAACTAGGAGGTCCTATAGAGAACTGTTCAGGAGACCTCGTAAAACAAACTGCATGTCTATACAATGTGCAAATTACAGAACAGTAGTACACTTCAGTAGACGTTTCGTGTTGCAGAATAGCTAGCTATAGGGGAACGCGAGAACGCTGAAGTAAAGCAAATAAAAAAAAATGTAAGAGGAACACGATACTAACACGTTAAAGTTTGAAACCAATGCAACTGCAAGATTGCAACGCTAACGGCATGAAATCCTTGATATAAAAAAATAACTCTGGCAAAGAAGCTACTATAACAAAATTAAACAGTTGTGAATTCAATCGTTGCACGAAACACTGGAATGACAGAAAGATGCTCGCGTGCTTAGATTAATTTGTGCGTTAGATGCAACCCAGGGTGTAAAAACTATTCGCCAGCGCCGCACTTCGGCGCCTTTAATAGCCGCAGTGTTCGTTTTGGATGTTAAACCACCGTGAATCAATCAAATTCTTTTCGAAATTACCTCGAACATAAAATATTCAACACGGATATGGACTCAGATGCTCGCGGAAACTGTATGGACGTGGCTTAATCACGTTCTATAACGCATACTTCAAGGAAGTTAACACTTTAAATTTCAACTCGACCGCTGCGTCGTCATGGGTGACGAAAAGAACCCGTCACGTGACGTGCTCTTAAGCTTGCATGTGAAGCAAGCTTAAGAGGAAGCTGTAGCGTGGGGCCAGTTTACTGCGATTTGACCATGTAGATACATATAAAACGCACAAATGCTTTTCTGAGACAACCGCTGGGCCGTTTGGAATGACTGATTTGTTGCCATTACGGAACTCTAGGAAGCAATATTTTGATTTAGAACCGTGGTTAGGTTTAAAAACAACAGAAGCACAAAGTTTACAATTACGTAACATTGCGCTAAAAAACAGACATCGCAGTTCTGTAAACTGCATCTGTGGAGAAATTAAAGCGGACAAATTTTACGTTTGACTGAACAGTTTACATGAAGTTGTTACAATGTCTACGAGAGTTTTGAAAAAAGGTCCCACTTAGATTAGGGAGCAGCGTATATTATGCTAATTTTGTGAGCTTTAGCTTTGTTATCAGATGCAGTTCACAGAATTCTGATATCCCCCGTTTCTTTTTTCTTTCTTCTTTTTTGCTGAGTTAGAGTTGTAATCTCCATGCTCCAGTCTTTCTTGAAATCTGCAAAAATTCGATGACGTAAATTAAGAAGTCCACATCATGCAGTTAATACATTTTAGTTGCCTAATTTAAATGCAACAATTATCATCAAAACAGCCAAAAGACGCCTACTATTCTGCCATCCGGTTCCTACGCCGCATTTTCCTACGGTGTTTAAGCATCTTCGTCGCCAGTTGATATGACCTATAGTGGGCACAAAGCAAGAACGCCTTTATTTACAGAGCGCATACGGTTTGTGGGCGGGTATCTTCACACATTAGATAGTATTTGCGCAGTTGCATGCTCTGCACGTTATCACAATGCAGTTAGATAGATTTTAGTCGCTTCTTTTAACTGCAACAATTATCAAACCCTCTGCAGCGGTTGCCGAGAAAAATTATTTCTCTGTTTCGATGTATTGAAATAGGAGCCCCCCTCCCCCAAGCTATTGCTTCCTCTCAACTGTCGCCCTATATAGACCCCTTCTGTGTGTAAACAAACAGAGCTCCTCAAAGATTTCGGCTCAAGTGCTCTGCAACAACAAAACTCGCAATAGCCTACAACTCCATAGAACTATCCTGCTGGCGCCAGTTCTGCTACAGAGTAAGTATTCTTGATAAGTGAGCTTTACTGATAAGTACAACTAGAAAGCTACATACATGAGCTCGACGCATGGGGTACTTTCCTCATATTCGAACGCATCAACATCACCGGCCTATCGTATATTATGATACAAAATACTTCTTTTTCCTTGACTAACTTGACTGTCACCGATGATTACGATGCACCCTATTGCGAAATTTGAGCGCGGCTCTATACGTGTTTTCATTTCGCGATATATTGAAGCAAGGAATTGGAGAAAGACATGTCGCAGAGTGGGCAATCGTCGTATATCTGATTTGCTGGTCAAGTGCGTCGGCTTTTATACATGACTCGTCCACGGTTCCAGTGTAATGCTGGTGCCGCTTGGCTTGCAGAAAGTACTACACAATTCGATTCGCGCATACAATCAGAATACAAGACAATCGCAAACCATGACAATCGAAACAAACGCGAACGAGACCAAACGAGCAAACCAAACAAGCCCGAGCGAGAGCTGACGCGAGCAGATGATAGTACGAAACTAGCGGTCCGGCTGAGGCCAGATAAGAGTACGCATCGAGCTGTCGGGCGGGTGCGCATGAAACCAGTTTTCCGCGCGCACGTCACTGAAGGGCCCGCTCTCATTGGTCTCCGCCGTTCGTGGCTCGCGTCTTTCTTTCATCTTTCGCTGTTGTGCTCGTTCGCTCGGTTACGCCGCCGCCGACGTTCGCCCAAGGAACGAGCCATTAAGAGCGGCACTCTAAAAGGCATGACCGGAAGTTTTCCGGGATCGTGGATGGCTGCCACACCGTGCAAAAAAAAAAAAAAAAAAAAAGCTAGATCACGACTGACACGAACAGCGTCGCGGTTTGGCGCGGTACAATACCTCGCCGCCGAAGTCCTTGACCATGCGAATCGTGAGCAACGAGCTCATGAGGAAAGAGGCATGGACCTTGGCTTCAACAATGTAGGCATCGCCGCCGGTCCCTAGTCGGGGCCAGAGAAGGCCCACCTTCCCGAAGGCCTCGTGGAACTCTGCCGTCTGGTCCCGCCCTTCCACCACGACGGTGGTGCAGGTCTGGTAGAAGCGCGCCACCTTCTCGGTCGGGCTTTCCTGATTGCGCACCAACGTCTGCCGTGAAAAAAAAATCACAGCATATCCACGGGGTGAATGATGATGAGTGGGCGAAGCTCCGGAGGGAATCATCGGATCTCCCGCTTAAGGGGACGCTAGCCCAAACGCGTTAGAAACGTGCAGTACTCTCTAGTAAGGGGGAGCGGCCACAGCGTCTTACGCAGCCATTTACACATGCCGGAACGTGCACCGCGTTTGCCGACGCCATCACATGACTGCTGAGAGAGTATACCCCCCATATTTTTAAACGCTCCTCGACTTGAACTTGACTTGCCACCGCTTTGGGCAGCGCGTTCGAAACGCGTTGAAGGTAAGGCGGAGAGGCCACAGCGTCTTACACCAGCTTCTTACACGGGCCGTAACGCGCTAGCACAAACGCGTTAGAAACGCGCTAGAAACGCGGCCTTTCGTTAATGTTGGGTATTTATTGCCATCGTGGTGCGTGTGTCCATGTCCGCTTCGTGGCGTAGTGGGCTAACGCCGCGCGCTTGGAAGCGAGGGGTCCCTGGTTCGATTACGCGCTACGGACACAACTTCGGAATTTTTTTTTCTCATTTTTCTCAGACTGGTTACACACTACTACTACGACGACGGGGACGGAACGGGTGCCGCTATAAGGAGCTTCGCCCCTAAAAGCAGCGACTTGAGGTCAATTCGATTCTCCAGCGCTTCTGTATTCGTTTCACAGCGCAGGCTTCGTGTGGGCCGAGTGCTCGCTGCATTTCCCCATGCCCTGCCAGTTCTATACCAGCAGAAACTGGCTTCGAACTTTCGGGAACTAGTAAACCGAGTGCAGGGCGAATTGAAGGAACGTGTAATGAACGCGAGTAGGTTCATCGTTTCAGTATATACTAAACAAAGCGACAATGTGAACGAAGACAGCATACACGTACATAGAGAGTCTCCAAGCTACTTAAGACCCAACAAAATCCTTGACTAAGAAAAGTTCACACCCTTTAGGCTTTGTGCCAAAGTCCAATAATCAACTCTCTCGCGTGCCTTCCCTCTCTCAAACGCTGCGCACAAGGTGATTCTAGGTTACGAACTGTACGAGCGCTGTCAGCCCCGTGAGAAGTATAACACTCTTGACAAGAAAGTAGCGAGCCGAGAATTTTCAAGAAAAGATTCGCCAGCAGTACCCATGACGATTACTTTTCTGGGTACAGCACACATCCCAAAGGGTGTAGACCTTGTTTTAGAGTGTAGCGGCACAAAACATTTTAAAGTCAATTGGTATTGACAACCGGTGTCATAAAAAAAAATTCCAGGACTGCTTACTTATCAGGTCACATAGGTGCGTTGCACACAGCAGCACCTACGTTTATGTGGACGTAGAGCCCATTTCACGAGTTTAGTGAGATAAAAGGCTTTTGTTTACTGCAGCACATAGACCCGGACGGTTCGTTGCCTCAACGTATTATCCTGGATTGCAACGCCACCTTGTGGTATTCGAAATGTACTGCGCATTCACTTTCTCGCCGCAGAAGACGATGCAGTGGGTTTTTCGAGAACTGGCGAAACGAAATGATTAAAGGTTTGATATATATAGTGCCGCTTATATCTAGCTTTAAGTGACACAAGAATATTTTATATTTTCTTTACTGATTCAATATGAAAAGAATGAAAACCGATATCGACGAGGGTTCAGAATGGGTCTGAGAAGGATAAACAGGTATTTTAATCAAACAATCAAACAAAACTCCACTTCAATCTCCGGGCATGAAATGTTCATTGGTATTATATTTGTAGAAAGTGCTAGCGGGCACCTTTTATCGTGAGTTATTAGGGAGTTTTAGATTAGGGGACCTAAGCGGCTTGCTTACTAGAGAACTAGAGACCACGGTACTGCGCATGAGCAAACATATACGTCTGGGTATGCGCATGCACCGTACCGTGGCCCTTATATCTTGCGTACGAAAGGCCGCTTGGGTCCCCTAGTCTAAAACCTTTATTGTAATGCTTCGTTTTTACATATATCAGTAAGTCTAGCTTCTAACGTATTGGTTTTCTACGAAAAACGTTAGGACATAGAAATACAGGGAAATAGCGAGCAAACTGGGTAGCGGTTATTCTAGTTGACATAAGAGGACAAAAATGGCGCTGAGCAGGCCATGTACGTAATGCGTAAGGCAGACAAGCGGTGGTGTAATGGAGTTACATAAGGGTGACAAGGGAAAGGAACCGCAGTCGAGGACGGTAAAGCATTAAGTAGGTCGAGAAATTTAGGAACTTTGCTGGCACAACTTTTAATCAACTAGCGCAAGACAGGGTTAATTTGAGATCGCTGGGAGAGGCTTTCTTCCTGCAGCGGGCATAAAAATAAGCTGATGATGACGATGATGATGATACTGATGAGGATGATGATGATGATAAGAAGGTCGCAGTATCGCCTGAAAGGCGAAGCATCGTTTGCGATAGAAATTAGTAGATAGCTATACGAAATAAGGATAGTAGTTTCATCGGCCGTGTAAACTTGCAAACATTCGCTTCTTAACTAAATTAACAAGCATGGTGTCACGTACGCACACGTAAACATGAACACATCTCGCTCGATGAACGCGGAAAGTCACTGTCAAAAATGCTGGAGTAAATAAGAGCGGCAGCAGCAGCGAGCGAATTGACCTTTGTGCGGTCTCTCGCTTCAACGTGAACTAAACATGGAAATCACAGGGCATACGAAGCTACCGGCACTCGGTGTACTTTGTGCACATCGCAGAACGCTTTAAAGATGAGGCTCGCGCGGGCGCGCACTTTGTCCACATCGCGCAGATCGCTTTCAAGATACGGCGCCTGCGCGGCCGCGCCGTAAGCAGCAGCCGCCAGAGTAGAACGCCGTCCCGTGCGTCGCGCGCGACAGAAGACTGCGCGCTTCCGCCCCGCCTTCTACCCTCGTGCGCGCGAGGTTGAGCCGCGCTCGCCGGCTGACCCTCGCAAGCTTTCACTCGCACATAGCGTACATAGCGTACGGCGCGCGGCGACGATGTTATCGTGTTCGGACTTTATACGGAACATCACGGCGACGGCGACGGCAGAAATGCGCTTGGAGTATCCATATAATTGCTATCACAATAAATGTACTAGAGACGACGTTGGCGCTGCGATCGTGCTACTACCTTGGGAAAGATGATTAGTACATCAGTTCGTGCTTGTGGTTTCATACGTTTTGTGACACTGCTTGTTACGCTTTACCTTTCCAAATTTCCATGCCCTCGTAGTTTTCTGAACGTAGCGGGACAGTTAGTCTCCGCTCATATTCGTAATCATTGTAAATCTTGAAGATAAGGTCTTCTTTGAGACCCGATCGATTTGGTGTTCGCGGAATTTGGGTGTCTGGCCGCTTTAGTGTCGTCAAAATAGATTATTTGAGGCTTTATGTAGTGCGCGTAGGCCAACGAAAAAAGCTCGAAATGAAGCTTGAAACGAAAAAAAAAGAGCGCACCAAGTTGGCGTAGAGCTGTGTGCGGAGCAGTAATATTGCGTAATTAGCGCAGAAATGCCCAAACGAAATCCAGACGCTCTCGTTCAACTAGGCGCGCCAAAAATCGGAACCGTTAAGTCTGGCTGTACTCAACAAAAAACCTGGCTCCATCCTGGAGATGTGCAGCCTACGAAATGTGGGCTGATCCCCAAGGTAGTGCAGTCTAAACAACAAATCACATGGTGCGCTAATGCACAAGAAGACATTTCCTTTCTTCGATTTTTACTCCCTTTCTTTGCGCATTTATGGCGCAATATCTTGTTGCAAATGAACAATTTGCAAAGCGACTATAACGGCACATACACGTGGGCCAATGTGTGTGTGTGGCGCGCAAAGCGACTATAACGGCACATACACGTGGGCCAATGTGTGTGTGTGGCGCTTTAATGAACATCCTCGACGCCAACCTGGTTTACTGAATATGAACCGCGGGCGTATGCGACGTTTTTTAATATCCCGCTGTGATGCCAACTTGGGTAAGTATGTGTTATATGCGACAATACGGCGTGTCGCCACATTGCTTCAATGCTAATCGCATTAACGTATACATTCGCCGCGAGCTGCGTGCTTCCAAAATTATCATCTCGAAGTCAATAGTCGCACTGGCAAGAATCACCACCGATGGAAGAGGCAACGCTCAAGGACATTAGTTCCACATAAGTGGCACTTACTAGTGTTGGAGCATCCTGCAAACGTGTTACACACACTTAATATAACGTATGCGGAACGAGGTTAAGAGTGCAGTCGGAATGTTCAAAGGCAAGCTTGAGTCTCCATGTGTTGCAGCACACCGCGATAGAGAGGATTCGCGAAAGGCCCTCACGTTTAGCAGGGTGTCGGAGAGTTTGTTCAGGAACTCGTTGGCGTGCGTGTCGTAGACCGAGTAGCCGCTGTGGTTGAGCGACCAGCGGCCGCACACGTGCTGATAGAAGTTGTCGCACGGCGCAACGCTCGCGTTGCGAGCCTCCACCAGCATCGCGTTGACGCGCGCGCATTCGTCGGTTTGGCAGGGCGCCTGCCCGATCCAGCTCTTGTGCCCGAACCAGAAGGACGTCACCACCAAGGCGGCCGCGACCACCAGGACGATGCTGACGCCGACGCAGATGAACGCCTTCCTGCGTGACCTCGGCGGGGGTGCCTTCACCGTGTCTACATGCGATGGCATCGAGAGATCCAAGTAGGCAGGGGACTCTTCTGCGGAGACAGAGAGAGAGAGAAATATATTTTATTCATGATATAAAAATGACATCGAAGCCTTCAGTTCAGGGTTTCACTGTTGGTATAGTGCAGTACTTCTCTGATAAATTTTCTCAGGTAAACTGCGGAGGGCGGCACGATTTATAGGTGGATATCAATACATCGCCATGAAGTTGGACAAGGCGACGGAATAGGTTCAGTTGATTCGCTGTCTTTTTTCTTTTAATTTTGTTTTGTAGTTACAAGGCCGATAGCGCAGATAATTGATTTATTTAGCACAGACATATGTAAATAAAACGGATGCAAAACGAAGGAAGGAAAGAAAGATTAACTATTGATATATAATTTTTATATGCGCTAAGGGGAGAGCAATAGAGGGTAGTGGAGCCAGTGCAATTGAGAGATGCTCAAAACGCATTGCATACGAATGAAAATCGTAGAGCTTAGCTATACGAAGTAACAGACAGTGGAGCCAGAGAAAGCGTATGAAAATTTAATTATATTTATTTGAAATGTACAAATAACGGGGAAACAAAAACTGACGTTGTATCAGCAGATAACTTGGCCGCCGGTGGGAGCCCGACGCACATATCTCCCGCATCACGCGAGCGGTGCTTTAGCGATTAAGCTACGGCGGCAGCCAAAATCCCGTTCACTTTATCGGGCACCTGCGAGTGTATGCAATATCAACCCTGGGATGTGTTTAAACCGCACGCCAAGTGTGGCACAGTTCCGGGCGTGTAATGGAGACTACGTCACCGAAAGCGGGTTGCTATTAGGGTTGCCAGCTACCGAGGGAAGGAAATCGGGACGTAAGGGGAACGGGTCTGGCGACGACCAAGCCTGTCATTGTCAGGAGTCGCCAGTTCTAAGTTTTTAAAGCGTGAACATCCTTTGGCGAGCTCCCCGGCCGTGTCACGCGAAACGTGTAATGCCTTGTATCTGCACAAAAATGTGTAATTCGTAAAGACATTTAATCGTTGTGATAGTGTAAATAAGGTCAATAAGCGATAAGGGTCAATTTAAAGCAGGAAATTAAAATGCAAAGAGGATACCCGTAGAGATAGATAGGGCTCCTTGGAAAATAAAATACATGGAGAAGCTTATAGTAGGGATGGGCCAACTGAAATTTGGGGGTGGTACAACTTGAAATTTGGGGTAGGCCTACTGAAATTTCGACCAACTTGAAATTTGGGGGTAGGCCAGCTTGAAAAGTGCGAGTGAGCGAACTTGAAATTCGGGGGTGGGTACAACTTGAAATATGGCGTAGGCGTACTTAAATTAGGGGCTGGGTCCAGCTTAATATTTGAGGGTGGGTCAACTTGAAATTTGGACGTGAACCAAATATAAATTTGGGAGTGTGCCAACTTGCAATTTAGGGGTGGGCTAAGGTGAAATCTAGCTCAAGACAGCGGTAATTGGAGATTGCAGGGAGAGGCCTTCGTCCTGCAGTGGACATAAATATAGGCTGATGATGATGATGATGATGAAGGTGAAATCTAGGGGCCGGCCAACTGAAGTTTGGAGGTGGGCCAACCTAAATTAGGGAGTGGGCCAACTTCATCTCTATGGGTATTCTCTTTTTATTTTTATTTTCTGTCCTTTTAAGTGTTCCTTGTCGCTTAACAAAGCTACCAATCATCTGCATTTACACTACCATAACGATTAAACGTCAACTTTGCAAGTTACGCTTTTTTGTGCTGATACAAGGCACTACACGTTTCGCGTGGCAGTTCTGGGGAGCTCGCCAAAAAAACCTAAAGCTTCAACAAGGTGCCGTTCCCCATTTTGAATTTCGCTTCTTTCGTCGTAGGTACGCTCTTCGTAGGTACGTTGCTCCTCGGGATTTCAGACTACACTCGGCCTCCCCATTTTGTGCCAACTATGTGTTTTATGCTAAACAGCTTCGCTGGTCATCCACCTTCTCAGAGTGGAATGGCTCATGATTTTATTTACTGCGCTTTCGGAGAATTAAGGCCCCATAGCGCAATTGCCAAAATATTGGAATGCTATCAAATTAATAAATAAGAACACGACAGATTTTTGGCGAGTACTTCCTTAAAGTCATGAAGAAATGGGTCTATATCTTTATGTACCTTAAAAAAATGCACCTTAAATGGACGACAGCTTTCGGATGTCTCCTACACGTATCTGTGTGTATTTTACCCACTCGTGTGACGAATTGTGTGTTGAATATTAGAGCATTAGTGCTCCGGCTGCATTGCCATATGGAGAGGGTACGTCTGCACTGGGTTTTTTAAAAGCGAAGCCTTTAGGCTTCAATGCATAAAACGACGCTTTGCTAAGAAAGTAAATGGAACAGAAATACATTTCTCCACAAAATTTGAGAATTAATATCTCAAAACTGGTGTCATCCAGAGAATTCGTTCCAAGTCGATTCGCCTTGCGAACTCCACGGCTACAATTTGTAAATTGCAATATGGGCCAAAGTGTAATTAGTTAAAAACCTAGTTAGTGAATTTTAGTTATATTAGTTGATTATGCGTTTAAATTTTTTGTGCAAATAATGTCCGCTTCTTCGAGTAGACCAGCTCATGAAGTAGAATTTGGCTATCTGCCACAGGCAACCTTTAAAAAAAATTTTAAACGTGTTCGCTGAAACACCACGTATAGAGGGTAATACACAAGTTAACTTTCATTTTAGTTAATTTTTTTTTACTGCTTTGAACACGGTGAGCAATGGAGCTTCTCCAGCTCAGAAGTTCTGTAAGACAGATGCCATCGGTCTAGTACGCAAGTAATCTTCGAGTTTGAATATAAATTGGTGCCGGTAGTTGAATTGTCAAGCTGATTCCGGTCTCTTATTGTTGTCGGGAAAAAAAATGGATGCTGGAGGCAGTTAGCATAAAACGTGTATTTGCCGAGTGTCAAGGAGCGCTTGTTTCCTATAAGTGCTGTTTTCGACATGGAAACAAACGTATAATTTAGTGATATGTACCTGCATGTGAACAAGCTAGTAGACAAACTTTAAGCTTGCCGATTTGGGTCTGTTTTCAGGAGTGATGGGCCGGCCTTTTTCCATTTAGTATTTCGGGTATGCGAGTTTGATAATTGTTATAGGTTAACAACGAACACAACGGCTTGTCATTGTATATCTCCGGCTACCCAGAGGCTGCATACTTTTACTATAAATTTCGTTTGTTTTTTCCTGTGTTAACGTGAAGACCATCGAGTGCGACTGTGCAACCGTTGCAGCCATGCTGTTTCAATGCCGCTGAGGTGAGGTTGCTTACCCGGATCACGTGATTTCGAGCTCTGGTGACCGCCTTTAGTCGGCGAGCCGAGCGTTTGACCCCTGCAAGGACCGCGCGCGAAACGTCGGCTGTTAAGCTGTATATACTCAAAGTGTCACTGACGCTTATTTTTGAACTGGACACGAATGACGAGCAACCGACTAACAAACGACGTTTCGGTTCGCATACATTGTCCGTGCATTGTCTGTGCCTTGCAGCGATGGAATATGAAGAAAAGGTGGCGCAAACAGCGCGCGTCAACAGTCGGAATTACGACGTCATTGTGGTTGAGCGTTCGACTTCCGACGGCTTGCACTCGCTGATTGCGCCACCTTTTTAGGCTTATGTTGCGTGAAAACTTCACGTGTAACCGCTGTGAACAAGACTCGATTGCGCACAGGAACCGAAACGTCGTTCGCTTCCTTTACACTTTTACTTCTTTGTCTGGTGTTGGTGTTCCTTATTCCATGCCGTGAACATCCCCGACGAGACAAGTTTTCGTCACGGTGTACGAAATGCTTCAGGTGTTGACGCTCCGCCCAACGGCGCGACCAGATTGTGTTCGCTGTAGCCACGCCCCATCGGCCCCTAAGCCGCAGCGCCCCCTCCACCCACCTGCGGCCGGCGCATGCGCCACAGCTACACCGTCACGGCCGCAGCTGGGTGGAGGGGGCGCTGCGGTTCAGGGGCCGATGGGGCGTGCCTACAGCGAACACAATCTGTCCGCGCTCTCCGCCGCGGCGGGCGGCGACTGTGAACACCTACATTTCTTACACCGTGGCTTTCGTCAAACCCTGGATTTCCGCATTTTTGACGTTGGTAAACTCACCACCGCACGCTTCTCACACGCAGAAGGACGACGCTTAGCTAGGGCCAGATATGCATCCGACAAGAACCGTAGGGAACGTATGGCTCTCTTGTTCAAAAAGTTAAATTAGTTTAATTTGCATGATATAGTTCTCCAATTGGTACATCGAATAACTTTCAAACGTATGACTCTAGTAAAAGCAAGCGAGAGAAAATCATCCAATTATCTCCCGAAATTTTAAAGTATATTTCGAACGCGTTTTGTGAAACGCTCGGTAAATACAGCACACACACACAAATCCTTCAAAGACAAAGAAGTGCACGGGAGGACGGTCGCTGCGGTAGCTCAACTGATAGTCTGCATTAGGCCCGCTATAATACACTACGCGGGTTGGCTCCCACCAGTGGGAAAGATGCGTTTTCGTCTACTTTAAATTTCGTTATTAGTCCAACATTTCAATGACAGCAGTTAACATTCCCTTTCAATGTTTATATCAGCGCGAAACAGATAGCGAAGAGAGATGCCGACCCGTCGTGGTTTGCTTAGTGGCTTTGGCGTGGCGCTGCTGAGCACGAGGTCGCGGGATCGAGTGCCGACCGCGGTGGCCACATTTCGATGGCGGTGATATGCTAAAACTCCCGTGTACCGTGCACTTGGTGCACGTTAAAGGATATCCCAGGTGGTCGACATTAATCGGGAGTCCCCAACTGCGACGTGTCTCATAATGATATCATGTTTTTTTTTTTGAAGTTGAAGTTGAAGTTTATTTCTTGCTTTGGTACAGAAAGAGGAACAAGAGCTAAAGGCCATATGGCCTGACCGAGGCTCTTGCTCCTAAGCGCGTTCAGCAAACATATCAAATACAACACAAAAAACTAGTGAGTACAACGTAGACAATACAAATAAACAAGATAGATTTATACAAGTATTACATGACTATACATTCTATGCTTGAAAAATTATTGGTATGTACTTTCACATTACAGTGCAGATAGAAACATACATATACTGTCCATAACAAAATGTTAGTGCAGTAGCATTTTATTTATAATGAATTTCAGACTGTAAGAGAAAGGTTTTTATACATTCTTTAAAATGAGGTGCATAAAAATCAATTTTTTGTTCAACGATGTTTAGTAGCTTAGGTATTTGATAGCGTAGATCCTGACGTCCATAGTTAGTACGTGTAAATGGTGTTGTTCTGATTTGATTGCGCAATGGGTATCGAGGAGGAGAAAGGGGTAGGCTGACAACATGAAGTCTGTGTTTTTTTATATGTAAGAGTAATCTATAATAGAAAACTTGATTTGCTCGGATCAATGAATGTTTGTTAAAAAGATTGCGTGTGGGTAAGTCTCGCAGCCTGCCATGGTAGCTTTCAAAAATTAGGGCTACTCGTTATTGCAAGTTTAATAACTTCTCATAGTTTTTTGCTGTCGTTGTTCCCCATATCAAGGCACAATTAGTTTCGAGTGAAAAAAAGGGCATAGTACATTGCTTTCTTTAGCCATAATGGTATTAGATCACAAATTTTATACATACAGCCAACTACTTTACTAAGGTCATTGCTCAGCTTGTTGACATGATTGTCCCAGGCGAGGTTCTCCTGAAACCTTACCCCCAAAAACTTCTGCGTTCTTACTTGTTCAATCATCTTTGCTTGAAATTGAACATTGATATTAACAGGCAATGACTTATTTATTGGTTTAAATATGATGTATTTGGTTTTGTTGACATTCAATTGAAGTTTGTTTATGTACAGCCATTCAGATAATAAATTCAAGTAATCATTCATTTCTTTTTCTATGCATTGCAGAGAAGAATTTGCAAAGAAAAGATTAGTATCATCCGCGTACATTATGATATTAGGTGAGGAAGAAATGCATGGAAGGTCATTAGTATAAAGGTTAAATAATGCAGGACCAAGTATGGATCCCTGTGGTACGCCAGTCTGTATTATAAGAAGTGAGGAAGTCGCGTGATTAAATGAAACACACTGATAATGAAACACACATTGGCACCTAAACTCCAGAATAAAAAAAATGAAAGTGATGAGCCATGCTCTAAATTGAAAGCGCATGTGCATTTCGTTACGGTTTCTTATCTCTCCCACGCGCAAGCAAGGAAGCGGGAAGCGAGCGCCGGAGGGAGCGGGGGGGGGGGGGGGGGGGGGGGGGGGGGGGGGGGGGGGGGCGCACTTTTCCTCTGCCAACAACCGCGCTCGTCGCTCGCCGCACCGTCTCTTATCTCCACACGGCTCTGACCTTTATGCACTGTGCGTTCGCCGCTCAGTTTCTGTTGAAGCGTTAGACCGCACGTACCTTCTCCCGCTGCTGCGGCGTATATATGCGCTTGCTGCCAGCGTTTTCACAGTCGTTGTCTGCAGTCATTCAGTGTGATCTATTCATGTTTGTTTGTGCGCGCTCACACCACGCTTGTTCATTCAGTTAGTAATAGTCGGGTCACATTTTCCAACGCACGCTACACATGTAATGCTGCCCGGATCGGCAGTGCAGCGCTACAGGTGTGTCCCTTCGCACGCGCGCTGCCCACGGGAAGCGCTTCTCATCAACACCACCGTTTCACACGCGCCTTCTCGTGGTCATCGAGTCTCTCTATGTGCATTCGTTTTGTTGTTGTTGTTGTTGTGCTCAGATACTTTCAAAGTGCGGTACCAACTCGGCCAAACGACCCCCTTTGCTTAACCTTCCCTGCTCCTTTCCCAACTTCGTTGTCTGTCGGCTTAGTGCGATTGTAACTCACTCACGCACAACTCCCTTCCCCCCTTACCCCCCTCTCCCCCTCTAAAAAAATCGGGCTTCTCGGTTTTTGTTAGTATTCTGTGGTTGCTTACTTGGGCGATGTGGATGGCTTGGCGCCCTCCTTGCTGTCTCGACTCGTCGGTGAGACTAGCGACTTGGGCGACTTGGGCAACATCGGTGACCTCGCACCCGCCGGCGAACCAGGGCTTTTGGGCGTGCCGCCGCCCGACGGCGATCGCGCTGACGGGGATCGCGCTGACGGGGATCGCGCTGATGGGGATCGCGCTGATGGGGATCGCGCTGACGGGGACCGCGCTGACGGGGACTGCGCTACCGTACCCAGGAGCTGCTTTGGAGGGCGCTGCCGAGAAGAGTTGAAGAAGCCGCGATGAATCGGGAAAAGAGTTGTTTCAGAAATGAGTTTCAGAAAGTAGATATGGCGAACGTTCATAGTACGGCGGCAGCACTAATGAGACGATCCATATAAGGAAGTAGAAACAAGACATGCGCTGACTGCCAAATAATGTTATAAAAAATTGAGTGAGCCTAGCGTCCATTGCTCTTAGTGAGAAAAAAATTGTAATATCTAGCAAGCGCATCCACTGTACCGGAAGTCAAACTTCTTTTTTTTGCACAGTGGCGATCATGATGCCTTCGTACTCCTTACTGCGTTTTTCTTTTTTTCATTTATAAGTGTGCTATATGCTACCGTATTTTTTCTAATGAAATATTAGTTGAATGTCTGCGCATGTCCTGCTTCTAATTACTTCTGTCTTCGTCTCAGTATAGCGCTGTCTAGACACAATGAAGTTGTTGTTCTTGTTGTTGTTTAGTTTATCTCAGACAATTTACATACATTTTCCCATAGGGGACTTCGCTAAAAGCACAGCAAGGGCCTGAGAGGCCAAGCCACACTGACCAAGAGAAACGGCAGCATGGTTCATTATCTCAACGCTACAAGAGTCATGCAGAATACATTTCTAAAACAGCCTTATTACAATTGGCACGTTATGACAAGACGGAACAAAATTAAGTGGTGTGCCATGACTCATATTTTTGGGACAACCTAAACCCTGTAACGCGCTATGTATAATACAGGGTGTTTTACAGCGTAAGCTGTCACGGGCTCATTCCAATAGCCGTTTTGGTTGGCGATGTTGTCCACCACTGCCGCCGCCAGTGTCTGTCCCATCTATCTCCAGGAATGAGAAAAATATATATATACAGTTCCCGATGGGATTGAACCCGAGCCCTCTGCGTGGGAGTCAGCTACTCTACCACTGCGCCAGCGTTTGCTATAGTTGCTCCAAAAACCTGCCCTATACACGCGTCCCAGCGCGCGAGGAGTCACGCGATGCGAGATGAGCTCCACGTAGCGTCGATACATGCACGCTTTGCACTGCACTTACATATTATTGCACCAGGTAGCACGTCATGTAGCAGTTTCATAGGTATAGCGGTGCAAGATGTAGATCGATAAGTATTAAGGAAGAAAAAGAAGATTAAGGTGATGTATACAAAAAAATGCTAGAATGAAAAACGTATATAGCATACCTGATTCAATGACAGGCTTGGCGGCACTTTTTTGCCGCCCCGTTTCAGAAGGGATGCCAATAAATCGTCATCATCAGCAGCAGCATCGAATCGTGCCATTTGTCATGTGAGATGCGCCTCGCGTAGCGTCGACACGTGCAAACTTTGCATTGCAGTTGCGTTGCATTGCCTCAGTAGGTGTCACGACACGTAGAATTAGCATCGTATTGTACCACTTGTCAAGGGATGCGACATGTACGCCGTGTAGTGTCGCTACCTGTGTTCGATACACGTTACAGCGCATCCTCGCAAGGTACGAACCACTTCATTAAGAAGCCAATCGTAGAGCTACGCGCGCGGCTGCAACCAGGCAACGTCGGCCTCAGCAGACCGCTGTGCAGAGAGCAGCAGAAGCCGCAGCTCGCCGTCGACGCCGGGCGGACAGTTCGGTTCGTTCTCGGGAAAATGGCGTCAATAGACTACGTGGTGAAGACCTTCGAGGGCGTGCTGCCGAACATGGAGCTCCTATGGAGCCGCTCCTCCAGCTTACGCTGTGACTGTGTCACGTGTGCCACGCAGGCCTGTCTTTTTTGTTTTAGCTGCAACAAATTTTTGCAAATTGCGTGTGGCAGGTAGCACAATTCTAACCCTTCATTCGAATTACTCGATGAGGCGGTCAATAGTTCTACGAGAAATTGAAATGCTTACTCGAGTATTTAACATAATTACGCTAATTACTTTTTGATTAATTTAATATTACGGCCCATGCCTTACTCTATGAATTGTAGCTCGTCAGTATGCAAGGCAAATCGACTTGGAACGAATTCTCAGGACTGCGCCAGTTTGGAGATAATTTCCAAAGTGTCCGACGAAATGCATTGGCGTTCCGGTTACTTTTGTGCTTCATTGCATAAAGCAGCGTTTTCTTAAAAGCGTAGGTGGAGCAACTGTGCATTTTTACGCTAAGTCTGACGTCGCATATATCCCGAAGTCGTTAAGCCCATCAAGTTTGCCGCTTGCTGATAAATGGGGGTAAAAGAGCGAGTGGTCTTACCATCGCAGCCTGCAGCTTCTTTTGCTGCAATAGAGAGAAGAGAACGTCACGTGAGAGAGATTATGGCGAAGGACATCAGAAAAGGCTGATGAACATCGGAAGAAAGGAACAATGTCTATGTTTACATATTGTGTACAGTAATGTGATAAAACATTTAGAAACTAAGAATTTTTTCTTCCAGAATCAACAGGGTTTTCGTGCTGGTGTTTCATGTACCACCCAATTAATAGAGATATTTCATGACCTTGTCACTGCGGCTGACAATAGATTGCGGACTGATGCAATATTCTTAAGACTTTAGAAAAGCATTCGATTCTGTTTCGCATGAACTATTAAAGCACGAACTGTCTGCTCTCAGCATTGATCGAAATATTTTGAAATGGATTGGAGATTACCTCAACAGCAGAAAGCAACGCGTCGTCCTGGGGGGCAAACAATCTAGGTTTGTGGAAGTGACTTCGGGTGTGCCACAAGGCTCGGTATTGGGACCATTATTATTCTTAATTTTCATCAATGACATCGGGTCTAATATTTCTTCCAGTGTGAGATTATACGCGGATCACTGCGTAATATACAGGGCAGTCAGTGCAGATAGTGACATGCAATCACTTCAACAAGATCTTGATTATGTCACCTTGTGGTGTAACACATGGGAACTAGGTCTAAATGCTGACAAAAGCTACCACGTAACATTTAGCAAGGGGAAGTGCACATAGTTGGTAATAAGGTACTTCCAAACGTACCTGAAGTCAAATATCTAGGGGTGCTTCTTTCGGAAGATCTTTCATTTCATCAGCGTATCAATAACACCGTAAACAAAGCAGCCAGCATGCTTAGCCTTGTAATTCGGAATCTTTGTGGCGGCGTACCAATCACTACTAAGACCACACTTAAAATACGCGTCCAGCTTGTGGGGCCCCCATCAAAAATGCCTCATTGATAAAATTGAAGGTATACAGAAGCGTGCGGTGAGGTTTATATTAAAACAATATTCCAGGGGAGCTAGTGCCACACAAATGAAGGCCAGCATTGGAATCAAACCTCTTGACAGAAGGCGGAAGGAAAACCGGCTGAAACTAATGCATGCAATTTATAATAACTCAACTCGTATGGACAAATTTTAATATATGAAACCTCCCCACTACATCTCAAGCAGGAGGGATCACATCCGTAAAATTAGAGAAATTAAATGCCGTATAAATTATATGAAACACTCTTTCTTTGCAAAGACAATATCTGAACGGAACACTTTACCAGAGGAGGTGGTCACAGCTGACGGTGTCCAGTTCGATCAACTGATCAATAATTTGTAATTAATAGAGGTATTTTTGCACTGTGCTGTTCTTATGGCTTGTATAACAGTTTCTAAAATTACGGATGCCTCGTTTATAATCATCATATGTTGAACTGTTTGTCTGTTCGCTTATTTGTTTGCTTTTATTAGCTGTACCCACTCTCCTGCTGTAATTTCTTCGGCGCTGCAGGATATATTGTAAATAAATAAATAAATAAATAAATAAATAAATAAATAAATAAATAAATAAATAAATAAATAAATAAATAAATAAATAAATAAATAAATAAATAAATAAATAAATAAATAAAAATGTTCTTTACTCGTACCGACAGCGTGTCGTACGGTTGCTGTCTCGTAGTTGCTGTCTCGGCGCTGTCCCACAGTTGCGAGACATGAAGCGCTCGTCCGCGTGTTTCCTCTGTCCGCCTGTGCTCAATTTGCGCTGCTTTTCGTCGTGTGCCTATGGAAGGTTGGCTTTACAAAAGTGCCAGGGGGTCGATGTTAACCTCGAGTCCTCACTTCGTTCGATCTTGATTGTTTGTTTATGCGCATCGCGACACCATGCACGACGTATTCCTGGAACGCTTGGTCATGCAGGGCAGCCCTCCGGCTCCGCTCTGATGAGCACGCACTGAGTCGGCGTGCAAACAGACAGTCACTGTTAAGCGACTGTCTGTTTGAGTACTCTCTATACAGGGCGCCTCATAATCAGATCGTGGTTTAGGCACGTGAAAACCGAGAATTCATTTTTTTAAGCAGGAGATACTATATGACGGTATGCGAAAACGTTGCTCTGTCGGCATGTCTATACGGTGGTTCTGCGGAGAGTCGGAATGCGCGCAAAGGGCCTAACGAATCACGCAGAGATAAAATTGTCTACTAGATCCATGCGCATGCGCAGTTTCAGACCCGCTGTGTTCTGCTAAAATGGCCTATCGAGAATATGCGTCATCATAACTGTGGTCTGTGGACAACAAGCGCCGAAGCGTCCCCTCGCGACAGCATGAACCTTAACACGCAGCCTTGCGAGCGGTGGACCCAGTTTGAAGTAGCAGGTGCTACTATTTTGTATTAGCAGTTTCACCGCTCATATTGCAGCACATGTGACCAGCTTGTGACGTGTCTGGGCATCCGCATTCTAGAACCGTCTCGGCGCATGAGCTCCTCGCAAGATTCATGCATGGCCAAGGACAGAACTTGCCTGGACGCATCAGGCTATAGCTATCGTTGATGAAAGCGCGCGTCTGGCATCGTTGAATATGTCGTGCCACCTTCGTGGCCTCCCTACCGGACGGTGTCAGCATATTTTAGTTGCACACTCCAATCTGCCGTAATTATACGAGTTTCATACAATACTCACTAGAGGGAAATGTGGCGCCAGTGTCTACGGGATCTGCAATGGGGGCGGTTCAGCCAGCATGGCAATTATGGGAAGTACACGGATTTGCCTAAACTTTGTCCTTCTGGCTTCAAACGGCTTCGTGACTTTGTAATCTCGTCATTTTCAAGAAATCACTGCACGCGTCGACAGGCGGCATAATACGCCCTCATGAATTTATCGCGGGCAAGCCAGTGCCCTTGAGACGCTTGGCGCGTTTCGATTTGGCCACCTCGACACGCTGAATCGTTGCAATTAGAAGCCATTGTGCGTGTTCGCAGCGTAATCTGCACTTCGAGAAGTATACATTGCTCTGAGCGTAATAAACAAAGCCGCAAGAACGTCTCAAGCCACAAGCACGAAGGACAGGCAAATCCACGTATACTCCCCATCATTCCCCTGGTGGCTGAACGACCGCAGCGCCAGCGTTCCCTCTAGTGGTTATTTTAGGAAACTATGCCTCGCACCAGGCATATTGCTTGCCCGATTCTGGATCGCAAGACTATAGACATTTCTAGCCGCCGCCAGCGAGGACGCCTACCTCCCGCTCCATCTTCTTCCGTGCGTTGCGACCGTGCATCGTCGTTCTGGCTGTACTCGGCGAGCTTGCGGTGAAGAAAGGTTCGAGAAAAAATCGCAGCTCGGAGCGAAGGGCGCGACTATGCGACCATCCGACAGTTCTTCTTCTGGCTCGTGGGCGCGCGGGTCGCGCGAGTCGTGCAGGTCACGGGTCCTGATGATCATGATGATGAACCTCTGTCGTGGCTCGTATCCGCTAAGGGGCATAGGCCAAGAATCTGGCGGCGGTAGGTAGCTAATGAAAATTATCTGAAAACGACAAACGCAAAGTAAAAGAAAACAGTAACAAAGAGGATTTTGGAATAATTAGGCTAGTATGCCAGCGAGCAGTCAGACTAACTGAAGGGTGAATTTTTAAATGAGGTTACAATGAAGGTGAGAAGAAATGCAATGTTAATAAAGAATTTGGAGAAACCAATTTCAGTGAAATCAATACTAATCTAGAATAAAGCTACAATAACTGGCAAGGTAATCGTCTTGTTCCAGTTAAAAAATCAAACGCTGCGCAACAAATGTCTCTGTGACTACAGCCTGATGACGATTATGATGGTGACCTCAAAGACTGCAGATCATGCCGTTATTGGGTGCTGGGCGATAATAGGACATCGCAGGCCAAACCAGAATTGACTTTCGAGCTTGAAGAGATAAAGAAAATATATTTGATAAAGTGATTGAATAAAATGAAATTACTACACAGTGTACTCGTAACCCACTCCTGAGTCAAGCTGCTCATGCTGGTAGTAACCAATAAAAACAACAACAACAAAGTGTGTGAGTGAGAGCTCAGCAAGGATGCAATGCTCGAATCACGCATTTGAATTAAATTCAATAAAGAGAACAACAAATATGACGTGGAGAAATGAACAAAATAACAAATATTATTAACGAATAAGTCAGTGGCCTAGGTAATGGAACCAGTGGTGGAGTGGATAACGGTACTCAACATTGGTAAGTTGGGCTACTTTTGTTGGGCTATTTGTTGTCAGATTGTCGTCCTGATGCCGTTGTGGTCTTCTCCATCGTCTTGATTCCATCTTCGCAATCTGACTCTCGTCATGCCGTCGTCGTCACGATGACGTCATACAATAATCATCATCATCTCAGAAACGTCATCCTATTGCCCTTATGAAGAGTCTTCATGCTGTCGATCGTTATCGAAGGGGCGTTCTTTGTAGCGTGGTGGAGCTACCCTGAGCTCGCCGGCAAGGAGCGACTGCACCGCGTTGTTACCGTGACTCTTTAAGAACCCCGGCTTTATTTTCGTCGTGCAAAATATATGCATTTGGAGGGCGCCACCATCAAGTGATTTGGGGCGTATCTTTTGCACCCTCTATGCAGTTTTATCATCGTCGTCATACAGGATTCGTCGTGATTCCTTTTCCTTGGCGATTCCATAGTGGACGCGCTGCTTCATCATACACGCTGCCATGCACGCTGTCTGGAAAGCTGCCTGGCCGACGCCGGGTGGAACCCTGAGTGCGCTCCGCAGAATTTTCATGAAATTAACGGAAATTCGCAAGGAACGAGTGAAACTTCTACGACAACGAACATCGAAACATCCCAGGACCACGTGGGGCCAAAATTTGGCAAGTGGATCACTTTTTTCAACGTTTTGTGCGACGTCCACGCCTATGCCTGTTTCGGCTTAGTACGAGATCTGACCCCGCCGGCCCCGGCGAGCGTCGAGGTTAGCCCCGGCGAGGTGACACCCCAGCACTCCAACCGCAGCTCGATATGGATGTCATAGAGGTGGAGGGCGAGGACATCACCCCCGAAGTAATGCAAGATCCAGGCTGGATAGCGGCTCACGAGAAGAGACACAGGAGCGGGAAACTCAACAATGAACAAGGCGAGAGACAAGTAAAAAAACCGGCCATCACGGCGCAATACAAGAGCGATGTGCGCATACGCCAACCACCGACGGCGCCGAAGCAACCGCAACTGCCGCACGATGACTTTAAGATCGTCATCCGCCCGCGCGGCGGATTCGATGCGGCGCGACTCCACACCGTTGTCGTAAGGGACGGCGTGCTCCTTGGGGCC
This sequence comes from Dermacentor silvarum, assembly GCF_013339745.2. Classification (NCBI taxonomy): domain Eukaryota; kingdom Metazoa; phylum Arthropoda; class Arachnida; order Ixodida; family Ixodidae; genus Dermacentor; species Dermacentor silvarum. Next base: position 48,497,249 of record NC_051164.1, on the reverse strand, counting down.
GACTTGACTCATGAAGCAGCGAGAGACGATACGCTTAGAATCAACGCACGACAGAATACACTAACGATGAGCACCCCAGTCAAAGACAACGCCATCAAGTACAGCAAACTTGAAGAAATACGGATCGGAAACCAGACCTATGCCGCAGCAGCGTACATAACGGCGCCGGAGGATACTTCGAAAGGGGTTATCCACGGAGTACCCGAGAATGAAAGCCAAGAAGTCATCGAGAAGAGCCTGGTCACCGACCGAAACCCTACGATACTACACGCGAGAAGAATGGGCCGCACAAACTCAATCGTTATAGTATTCGAAGGGACACACGTCCCCCACTACGTGTACTACCGTGGCGCTGCATACCGCTGCCTACTACACAAGAAGAAACACGAAGTGTGCGAAAAGTGCGGGCGCATCGGCCACAGGTTGGACGTGTGCCCCAATCCAAACAACAAGAAATGCCGCGGATGTGGCATAGAGAACCCAACGGAAGAACACCACTGTACACCGAGCTGCAAATTATGCGGCAAGCAACACATCACGGGAGACAAGAAGTGCACGGAAATCTTCAGGACTCCCTATCTACTAAAGAAACGACAGTGGGAGAGAACCCGGCAAGAGCAGCAGAGACTCAGCGCCGAAGACCGGACGAGCCGCTCGAGAGAGCGGCCGAACCCCAACAGCACTGACGCCGGCGGAAACGGCAGAGGCGGCGGCAGCAGCAGGAGCCGCTCCCGCTCCTACCCGAGGCTGCCCCAGGGCGGCGGTGACGGCGGTAGGCGATCGAGATCCCGGACGCCGTCCAGGTCAAGGACTCGTTCCGGGTCGACAGCGGCAACACCACGGCAGCGGCAGCAGCAGGGACCTGGCCCGCAGCAGCAAGACCAAAGCAAGGTGAGCTGGGCAGACAGGGTATCTCCGCCCGCCCAACAAAAACTGGATTGTGGCAGATCCACCCTAGAGCAACAATTAGCTCAAATTCAGGCAACGTTAGCTCAGGTACTACAGGAGAATAGAGGCCTTCGAGCTAAAATAGCACAGCTAGAAGCAGAAAAGACACGAGATCGGAGCCGTACTCCATCCGTCAGCGGTAGGGCAGTCACGACTAACCCCACACCTATGCAGGTAAGCGCTCCGGCACCGGCACCGGCACCAGCGCCGGCACCGGCACCGGCACCAGCACCGGCACCGGCCCCGCCGCATAAGCGGAAGGCGGAAGAACAGCACCAGACTAAGGACGAACCAATCTCGAGTCTAGCAGACTTAATGAAGAAACAATTCGAAATGCTCAATACGCAGATGGAACGACTAGGACAGCGCATGGAAGCAATTGAAAACAGAATGGGAAGATTCGAAATCCGAACTACAGCATTAGAGAACACCCTGGCAGAAAATCGGCCCGCACCGGTGGGGCCTATAAAGAATGTGAAACCATACCAGAGACCCACCGTAGCGGACAGCAGTATGGCCACCGGGGGGGCCATCAATTAGCAACATGGCCCCGAATAAAAATAGCACTGAATATCTGATCTGGCAATGGAACTGCCGAGGGTTTCGCCGGAAACGGGGAAACCTGCAGCAGTTCCTCTCAGGAAAAGAAACCCCAGATGTCATAGCCCTGCAAGAAACTATGGGACCGGCAAAATTATCAGGGTACAAATCCTACGGAGCCTCTGGCGAGAAAGCACTCGTTGTAACCCTAGTCAAAAGAAACTTAGCAGTGATGCAACACGAAACCGCGATATCAAACGTAGAGCACGTCCTCTTAGAAATAATACCGGCATGCAAGAATGACGCCAGCCTCTTTGTCCTAAACGTCTATAGCTCTCCAAGACACACGAGTAGGTTCGGGCCCCTGTTCCGAAAAACCCTTGACATAGCAAAGCGAAACACAGTGGTAGTAATAGGGGACTTTAACGCGCCGCACCCCGCGTGGGGCTATCGCAGAGGAACCGTCAAAGGACGGAATCTCTGGATAGACGTACAGCAGGAGGGGCTCACACTTATTACGGATCCTCAACAACCCACGCGCACGGGTAACAGCGTAAGCGTGGACACCACACCTGACCTCACGTTCACAAAGAATACACAGGGACCCAAGTGGGCAAACACACAAGATGATTTGGGCAGTGACCACTTCATTATAGCCACAACAATACACACGGGACCCACAAAAAAGAAGGGTAAGAAATTGACGATGGTGGATTGGGATATATTCAGACAGGCACAAGAACACAACAACACAATGGCAGACATCGATTGCGAAGAAATTATTACGGACATTGATAAATGGACACAACAGATACACAAGGCGGTAAAGCAGGCTACTCGAGAAATTCCCGAGGAAGCAGGGCTCGAAGCAGCCGACAGCAAACTCCTCCACCTGTGGGAGGCGCGCAGTAGCCTACAGAGACGGTGGAGGCGCCAGAGGCTGAATAGGACCCTGCGGCGGCGAATAGCACGTTTAGACAGGGAGATTGAAGATCACGCGAACCGCTTGGACCGACAGCAATGGGAGTCTACATGCAACAGCATGGAGGGCCAGCTCGGACTGGGCAAAACGTGGAACTTCCTCCGATGTCTCTTAGACCCAGAGGGTAGCAAAACGACACAGAAACAGAATCTCAACAAGATCACCCACACTTACGCGGGAACCGACGATGAACTCATTCGCGACATACAGAACAGATACATAGGAAGCATTACGCGAGAACCACAGAATGCGTACACGGGCAGGGAAAATCCCGCATTGGACGAGGAGATCACGGAGGCCGAGGTGAGGGCCGAAATACTCAGACTGCGCACAAAGTCGGCACCGGGCCCGGATGGCATTACGAACAAGATTCTCCGCAACCTAAATGACGAATCCATCGCGGCAATAACAAAGTACATGAACGCGTGCTGGGAACAGGGTGCAATACCGCCGCAGTGGAAATCTGCGCACGTAGTGATGATCCCCAAACCCGGGAAGAAATTACTGATTGAGAACCTCAGGCCCATTTCTCTAACCTCGTGCGTGGGGAAGCTGATGGAGCACGTCGTTCTCACTAGATTAAGCAACTACATGGAGGATAGAGGTCTGTATCCGCTCACGATGATCGGGTTCAGGCCGAAACTGTCCACGCAGGACGTCCTGCTCCAAATAAAACATCAAATCCTCGACGCACGGGGCAGAGGAACGGGACTGAAAGCCATCTTAGGGTTGGACCTCACCAAGGCCTTCGATAATATTACGCACAAAGCGGTCCTAGGGAACCTCCAGGACCTGGGGGTGGGTCGCAAGGCCTACACCTACGTCCGGGACTTCCTCTCGAACCGCACAGCTCAAATCACGATAGGAGACATCAAGTCGGGTGACATAAAACTAGGTAGTAGGGGAACGCCGCAAGGCTCGGTATTGTCCCCCTTTCTCTTCAACGTGGCCATGATCGGCCTGCCGAAAATCCTCAGTAAGATCCGCGGCCTCAACCACAGCCTGTACGCCGACGACATAACGTTGTGGGTGACAGGCGGCAGCGAACGCCAAATCGAGGAAACCCTCCAACAGGCCACGGAGGCCGTCGAACGCTACGCGGCAGAGAAGGGGCTCAGTTGCTCCTCTCAAAAGTCCGAACTCCTGCTGGTGTACCCTACGACCAGGAAACAATACGGAGGAACACCGAATATTAACATCAAAGTGAACGGGGGCCCGATACCTATCGTAGACCAAATCAAAGTCCTAGGACTCCGGTTGCATGCGGAAGGCAGAAACCTCGGTACCATCAAGGCGCTAGAAAACAGCGCACAGCAAACACTAAGGCTAATCAAACGGATTGCCAATAGACGCTACGGCATGATGGAGGCCAGCCTAATTCGTTTAGTGCAGGCCTTCGTCATAAGCCGCGTCGTCTATGTGGCACCGTACCTACGATTTGGTGTAGCAGAAAAAAACAAGATGGAATGCATCATCAGACGATCATTCAAACAGGCAATTGGTGTCCCAGTCACAACACCCAATGACAAACTCTTAGAGTTGGGGCTACACAACACGCTTGACGAACTAATCGAGGCGCACACTACCGCCCAATACGAAAGACTCACACAAACCCCAACGGGGCGACACATTCTACAGAAACTCCAAATTCGATATGAAGCGCAACACGGCACCAAACTAAGCATTCCACTAGAGGCGAGGGGAGAATTTAAAATTCCTCCACTGCCCAAGAACATGCACCCGGAGCACCACAAGGAGCGACGAGAGGCAAGGGCACGCCACATTGAGCGCAAGTACCATGACGTAGAGGGCGTGGCCTACGTAGACGCCGCGGAATACAGAGAACGCAAAGGGATGTCCGTAGTAGCGGTAAACGCGGACGGAGAACCCTTCGCGAGCGGCACCGTGAGAACGGACAACGCCGAAGTTGCGGAGGAAGCCGCCATAGCATTAGCGGTGGCCTCCACGAAAGCGAGAGTTATCATAAGCGACTCAAAAATTGCAGTTCACAATTTCGCGAAAGGACGCATCTCGCCAGAGGCGCTCAAAATTCTAAATAGTAACAGCGACCGTCATCGCGGGACGATCCAAATTATTTGGGCACCCGCGCACTCCTCTCTCCCCGGCAACGAGGCGGCTCACAACGTAGCTCGAGGACTTACTCGCCGAGCAAGTGAGCCCGCCCAGCCGGGAACGAGAGGAGACCGCATGGTCAGCTACAAAGAAATAACCGATTACTATCGGCTGGGAAGGGCCCGGTACCCACCAGCTCATCCCGCGCTAACCAGGAAACAAGCGGTGGCCTGGCGCCTCCTGCAAACAAACATGTACCCAAACCCGGTGGCCTGCAGCAGATTCTATCCAGGGCAATTCAACGATCAATGCAAATTATGTAAATGTAGGGCGGATCTGCCACATATTCTATGGGCATGCTCGAAGGCGGCTCCTTTCGAGGGCCGCAAAATTCAAAACCGGCAGCAGTGGGAGACCCTGCTGCTCAGCTCAGACCAGCAAGACCAGGTCTGGGCCGTCCAGTTAGCCGAGGCAGCCGCTGAGACCCAGGGGATCTCGGCCGTCTGCTAGGCAGAGGGAGGCTGCGTCCGCCCTCCTGGCACCATTAAAGTTGTATCTCTCTCTCTCTCTCTCTCTGGCCGACGCCGCGCATCGCGCGCTGATTCACTTCGGAAAATAAAGTTGCTGTTGCAGAGAGCACGTCTTTCAGCTCGCTCGATCGAGACAGCCAAGTGTCCTCGTACAGACACCAGTCGAGACCCAGGAGTGCGAATATTCTTTCACTGCGTCGCCTGCGTCTGGTTTATCGTGGCATATTCGCGGCCACTCTCACCAGGTCGTTTTATCGAGTATTTCATGCTAATGGCCCGTCGGGTCGAGTTATGTTGCAGTTCTTTAAAATTTTGTAAAGCTTGATGTCCGGGTGACAGGTAAACAATACTTAGAAAATCGTACCACGAAAATTTTAGGAGTACGAAAGCTAGCAAAACTTGTTTCCCCGGAGCTTAATTCGCTAGTTACCCGGATTGGGACGTACGCTGGTACGACACATTGCACACGGAGACACCTCTGAATGTTGTCACCTGAGCGATAGCTTAATAGAGTTCAAAGCTATGACATGCAATAATAACACGTTGGGCTAATGTTACGTATCGAGAATGTTCAGACTGGACTGGCCTTCTATTTCGATCATGGGCAGAGCTGAGGCAGCTCCTCTAGGCCCGTCGCCGTTCGATATTGAGGCTATAAACAAGCGCAAAGCTTAGTAATAGCAGGCTAAGAAGTTTCCCAATCCCCAAATTTCGTGCACACCTTTCAGGAAAACGCGAAAACTTTCCACTCCGTCGTCAACAGCTTGTTCGCCGCGCACCTTTCATCGCGATCCCAGATACCAGCATGGTACCGGACGATAGACGGGGTCACGGAGGAAGAGGTTTCTTGCTCCGTGGACGGGGTTGGGACCACAAAACGGCGGCGCCATCAATAAAACCACGGAAGCCGGTCACTCTACACGGAAGTAGAGCGACACTGTAACCGAAGAAGGAAAGTTTCACCCCAGAGGCGAAGCATCAATTGCGATAGCAAATTAGTCGAGAGCTATACGGAATAAGGATAGTAGTCTAAGCTGAGTAAACTTGGACATGTAGCAACACCAGCAACGCGTAGAACTGTTGTCGACGCCGTCGGCGTTTTGCCCGCGTTCGCACCGAACGCGCGCGGCGTTGGTGACTGTTGCTGGTGCCTCTGGGGGCGGCTCGGAGGTTGTCGACGAGATCAGAACGGGACACTCGTCGAGAAGCGTCGTAAGTCTTTACCGTACCTTCTCGCCTCGCAACGTTTTATTGCGATATCAATTATATGGTCACTCTAAAGCGGATTTCTGCCGTCGGCGTCACCGTCGCCGTGAGTTTCCCTATGACGTCAACGGCGATGAAATCGTCGCCGCGCGCCGGACGCTGTATGTGCGAGTGAAAGGACGCGAGGGACGCGTGCTTTCACGGGGAGCGAACGCACGGCGGAGAACAAACGCGCGTTCTGCGCCATGTTTTATTGCGATAGCAATTATATGGACACTCCAAAGCAGATTTCTGCCGTCGGCGTCGCCGTTGCCGTCGCCGTCGCCGTCGCCGTGAGGTTCCGTATGACGTCAATGGAGATGAAATCGTCGCCGCGCGGTAAGTGGTTCTTGAGGGAAAGGGAAAGGTTGGCGCTATCTTCTGCAGCCCTTGAGGGAGCACGGCTCAGCGCCAATCGCCGCGCGCCGCCGAACGCTGTATGTGCGAGTGAAAGGGCGCGAGGGACGCGCGCTTTCACGGGGAGTGAACGCACGGCGGAAAACAAACGCGCGTTCTGTGCCGTGCTCCCTTAAGGGCTGCAGAAGTAGGCGTCTCTTTCCTCCTTTACAATCACCATATATGTAGAGCAAACGCGCCTTCTTCCGACGCACGAAAGGCCGTGAGGGGGGGGGGGGGGCAGGGAAGGGAGGCGAGGTTTAGCTGCGGCACCAAGTGCCTATTTATATCAGAGGCTCCGGCAACAGTCACCAACGCCGCACGCATTTTGTGCGAACGCGGGCAAAACGCCGACGGCGTCGACAACAGTGCTGTGTGTTGCCGGTGCTGCTGCATGTCCAAGTTTGTACAGCGGATAAAACTACTATCCTTACTCCGTATAGCTCTCTACTAAGTTGCTATCGCAATTGATGCTTCGCCTTTCGGGTGAAACTGCGACAACTTTTATTATCCCCGCTTCTTCTAAGGACTGTTAGCAGCACTTCTGTTCCCATAATAAAACATTAAACCTAGGTTTGTTTGTGTATCCAAGACTTTGAAACAAGATGTCGTGCTTCTTACGAAACATGGTCTAACTGGTTCTTACTAAACAGAAATGATCGTAGCTTAGATGAGCACTTTTGGAAGTGTTGCAGAAGGACCTTGTGCAGCTGCTATGGTTGAAACGAAAGAGGTCTACATTAAAGTCTTTATTTGTCGGCTCCGTAGAAGTTGTACCTCCAACGCTGTAACAGCTAGGTTCTCTTTTCTTCGTCTCGCGATACCGGCCCATGATCTTAAAGGCCTACCACTTTATATAATTATAAGGAAGTTTATAAGAATATAACGCTCGTAACAATATAATTATAAGGAAGCTTGAGAAGCCGTGGGCGCTACCGTTGTCCTGCTGTCCCGCTTGTTGCGCATGCATGTATCGCGCACTGAGGGTTGGTTGTACTACAGTCGCTTTCACAGCTTCATGACTCGGTTATACTCTATCTCACAAGTAACTTGCAGCACTGCCGAAGGGAACAGGTGTACACAGGCAATATCCAAGTGACTGTTACTGCTCAGTACAAGAAGCCTGCATACATGAGCTCGACGCATGCGGTACGTCCTTCATACCTTAAAACATCAATAACATGGGCCTATATTATGCTATATCGTACAAAATACTTCTATTTTATTGCGATAGGAATTATATGGACACTCCAAAGCGGATTTCTGCAGTCGGCGTCACCGTCGTCGTCGCCGTGAGGTTCCGTATGACGTCAACGGTGATGAAATCATCGCTGCGCTCCGGACGCTGTATGTGCTATACTCGCGGACAACTTTCTGTGGCAATGAAGGGAAAGCTACGGAGGCAAAGCGCGCACAACTCAGAGCGCTTCTGAAAAGAGTCCCACGTTTTAATCCACGTTAGTTTAGGCTGTGGAACAGAAAACATAAGCAGTTTATTAGCAACAGTTAAATAAGACAGAACACACCAGTGAAAGTAAAAGTTTGTTCATTTGGCGACTTTTCCCTTCCGCGTCTGGGCAAACGCTAAACTGTCGCACGTGGAAGCTGCGTCGATTCAGCGTCTGTTCCAAGCAACCAAAAGTACTGTCAAACGCTGACGGACTACTTGGCGCGATAACACATGTGCAGCATCCACGCGCCTGTACCTTTCCCTTCATTGCCACAGAAAGTTGTCCGCGAGTATAGTGAAAGGTCGCGAGGGACGCGCGCTTCCACGGGGAGCGAACGCACGTCGGAGAGCAAATGCGCGTTCTGTGCCGTGCTCCCAGAAGGGCTGCAGAATTAAGCGTCCCTTTCCTCCTTTCCATATATAGAGAGCAAACGCGACTTTTTCCGTCGCGCAAAAGGCTGTGGGGGGACGGGAGGGAGAGAGAGAGAGGGGAGGCGACATTTAGCTGCGGCACCAAATGCGTATTTATATAAAAACGCCGCGCGCGTTCAGTGCGAACGCGGGTAAAACGCCGACGGCGTCGACAACAGTTCCGCGCGTTGCTGGTGCTGCTGCATGTCCAAGTTTACACAGCTGATAAAACTACTATCCTTACTTCGTATAGCTCTCTACTAATTTGCTATCGCAATTGATGCTTCGCCTTTCGGGTGAAACTGCGACAATTTGTTATATAAATACGCATTTGGTGCCGCAGCTAAACGTCACCTCCCTCCCTCCCGTCCCCCCACGGCCATTCGCGTGACGGAAGTCGCGTTTGCTCTCCGCCGTGCGTTCGCTCCCCGTGAAAGCGCGCGTCCCTCGCCCTTCGCGCGTTTTTCACTCGCATATACAACATACGGCGCGCGGCGACGATTTCATCGCCATTGGACTTCATACGGAATCTCAGGGCGACGGCGACGGCATCGTCGAAGGCAGAAATCCGCTTGGAGTGTTCATATAATTGCAATAAAAACTAAGGTGAGGCTCTGACGTCACTATTTGTAAAACTCAGTTACTCCGCCATCTTGTCGGGGCAGATTCTTCTCTCTTGTTTACATTTCGCGCCTTCGGAACGCAACCACGCCGCGCCGCGCTGACTTGCGCGCGCCGTAATGATCCGAGCAACGGATCCAATCGTGGTGTGTACCACCGCGACACCGTTGCCTAGGTCATTTCGTCCGAGTATCGTGCTCTAGCATAGAAAGGAGTTCATCATGAACTCCGCAAACTAGACTGTGAGGCCGGTCCCCCGCTACTTCTGCCGGCTGTTCTGAAAATAAATCTGCGCATTCTCACTGCACTGCAAGAATGCACAGGCAATGACCGGCAGCACACTTTACGCACATCACGACCTATGGCCAATCCATCTGCAGTTCATGAGAACAAACACGCATGCTGGTCGTGGCTTTATTGGGTTCGTTTTGCTAAATTTATTGAACAAGATGTGACGAGCCACAGCGCGCCGACGAAGAGGCCAGCCGAGGAGAACGCCGTTACGCGTTTAATTAAATGCACTGACTGCGGCCTGAGGTATATACGTTTCACGGTAAGTGAAGCTTCGCGAAAACAAAGGTCCGCCCGGTGCCGAACAGTAAGCGCGTACGCGTTCGGCTAGCGCGTTGACCGGGCCTACGTGCGACCATCAACCGTTTGATGTGCACGCTGGCGTACGTTCTTCTGTCGTGCATTGCTCACTCTCGCGTCACATCCGCCAACCTCCTTCACTTCCCTGCGCCCCTCGATCACGCAGATATCTGCGATAAGGCAGGTTTCTTTCCCTTAATTACTCACAACAGCCGGTTCTTTCGCATCCTTCCACATGGCTGTCTTACGTGGCACAAATGCATCCTGCGTTGTCAAAAGCAGGAACACTGCACATACAGGGTGTTTCAGCCAACACTTTCAAAATTTACTTAAGGTTGCCTGTGGCAGATAACCCAATTCTAGTTAATGAGCTGGTCTACTCGAAGAGGCGGACATTACGTGCACAAGAAATTGAAATGAATAATCGGATAAATAACAGAAATTCCCTAGTTAAGTTTTTAACTAATTGCCTGATGGCCCATATTGCAATTTACAAGTTGTAGCCGTGGAGTTCACAAGACGGATCCACTTGGAACGAATTCTCGGGATGACATCAGTTTCGAGATATTAATTCCCGAACTTTGCGGAGAAATGCATTGACGTTCCAGTTAATTTTGTGCTTCAGTGTATAAAGCGACGTTATGTTTAGAACCTAACTGGAACGCCAGTGCATTTCTTCGCAAAGTTCCGGATTTAATATCTCGAAACTGGTGTCATCGCGAGAATTCGTTCCAAGTGGATCCGGATCGCCTTGCGAACTCCACGGCTACAATTTGTAAATTGCAATATGGGCCATCAGGCAATTAGTTAAAAAACTTAATTAGTGAATTTCTGTTATTTATTCGATTATTCATTTCAATTTCTTGTGCATGTAATGTCCGCATCTTCGAGTAGACCAGCTCATGGACTAGAATTGTGCTATCTGCCACAGGCAACCTTTAGGAATTTTTGAAAGTGTTCGGTGAAACACCCTGTATATCACTGACACGCAAGACGTTTATATTAGTACATATTCTGAAGCACAGCGGTTTCAGTCTGTGATGACATGTTAGCATGAATTCACTGAAGACGGCAAATAGGTGCCCAGATCGTCTGTGGCGTGGTACTAGGTGTACGGCGTCGCAAGCGCGATCGTTTTCGCGCTTTCTTACTTCTTCCAGCTCCACCTGGCTCCAACATCAGCCGGAACAGCACAGTCTGCATAACATAGCGGACCAAAAACACGGACACTAACGCAATCCTGCACCCACGGTACGAGACCCTACGGCGCAGCCACACGCATCAGCACATATCACCACAGCAAAACTACTGTAGCAAAACCGCCATTGTGCTCGGACAACATGGCCGCTACAGCAAAAAATACCACGTGACTTCCTCCACACTTCTCTCCTAGCGCGCGGAGGGGGCAGGGCCTCTGCTTAGTTTTTTTCCTTCATGAATGAATGAAATAGGAACGTGGGTTCAATGCGCGAAGTGCGCATTTTGTGAGCGAAAGCCGGGAGAGAACGACGTCACGTGGAGGTCGCCATGTGAATGCTCACTGCCTGTCGTCATGGTGCCTCCTAAGCCTTAAAGCGATGCTTACTTTGCGAAACCTCCTGGACTTTGCGGACCGTGGCTGCTATACCGGCTATACTATACGTCGCGCGGTGTGCAATGCAATGAACTGCTGTTTGCATTTCGGCCCAGTTTGCCAACGGTTGATTGCATGATATTAAAGCTGGGACCTCCACGGCGCATAAACGTTGCACGAGATGAAACGTCGCATAGAATAGCATTAAAGATAATAGTGCGCGTTGCATTTAGTCTTATAGCATTTATAGGTAAAAGCTTCGCGAAATTTTATCTTCCCATAGATTCCAACGTGTGCGTGAAATCGACAGGCGGCGCACGATGCGCATGACGGTGGCCGTGGCCGAGAGAAATGGCCGCATCACGCAGACACTCGCGTACGGCGTGAACTACGATTGAGCAGTGTGTGAAATGCTAGAAGAATGCGACCGCAAAGGGAAAGGTGTTCCCCTGCAACACGAGAGCTGGGACGTGTACGCACATATTTTCGTGCGTCACGGGTCATCGTGTCAGCATCTCTCCATTTGCATAACCACTGCGTTGTATAATTTGCATGCACTCTCTTTGTCTCATTAAATAAAAGACGCAGTGTTTAGTTCGTCAAGGCATTTTTAGCGCACGCGGAAGCAGTATGCAGTCGGAGTACTGTCTGCTCGAGTTGCAGGATCATTGAAAGACGGCATCGCACCTTGTTCGAGATACAATTAAGCGTGAAGAGTACTGGCTATATATATTTTTATCTCGCCCGTCCTTTGATAGTCCAGTATTGGATGCTTTTGCCGGCGACGCGCTTGTAACAAAGAACGCATTATGTACATGCTGTGTGTCCGAAGAAAAAAAAGCCCGCATATACTCGACCTAAGGTTGCAAGTTACACCAAGCGTCGGTCATTTGAGCCCCACGATTTTGTTCAGTCAATCTCAGCAGTGCCTATAACACGAACCTGCCGATAAATTGTTCGCTGTAGTATATGCGATAGATGACAGCGATAAGTGCTGAACGCGCAAAAAAAAAAAAAAAGTGACTCGACCTGTGTTACGCAGGGCAACTGGGCTCGGTCGCCTAGGCAATGGCTGAGCATGCGCAGTGCGCTGCTCAATGTGGCAGAATGCTGAGAGACGTGGTAGCGGACGGCACGGCAGCAACCTAGGTAAGTGGCACTGAAATTCTTTCGTTTCAAGTAGCAGGGGACCGTGTTTCAGGGTGTATTCTCACACTACACTGGTTACCAGCAGTGTGGCTACAGGGTCCCGCAATTTTAGGGGAAACGGCTCGTTAGTATTCAAGATCTTGCAGCAGCCGTAGTCTAGCATGGAATTTAGAAGGCTATAATCTTTCGCTAGGCCTCGTATTAGGCACATTTTTTTTCTTGTGAGGTAGAACTGTGGAAGCTTTGCTGTCTTGAATACTGACGAGCAGTGGCGAAACCGGGAGGGGAGGGGGGGGGGGGTTGCAAACGGGAAGGCGCCCCCCCCCCCCTCTCGAAATTTCTGTGACGTAAATTCTGTGACACTGTGGTGTTCCGTCACCAGGATCATTCTTGTCTACTAATTACTTGGCTGATTCATTAAGTATAGTTCAAGAATTTTAAGGCTTGAACTAAATGTGCCATTTCCTATGTGAAAGTGTTATTTTGTCCTAAAACGATCCCATTCAGTCACGCTAAGTGCGTTATTTCCTCCGTAATTATTATTTTTTTCCACGCTGAAATACTCGTACAGCACGTGAAATACGAGAAGTGCTGCGTGATGACACAGCCGCGCGTAGCGACATCAGCGGCCCGAAAGGACGCGCTCTCCCATCAGGAGTCGCGCCCTTCATTCATCAGTTAAAATCTCGTTTATTGTGTCTTCTCTAATTAGACTGGTAATAAGTGCAGTAGTTGTCCCGGTGGCCGAAGGGAACTGGCGACCGAAAAAGGCAGGTCCAATAACCGTAGATTGTATCGTTTATTATTTTTATCAGATTTGCTAACATTAGCTGGGGCCACCCTGAATTGTCATAAGAATGCATCAAACTCGGTGCATTTTTTCGCAGGTTCGAGCATGGTGGTAGGTTCGAGTATTATTGCGCGCGCATCGTTTTGTATTTCTTTTCACTTTCTTCCGGTGGCCGTTTTCTCCTGGATTGTCGCTCTTATCAGGTTATCACTTTCTGCAAGACGCTCTTCGTGTATCGGATACTTCGTGAACGTTGTCGCCAATACGATAGCGACAGTCTAATCAGATCGCATGCCCTACGCGAATGCTGCTGCAGAAATTTCAATCTGTGCGAACATGTCCGTGACTGCTTCGAAATGTACGGTGCTCCGAAATTCCCAGACCAACTCGCCTGCTTTTCAATCCTTCTGCAAACCATTCTGGTTTTCACTAAAAAGCTTTCTCTTTTTCTCTCACCCAAGCACTGTTCTACATCAAGCAAAATTAAAATACCTTGGTCACCCCTATTTCTGGTCATCGAAAATGCATTTGAAAACTAAACACTGAATTGTTATTTGACTTATAATGTAATAAGTTTACTAATTAACTCATTAGTAATTATTCTGCTGAACTATCTACTACCGAAGACTCGTTCCAGCATGCTAAAAACGCTACAATGACCTGCGCGTCAAGTTTCCCGTTCAAAAATCAAAATTTTTAGTTATCACCGGCCGTGGTGGCGTAGTTGCTTTGGCGTTACGCTCCTAAGCCCGAGGTCGTGGGATCGAATCCCGGCCGTGGTGGCCCCATTCCGGTGGAGAAGAAATGCAAGAACGCCGATGTCCCGTGCATTGAGTGCGCATTGAAGAACCCCAGGTGGTCAAACAGGTGCCTCATAACCAATGTCGTAGGTTTTACCAGGTAAAATCCCAGAGTTAAATTAGTTTTTTTTTAATTTGAGTTATCAAAACAGTGGATCACGTAAGATACGTTGGGCTTTGCAGGGATGAAGAGCGGACACACTTGAGCCGTGTGTGTATATATACTTGACGGTCACCGATTCTTATCGGCGCTACGGCTGAAACATTAGTGTTGCTTCGCTTTCGGGAGCATCGAGAATCACGCAATAGCAATTCATACGCGCAGATGCAGGGTAAACTCCGAGAGAGTCCAGGAATTCACTAATGTCAGTAAGTACACCAGCAGAAGCATTCCGGCAGGCAGCAGGCGACATGTCCGATGGCTTAAATATGCGCTAACAGCGCTCCAAACGTGTGCTCTTCGGTCCTGTGTCATTTTAATGCTAGATAAAAATGCTTGAGTCCTTGAATACGCAGCAAATATTCCAACTTTTTTCTGTCAAGGTAACTCTCATTCGATCTGAGTGATTGCTCAAGTATTTTCATGTGGCAGTAATTGGCCACCGCAATCAACTACACTTTTAAATGAAGTAATTGTAATCGGTTACATTTTTTCCAGTAACGTGTACAAGTCTGGTTTCTTCAGATATCAAGAACCCCTAATACTGTCATTCAAACTGGGTCTTCTACGAACACTAGTGCTTTGCGTTGTAGCTGTACTAATTACAGAGTGCTCGTTTCTGCGCGCGCTGCAAAGGCTACGAAAGTCTTACTTGTGCGAGAGGTTTGAAGGTACAATCGATAGCTTTCACTGTGACGTCACGCACCCACCTTATCACCGTTTTGGGGCACCAACATGGCGACTACGAGCACTTCAGTCCAATCCATCTTATTGAAAGCTTTCACGTGACGTTACGGACCCAGCTTATCATCGTGTTGGTGCACCAACAAGGCGGCTACAATGACGTCAGTGCAAGCCATCTATACGGGGAATAGTCGCCATTGGAGTTTGTGCATGCTAGAAGTAAAATTTAGCTGAAGATTCATTGGACTCCGCTCGGAGATCTGCTGGCTGTATAGTGGGAATGGTAGAGCGACCGCTCCGGAAAGGCGTTGGTCCCGGGTTTTTCATCACCGGACCAGGACGAACCTTTTATTCCGCAGGCAAGCCTTCCATCCGAAAAAAAAAATTCTGGCTCTCATTTGTCGCGTCGTGCTACAACTCGGGTACATGTCATTATTTCGATTTCACCAATAATAATGCACCTTTCGGATTTTTGCAGAACCTATTTCCTGTATCTGGGTTAACAAGGAAAAGTCGCCTTTGATACAAGCGCTTACAGGGTGTTTACTGTTGCGATCATTCAGTCTTAGCTTGAGTACCGTGTTGACGACTTTCCCGACTGTCATCTGCACTGGGAACATTTTATTGAGATATAAATTATAGGGGCACTGCAGGCGAATTTTCGCCCACGTCGTCGCCGTCGACGTGAGGTTCCGTATAAAGTCCAAGGGTGATAACATTCCATCGAACCCCGCGCGCCGTATGCTGTGGCTGCAATGGAAAGCGTGCCAGGGTGAACCAAGAATGATGGTGGTTTGATGCGCGCCTTCTTCCCGCTCGCCCAGTGTTGTGCGCAAGGGTGATAGGGCGTGGTAACGGGATCAAGTGCGTGCTACGGGTAGGGAATGGGGGCCAGGTGAGCGTGCGTGTTGTCTTCTGGCCAGGCCGTTGCTGCGCATGGCGCCGCAGAACCATGTGAGAACGCGGCCTCGCGTGCTCTATCTTCGAGGAATTTTTGGTGCCTGCAAAGTTTAGGCGAGCCCAAATGGCCGGCGGCTGTTCTCGTGCGTTTAATGTTTGATATCGCGTAATTTCAACTTTCGATGGCGATCTAGTGGGATCTGTTCATGGCGACACTCTGCGTGTTAATTTAATTAGGAAGCGAATGTTTACGGCAATTCGTACGGCCGATAAAACTACGACCCTCGTTTCATGTAGTTGCTTAGTACTTTGCTATCGCACCCAATGCTTCACCTTTCGGGTGAAGCAGCGACTTCTTATTTTTTATATTCGAGAAGAAAAGCTTACAAAACCAAGCAAACCCTAAACTACTACGCGATGTGTGACGCTCGCAAGTACTAGTCGCGAAACTATCAATCTATCAATTAGTGCGTCTCTTGGGTCTTCCTCCTTATCAATGTAGCATGCGTGGTTGTAGCTATGACAGCCTTATTGTGAGCGCTTAGGTGTACCTTACAAAAATCCAGGTGGTCGAATTTAAGCAGGAGCCCTCTCTACGGCGCTTGCTGTAGCCTCAGTGTTGCTTTGGGACGTTAAACCACGCTAGTCACTTAGTTACCGCTACATCACACTTCGTATCTCTCTTTGGGCTGCAATTCAGCACAGACGAGAACTCAAAATTGGAGAAAGACACGCCATTTACTGACGCATTTATTGTGCGCAGATCGGGATATATTAGTTGGAATATTTAAATCACTGGTATGAACCGAGAGGCGCATTGTATCCGAGACTCGCATGGCAGAGGCAAAAGGAAAGAAAGAAAAAAAAATACCATTCACGCGCCGAAAACAAATTTCTAAAGGTGATAAACCTACTCAAAAAAAGAATGTTCGACCAACTGGCCCATAAATTCGTGATGAGCCAATTTGCACATCTAGGAAATATTGTTCGACCTCGGCACTGGTTGATTTCTGCCCGTTCCATGGTGACCGGTAAAAATTCGGAAATGAGAAATGGAGGTGCTCGTATTCCCTAAAACTCTCCTAAACTCGGAAACGAGAAATGGAGGTGCTCGTATTCCCTAAAACTCTCCTAAGCTCCACTAAATAGCTCTCATACTCGCAAGAACCTACATTAATAACTCTCCTATTGCCAGAAACACTCCTCAAAACCACTCAATAACTCTCGTACCAACAAAAACTCTCCTACGCTCACTAAATACCTTTCGTGCTCCCCAAAACTCTCATAAACTCCACTAAATAACTCTCGTACTTCCAAAAGCTAAACTCCATTCAAAAACTGTCGCACTCCCAAAAACTCTCCTAAACTCCGCTAAATAAGTCTCGCACCCCCCCCCCCCCCCCCCAAAAAAAAAAGCTTTCTAAGCTCCACTAAATAGATTTCGTACTCCCTAAACACTGCAGTCAGGAGACGAGAATTTTTTCAACTCCCATAACACTGAACTAATAAGCGTTTTTGCATATTGAGGAAAAAACACCAACAGAATAATTTAGTGAAAGAACAGAGAACCTAGGAAACCTAAAGATTATGTGGCCAGAATTGCCACACTGTTCTTTCTATGTTCCCAAAAATTTGAATTTTTTGAAACAACTGTTTATCTTAGCACAGTGGCTGTTCTCAATAAGCTGTATCAGCTATACTTTGCTATCCAAGCAGCTAGCCATTTCAGGCTACAGTTTCCAAGGCTGTTTCTCTAAAGCCGTGTTCTCACATTGCTTCCTATCGACAGTCCAGATATGTCTGAATCCCCTCACTGTTAAAGAAAGGAAGCCTCGAAGAACGAAGTGCAACCAGCAGAACTTTCGCATTTTCTTCAAGTTTCCTGTGATTAGCAAGCACACGTCCTTGCCGCATCATCATACATTGCTTTCGAAATCCATTGAGCAGATTTTTTTTCGTTCCATCTGTGAATTTCCATCGAAATCTATTCGTATGTTATTGACCTTGCATTCTGCTCCACATTTTTTCGCAATAACAGCCACTCATGGAGATTAAGCCGAAAAAAAAAGAGTATTTCGTGATGAGCACCTTGAGCTAGTGATACAATACATGGTGCCTGTGTCCGTACATCTGTGGCACATGATGAAAAACACTGCGTCGTGATAAATACAAGTAATTACACAGAATGCGCAAGGCTACAACATAGTGTGATCATGCGCATATCAGCACAAATGTATGCTTGCCTGGGGCTTCGGGTTCTGGCGACTCGATCTTGCGCTTGAGACAAACTTTCTTGCTTCCGTCGGGCAGGCTGACCACGTGGGGCCATCTTTGTGCAAAGTGTCGCTTGTGCATTTCCGCGAACTTCAGGGCAACGCCGTAATTTCTCTGTTAGCACTGGTTTGTTTAGTACTCCGGATAATCCACCGCGCTTTATTTTGGTACCTAGCTTGCCAACGGGTCAGCTTTTTTCTGTATGGCTTGGGATG
Organism: Dermacentor silvarum; assembly: GCF_013339745.2. Classification (NCBI taxonomy): domain Eukaryota; kingdom Metazoa; phylum Arthropoda; class Arachnida; order Ixodida; family Ixodidae; genus Dermacentor; species Dermacentor silvarum. Next base: position 48,478,917 of record NC_051164.1, on the reverse strand, counting down.
GGAGAAAACACATACTTGTGAAATTGCAAGAGATGCATGCGGTGACACTGCTGTTTTAAAATAAGAGCGGCTCGAGAAACAGGAACAAATGAAGAAAGACACACACACGGCGCTGTGTGTGTGTCTTTCTTCGTTTGTCCCTGTTTATCGCGCTGTTCTTATTTTAGACATGAACTACCGAAATGTCCAAGTCTCTAGCCTTCATAAGAGCTATTTTGTTGGCCCTGCTAGACCTGGCTACAAAAGCAACAGCGGGAGCAGCAGCAACCATGGTGACCGGGTGAGGCAACGCTGATCTCGAAACTATAGCCACGTGGGGATACCGGAGGACACAGCCGCTTCCAAGAAGACATGCGGTGAGCCTTCCTTGTTATTTTAATTTTGCAATCAATCAATCAATCAATCAATCAATCAACCAACCAGCCAATCAATAATCAACCAATCAATCAATAGAACTATATTTTCAACAACACAAGTGGAAAAAACAACTAATATTTCCACCGATCACTAATGCGGTTAATTGCAGGCCCAATACAATATACTGCAAGGAAATACAGATAAATCGAGAGACAGCAGTTATTAAAAGCAATCTAAATTCAATTTAAAATTAACTAAACTCAAATTATATATCCAACATACGTTATAAGTTCACAGGTCTTGCACAGACAAAGAGAACAAAATTTTAGCTCAAACAAATTCTAATATTCTTTTGCTATAACTTTTACATTTCATCAAGGTAAAATTCCCATTCGAGATATGTCACGTAGTACGAATAGGAACAGAAATCAGACATATTTATATATAAGATGCGGAAGGAAGGCAGGTTAACCGGAAGATCCCGTTTGCTACCCTGCTTTGGGGAAGCGTAGAGAAACAGATAAAAAAGAAAAGCACACCTAGAGGCAGATAAATAGAGTAAAAAAAAAAAGGCGTAAGCTCGCACTCGGCCGCGCAAGGCTTAAGACACAGCGAAGCTGGCCGATTTGCTGGCGTTTTCTTGGCTGTAGCAAGGTTCAGTTTGGCTGTAGCTAGGTTGAACTTGGCTGTGTCGAGGTTTAAACTTGGTTGTAGCTAGGTCTGAGCTTGGTTGTAACTAGGTTGAGCTTGGTTGTAGCAAGGTTTGAACTTAGCTGTAACTAGGTTGAACTTGGGTAATGGTTGGCCTTTCTTAGCCTATTACGGCCCTATCAAATCGGCCGTTGCCGCTCTCGTACAGCGGCAAGCCTCGCTTCTCGAATCGCCGCTTCTTCTTCGGGAGTACGTACTATCTTTGTACGTCCCATGGCTGCATCTGATCGAGCGCCGCCGCGCACCGGCTTACATAGCCGTTGCTCGCTGTCGGCGCATGCGCAGTACACAGGCAGTAGGTTGCGCCAGGTGTTCTGGCGGCTGCGGCGTCGCTGGTTGCCATGGATACGGCGCGGCTGGCTTTCTGTGAAATACCATACTTCTTGCAGCTTGCTTAAAGAGCTTCACTGGTAAAACAAGAACACATACATACGACCACACATTAAAGAACGCGGGAGTGTCAGAATCGTTCAACTAGGTCGCTTCGCCGGAGGAGCTTTCAGTAGTACCTTCGTCGCTGCTTTCTGGTGTGAAGGCCGAATAAGCGGGCACCCCAAGATGAAGATAACAAAGTAACAGGGAAATAGGAGTTCGTATTAGTTGATTTAAGCACTGAGACAGTTATGTTGTGGTGATGTTGCAACGGAGCCGAAACAACGCGTTGTGATCGAAGAATCTCAGGTATGGGTAACTGTGGCTTACAACTCGCAATATTCGCCTTTGGAGTCATTCAAGACGTTATAGATGACTAGTGTGCGGCACATCCCATGCATAAGAAGGTCGATTATGTGACCTTGATAGTTTGACATTATTTATTTTATTATTTATTATTTATTTATTTTACAAAGCGAACTTTCCCTGGATTGGCGTGGCTGTCCGTCAGTTGAATACGTCACTATCTCGGCGAATATATTTTTGGATATACATACAAACGTTACATGAAAGTACCCACCAAGTGGCTTTCATATGCGGACCAAGTATGCGCACGTCTGATCTACGTAACAAAAAAATACGCGCCATTTGCTGTGAAGGTTGATTACCAGCGAAGCAGTTTAGCACACGACATAGAGGTGACACAGAATTTAGATCAAAGGTATGAGCAAATTTTATTTCTATTGACCGGTGATGGAGATCACCCCGAAGAAAGACACACGCACACACACTTTCATTTTCATCGGTAGTCTTGATCGGCGGCTGTCACACATCCCGTGAACGAGGCGCCAACGCCGGGCCAAATTCCAAAACCGACTTATCAGCTTCCGAAAATAACCGCACGAAAGCAAGAACAATTAATAAGGGGCCCTTTGGTGCGCCAGCGAACGCCCGTTGTGGTCCAAAGACTGAGTCAGAGCCCAGAGTTGCCAAAACACAACAAAATATATTCTTGTAAAAAGGCAGGTACAAACACACACACACACACACACACACACACACACACACACACACACACACACACACACACACACACACACACACACACACACACACACACACACACACACACACACACACACACACACACACACACACACACACACACACGCACGCACGCACACGCACACGCACACGCACACACACACACACACACACACTTCGGCTAGGCACAACACATGCAATTCAGATGGGTGCTAATAAACTCTGGAAAATAATTAGCGAAAGGCACAAAGAGTCCCACACGTACAATACAGAATGAATAGGAACACAAAGTGTCCACTCGTATTCACCCGTACTGGTCTTGAGCTCGACAATTTCGGCGTAGCTCGAGGCAAATCTCCAAGAAGGAACTTCTTCCGGAAATGCAGACGCTCGAAGAACTCGTCGACTAGCTTGCCGGAGAATCCCCTTCTTCCGCAGACATCTCTTCACCGGCGCGGTCTGATCCTCCTTCTGATTCCCGCACGGCGCTTTTATGGGGCTCCTGCTTTCCCCACGGGCCGTTGCGAAAATGGTGCTAAAGAGCGCCCTCTGTCCTAAACTGGGTAATACCAAGTTCGGTCGTCTGCTTCGGAAAGCACGTTTACAATATGGACCCGCCACTTTCTGTTGTGTTGTACCACGGCCTGCAGCGAATATCGGGCACCGAAGATTTTTTTAGGGGTGGCACGCTGCCTGAAGGCAAGAAATTATGCAACGCCGAATACGTGTACGCCGTTCAAGAAATAAGCGGCGAAGTTATAGCGCGGTGTCAATCGCAAGTGAAGCGAGTCGCGTACGAAGTTGAACTTCATGTAAGGTTTGCACGCTGCTAGATTAAGGCGCACAAACGTGAGGAAATGCTTGCGATAAATGAATTCACTAGCAGTGATAAGCAGACATCATGTGTACGGAACTATTCGAGCGCATGACGGTGGTACGCGCCGCGACGGCAGCGGTCTTTCAGCATGCTGCGAAACGGCGGGTCTCCTGCAATCTTTTTTGACTGCATGCCGCTAGACAAGTAGTCATGCCTGCGCTGTAGTAGCGGCCACCTGTCTCTTTAGCAACTGATAAATAACTGATGTAATGCATATGAGCTCGCAGTAACGTACTATATACGTGCGAATCGCGCTGCAGCGCGAGCTCGTGCGCTGCTTGCTTGATGTAGCTTTTAATGACAGCACTCGAACATCGATGTGTTGAATCTTGCTGCGCTGCCTCAACGTGCTGGTTTGAGGTCAAGGATGAGCACATTTAACTCTCAAACCTGTCCTACTCGTAGTGGGGTAGTGAAGTTATCCAGCGCGTCCGACGCTCCGCTTCGTGAGGCCTTGAAGGAAAGCGGTAGAATATGATGTTGGGATTCAGGCGTTCCGGAGTGGAAGTCCTTTCTTTGGAGGTTAGCTATACAGCGCAGGCGGATGAATTATATTTTTTTTATCCTTGAGGAAAGCCGTGCATCGCGAAGGGCGGCAACACAGGCAGCCCTTATGTAGCAGCGGTGACACAGGTTGATTCCATTCATTAATATGTGAATCACTATTTTTGCAGCGAACTACCGCACACGTCTTCCCTTTATAGTTACACATTTTGCAGTATGAATTGGGCAGAGTGCATTAGCGCACACCCAGTTGCATTTTCGACAGCTGTTCGCACAGTAGCAGTGCAGAAGCAGTAATGGTTTCGCATTCGTGCGCATTCGCTGAGGCAACGTATGGCGCACGGCCGAAAGCGCCATCTCGTTCCTCTAGAGCAAACTGCTCCGCGAAAAGGGTTAATACCGGAGCGTTGCGCGTGACGGAAGACGGCGCACTTCCTTCCCACTTTCTCCCCTTACGTGCTCGAGATTGAGCCGCGATCGCCGGCTCACTCTCGCACGCTATCACTCGCACATAACATAAGGCGCGGTCATTTTATTGCTCTTAGACTTTATACAGAACCTCACGGCGACGGTGACGCCGACGGCAGAAATGTGGCTGGAGTGACCATGCAATTTCTATCGTAATAAAACGTTAACGTACATTTAAGATTGTGTTCATAGACGTAACGCTAGGGTTACATGAATTCGACAGAATGAAACGGAGTGGCTCGGTTCTGGTTACCGCAATTGCTTGTTTAATTGTGGGACCAATGACGGGTTCACGCACGCTACTCAGGATGCAGACAGGGGCATCCCCTTTGAAACGGGTAATGGCACATGCCATCAAGCTCGCCTTTTAAAAACTTTGTGGTGCATCTAAAGTTGCAAATACCTGTACGCACTAAACTGCATTATTCGCAATAGAAACGCCGCTTTGTAGAACGTTTCTTTTGTCTACCAATCTTGCTTCTGCCGTTTTCTAATCTTCGCTGCAGATTAACTTACCGACAGCCCGAAGCGTTATGCTTGGACACTATTCTTTCGCATTTATAGCTGGATGCGGACACTGACATTATACGAGGAAATGCTCAATGGCATTTGCGACATTTACACATGCTATGCACAAGTCGTCTTCATCTAAAATTTGTCTACGCGCTCAGCCTCATCTGGCTTCGAACGGTAGGGAACTGGCCTTTGAATTATCATTTAAAAATGCAGATCCCACGCCCAATATGGAATCTGTTTTGAGCATTGCGTTCTTGAAGCGGTTGATGTTCATTCCTGCGTCTTTGACGCAAAGGAAAGAAAAAAAAAACGTAATACATGGAACCATTATCCGCGCAATACAGCGCTTTACGTTTTAAAATGGCAGAATTTCTATTGCTTTTCACTTACATTATTTCTTTATGGTTAACTGTGAAGTTGTATCTCTCTGCGATTCCCGTTACTTAGTATTTAAAGTCCACCGACCCACGACGCATCACTTCTATTGGTGTATTGTGACTGGGTCATGAGTCGTATAATAAACATTACGAAGCCCGATTCCTCTACACTAAAAGGAAACCATTGAGATTCGCCCTGCTTTCCACATTTGTCTGCAACAAAAGTATGCCTCTTTCTGACTACGCGCTAGGAAAACAATGCTATGTCCATGCATTAAACACAGAAAACATCGCTATAACACCAGACAAATTCCTCGATACGAAATATTATAACTTACCTTACTTGCCTCTGGTCTCCTTTATACTTTTCTGGCTTATACCACGAATAGGAGCGCTGACGATGAGCAACTATTGCACGCACTCTCCACGACATCTACACAGCGTCATAACTTTTTTTTCACCGTGTCAGCTGAAACGCTTACTTCGCGTATTTCCCCTATAAAAACTCTACGGTGCCTTCGCTGAGGCCTGGCCACAAACTCTCCTTGTTTGCATTTTCGTATGCAGCACTAATTTATACAAATGCTCCATACGATGTAATAATTTTTAAGTTTTACGGAATACTTAAATATTGGCTGTTGCAGATAACGTAGTTCTAGTGCTTGAGCTGTATTATTCAGGGAGGCGGACATTACTCGCACTATTTAACTAATTAACAAAACATCACTGATTACCTCAGTAATGAATTACTTTACGGTCCATATGTTAATTTACGAATTGTAGCCGGTGAGCTTGCAAGGCGTATTCGCTTGGAAATAATTACCAGAATGACAACAGTTTCGAGATATGCGCCATCAAACGAGCCATAAAAATGCCCTGCTGTTCCACTTACGTTTTAAGCGAAGCTTTATAGGCTCACAAGTGTCCGCGGTGGTGGTGTCACGCTGAAAAGTGGGCCGATCCTGATGATAGTGCCGAGAGGGTCCAAGCTCAATGGCACATACCAGGGACAAGAAAGTAAAACAGAAAGAAAGAAAGCAAGAAAGGAAGGAAGAAAGAAAGAAAGAAAGAAAGAAAAGATCGAAAGAAACACAGAAAGAAATAAAGAAAGGAAGGAAGACAGAAAGAAGTAGAGAAAAAAAGAAAGAAATCACGTGCGGCGCACACCCGCATTGGATATGCTACACGCGTGCTCACGTGACACACGAATCACGTGACACGCGCGCGACCAATCAGGTTCATTTGGTGTGTCGCGAGGCCCCAGGGACATGGAAGGAAAGCGGGTTGGCGCGCGCTCTTCCGGGCTTCCCTCGCCTCGATCAGGTTCGGCGAACCGATGGGAAGCCCACGCGTGGTGCGCTCTGCCAAGGAGCAAGCTGCGTTTGATGAACGCCGGCGTGAACTCGCTCGGGAAAGGGCTCGTCGTCGACGTGCCAATTCTAGCGTGAGGGCTTCCCTAGCCGATGATCCCGATGCGAGGGCGTCCTAAGCCGAAGCCCGCCGTCAGCGACGAGCAGAGAATCCCGATCCGACGGCTTACGAATGTTACCCTGACGAAGATCAAATACACGCACGAAAAGCTCACCACCATTTTCTCGACAGAGGAAGGGCTGGTGATTTTTTTTTTACAGAACACTCTTTTACGAATTGGAGGACGAAAGTAAATGAAACGCCCATGTATATCCTGGAAAATCATTTGAAGTGGATACGTCTTCCAAGCCCCGCAGGGGCGTCTGCGTCAGCAGGCGTTTGGTGTGTTTCGATACCACTTACCCGAGCACACGAGGGTTGGACCCTCCCGCGTGTAGCCCTGCGCGGCTTAGCCGTGTCCGGGGCAAGGGGGATCCTGGGGGTTGAGCCGATGCCGGGTGTTTGGACCTTTAAGGCCCCTCGGCGAAGGCAACACACCCCTTTGGCCTCTGCTTCATGGGGAAATCGGTAGTTGCCTTTTCCTGTCCCCCTCTCAAGTCTTCGTATTTCCCTCTCACTTTCAAGCTTTCCTGTCTTCTACTCACTTCGTTTACTTCTCGTGTTTCCAGGCAGCAAGGGTTAACCGTGTGTATCTATCCAATCTTGGGTACATATATTAGGTTATAGCGGCGTTGCATAGCTGGCGTCTACAGGTATTTTCCTAACCTCGTAGCGTCCCCTTGTTGGGCTCGGTGGCGGGTGGCTACCATCGCCGCCGAATATTCAAAGAATGTCATGGCAAATGCATCCCCCTCCCCCTGCCAGATCGCCCTAACAAAAGAGGGTGCACCGAAGCAACTTTTGATTTTACTTTTCGAAGCAACCCAGAAACATTCCCACGTTACCACGTAATGCACAGTGAAGGAACCACTCCTGTAAGAAAGCTATCACCATTCTTAGTGTCGAAATGCCTCGTAGAAAAAATTGGGAAACAATACAAGGCCTCAAAGATGTCAAGTGGGGACCTCCTCCTCGAACTCAAAACCAAAGACCAAGTGGAAAAGCTGGCTGATCTCACCAATATCGGTGATATCAGTCACACTCTCAGCACACCGTTCTCTAAACACAAGCAGGGGCGTGATATCAGAAGAAGATTTCTTAAATCTGAGTGATGAAGAACTCCTTGAAGGGTTCCAAGAACAAAATGTAATCAAGGTTCAAAGAATAACTCTCCGAAGAAACGACGAACAAATCCCCACCAAGCACGTCATACTTGCCTTTGCTACGAGTATTGTGTCTAGTTCACTTGAAGCAGGATATGTGAAAATCAACGTGAGACCGTATATCCCCAACCCGAGGCGGTGTTTCAAGTGCCAGAGGTTCGGACATGCTTCACAATCATGCAGAGGGAAATCAACATGTGCAAAGTGTAGTGCCAATGATCACCAGTCGGACAACTGCAATGCTCCTCCACACTGTACAAACTGCAAGGGAGATCATCCAGCGTATTCACGATCTTGCCCTTGCTGGAAGAAAGGAGATAATTGCACTCACGGTGAAAGAGAAGATTTCATTTTATGAAGCAAGGAAAAAAAACTATCGCACTTACCTCAAACATCCTATGCCAGTGCGGCGCGGCAGGGGGCAGCGCCACAGTGGTCTCAGGGGTCTACAGGGATAACAGTCAGTGGCCCAGTAGTAACTCCATCCGCCCCCTTGGTAGCAGCAGTCAGTGCTGCTCCATCGTCATCCAAGATGGGCCTGCAGACCCCGGTTTCGCAGGGCCCTAGGCTAAATCGAACTCCAAGGCCTGACACGCGCGTCTCAGTGCCTGGTTCTCGATCATCCAGCGCCTCCGAGAAGGCTATGGAGATCGACACAAAATCTCCAGCGTCCTCGACGCCAAAAGATCAGCGCTCTCTGGAGCGCACTAAGAAAGATAAACTCTTAGTAACTGCGCCAAAAAAGGAACCGGTAATCTGAACGGTTACCGCTCTCACATTAGTTCAATCCCTTTAACTCATGTCACCTAAAACCTTTGAGTTCATACACATAAATTAACATTCTCAATTCCGCCACTATGGCTTTTATCGTGCACTGGAATTGTAGAGGCCTGATTCATAACTTAGGTGACATTAAAGACATAACAAATAAGTTCTCGCCAGTCGCATTTTGCCTACAGGAAACGAATTTAGGCCCTAAAATAGTCAATTGCTCAAAGGTTTCACGATCGTCCGAAAGGACCGCGAACAGTCTAGTCGTTTGTCAGGAGGAGTTGCTATAGTCGTGCAAGGTGGCACTCCTACCCGAAACGTTCCATTAAATACCTCTCTCGAGGCTGTAGCCATCACTGTTCTCTCATATAAAACTATTACCATCTGTTCAACTTATATTCCACCTCATGCCCACGTTACGGTTAGAGAGATGGAAGACCTAATACAACAGCTGCCTGAGCCTTTTCTTTTAGTTGGAGATTTTAATGCACATTCTGCTCTTTGGGGCAGCGATAAAACTGACCAAAGAGGGCAGCTTATTGAAGATTTCATTTTATCAAATAATGTTTGTCTTTTAAACTCAGGTGCACCAACCTATTTCTCGCCTACCTCACGAAACTTTAGTTGTCTCGATTTAGCCTTCTGCTCACCATGTGTTTTTAATGATTTTAAGTGGGAAGTCCTGGACACTTCATATGGAAGTGATCATTTGCCAGCAGTCATCAAACTTTCATCCCCATTACCTATCATAAGCTCTAAACCACGTCGCTGGAAGTTACAACACGCAGACTGGCCTCTATTTACGGAGACCGCAAAACTTGAAGACGTCCTTTTAACGGAACTAAACATAGATGATATGAATGAAAAACTCACAGCAGTCCTAATAGCAGCAGCAGAAAAGGCAATACCCCAATCATCAAACATTGTGCGAAAGAAGCTAAACCCCTGGTGGACCCCAGAGTGCACACAAGCAAAGAAACAGCAAAATAAGGCTTGGGGTATACTGAGAAGGTACCCCACTTATAACAACCTGATAAACTTCAGACAGGCTAAAGCCAAAGCGCGATACGTCCAGAGGCAAGCAGAAAAATCATCATGGCAACTATACGTGACCTCAATAAATAGTTCAATCACATCCAAAAAGTTGTGGGATTAGCTGAGGAAGTTCAGGGGAGGTTATTCGTCCTATACAGTACCTCTACTGACAGCCCCAGGCATACAGACAACACTACACGAACAAGCTGACATACTAGGTGAACACTTTTATAATGTTTCCAGCTCAGCGAACTACTCTGATACATTTCTAAAATACAAACAGTCCGCAGAGAAACAGAAACTGCCTATTACATGGACATCAAGTGGACCCTACAATGCTCCCGTAACACTTCAGGAATTAAACAGGGTACTTTCTGCTGGCAAGAAAACAGCAGTTGGTCATGACCGCATTCATTATTCAATGCTTTCCCACCTTTCACTGGCATCCGTAAAATCTCTACTAGAATTTTTCAACAAAATATGGGATACAGGCATAATACCAAAATCCTGGAAAAACGCAATCATAGTACCTTTCCTGAAAGCCGGAAAACCGCCTACATCTCCCAGCAGCTACCGACCCATTGCTCTGACAAGCTGCTTAGCAAAATCCTACGAAAGCATTATAAATAGAAGGCTGACATTCATTCTTGAAACACAAAACATGATAGACATTCACCAGTGCGGGTATAAAAAGAACTGCTCAACAACCGATCACCTTGTCCGACTAGAACAAGAAATACGGAATGCTTTTCTGCATAAACAGCACTGCCTTACAGTTTTCTTTGACCTGGAAAAAGCATACGACACCACTTGGAGATTTAGCATACTAAGAGATCTGGCGGATCTAGGGATCCATGGAAAAATGCTCAAGTGTCTAGCCGACTTTCTGTGTGACCGAACATTTCAAGTCCGTCTAGGAACGGCGTTGTCACGCGTATTCGTCCAGGAAAATGGTGTACCCCAGGGATGTATACTAAGTACAACTCTGTTCGTGGTGAAAATGAACTCCGTAAATAGAATAATTCCATCTTCTCTCATGCATTCATTATACGTTGACGATCTCCAAATTGCGTGCCGAGGATCAAACCTGCGAACGACAAGTTCAAATCGCACTAAATAAACTAACACAATGGGCAACCGAAAACGGTTTTCGTTTCTCCACTGAAAAAACTGTCGTTGTGGTCTTCTCCCAAAAAAGGGGCTTATATCCAGACCCTGTTCTGAAGATGCACCAATCTGTTCTACCAGTTAGAAAAGAACACAAGTTTCTAGGCGTTATGTTTGATAAGAAGCTAAACTTTATAGCACACATAAACAGTTTGAAAATAAAAGCCAACAATGCACTGAACATACTTAAAGTCTTATTACGCAAACGCTGGGGCTCTGACCGGAAATGCCTCCTGCATATATACCGATCTTTGGTACGCAGCAAAATAGACTACGGTTGTGTAGTCTATGGGTCAGCCAGACAGTCTTACCTCGCGCGACTAGATCCAGTACACAATCTAGGGCTACGCTTAGCAACTGGTGCCTACAGAACTTCCGCTGTTCCTAGTCTGTATGCAGAAACTAACGAGCCATCGCTGGAAGAAAGAAGAACACAACTCATGCTAACTTACGTTCTCAGAGTTCGATCATCACCAGAACATATATACTATGACATTGTCGCATACTGTACCACACGAATACACTACACTAACAAACCACATGCCATCAAACCTCTCATACTTCGATTCGAAGAAAAGTGTCACGAGTGCAGTATCCCAAAAGGGGCACTTTATGTTGCAGAGAAGCCATCCAGATTAGCCCCCTGGTGCGACTTTACACGTTTTCTAGATTTATTACTAACACACCTTAAGAAACAGGATACCCCACAGGAGCACATGATACAAGAGTTCCGCACAATACAAGAAACATATAGTACTTACAACGAGTTTTACACAGACGGTTCAAAGACACGTGATTACGTGGGAAGCAGTGTCATATCAGGAACATGGGAACAGACTGTTAAACTCCCCCTATTCGTCTTTGTTTTCACAGCCGAATGTTATGCTCTGTGGATGGCAGTGCAAGAAGTTGTAAATGGAAAACACAAGAAATCAGTCATTTACACAGACTCCCTAAGTACTCTAAGAGCCCTTAACTTAAAATCGGAGCAAAAACCTCTCATCGGCGACATCCTACACACACTGTCACGCGTAAATCAAAACCACTCAATTCGTTTCTGCTGGGTCCCAAGTCACGTTGGGATCCAAGGAAATGAAAAGGCGGATATGTGCGCTGCTAATGCGAAACACAAAACTATATCTAAAATAAAGCTACCTTTGAAGGATGGGCTTCGAGCTATTTGCAGAGCACTAAATAACAAATGGCAATGTCATTGGAACATGAACACTAATAATAAATTGCACATCATCAAACCGGTACTAGGTGAATGGAAAACCTGCTATCACCAAGAACGCTTCATGGAGGTAATTTTAGCCAGACTCCGAATAGGGCACACACACCTCACGCACAATTATCTACTCACAAAGGAAGCACAACCGGTATGTGATAAATGTCAAGAACCACTTACGGTACTACACATTCTAATTACATGCCCACATATTGAAAGACAAAGACAAAAACATTTCCACGATCTATACGATTCACATATACCACTACACCCCATTCTCATTCTGGGAGACGATCCCCTTGTCCCTTTTACAGATGTAGTGAATTTTTTGGACGAAGTAGGCTCTTTGAACAGACTCTAAATAACGCATGTCTTACCCTTTTCTATCACTGACTTTAACACCCTGTGACTGGCGCAGCAAAGCCTAAGTCGCTTTTGCGCCAATAAACCCAATCTAACTAACTAACGTCTTGCAAGCAAATGCCCGCCTCTTCGAATACCACAGCTCAAGCACAAGAATTGTATACTATCCGCAAACCTTCCGAAGACCTTAAAAATGATCACTCTATATAGTAAGTAACCTATACTCTTTCTTGGCTATATCTATATAGTGTGCGATTTAAACACGTAATGTTCGAGGCCTCTGGCGATTCTAAAACCACTCTGCAGCACTCTTAATATGTATCTGTACTCTGTCCATATTTGAAACTTAGTGAAAATTTCGACACTTGCATCTCCAGCGAGTAGAAGTGTAGCACTGCTCTCTTGATGCCTGTGCCTGCACATTGCCTATGATGTTTTAGTCGTTCTGCAGCACCGGATGAAAATACATTATGCTTTCCTGGCGCCGTATTTTGAACAATTCCTATCGTTTTCAATTATATTTTGCCCTTTGTTATTGCCTCGGTTGTGGATTCCACGATACTGTTATAGCTGGGGTTGACGACTTCCGAACGTCTGCAAGATAAAGTGTACATCAGTGTTCGTAGCAGCCGTTAAGGTTAAATAATGAGCGGTTGAATTAAAAGAAGAAATATGGATGAGTGCAATATTTATGCACGTACAAAAAGAATTTGATGCCATACTTTGTTCCCTATTGATCCTTATTGGATGTTAGAGAAGCCGAAGTTGTTTAGTTTGCAGATGCCTTCGTCGTCATCAGCCTATTTTTCTTTATGTCCACTGCAGGACGAAGGCCTGTCCCTGCGATCTCCAATTACCCCTGTCTTGCGCTAGCTAATTCCCACTTGCGCCTGTAAATTTCCTAACCTCATCATCCCACCTGACTTTCTGGCGTCCTCGACTGCGCTTCCCTTCTCTTGGTATCCATTCTGTAACCCTAATGGTCCACCGGTTATCCATCCTACGCATCACATGGCCTGCCCAGCTCCATTTCTTCCGCTTAATGTCAACTAGAATATCGGCTATCCCTGTTTGTTCTCTGATCCACATAGCTCTCTTCCTGTCTCTTATCGTTACGCCTAACATTTTTCGTACCATCGCTCTTTTTAACCCAATACGGTCTCACCGCTAAATTATTTTCGAACACTTCCCTTATGAAACAAAAGTTTTGAAATTTTTTGGGTGGTACGAGTAAAGCCCGTTTCACATGGCGCGATTTTGCCTGCGAATTCGCACGGGCGAATTCGCAGCTGCGGAAAATAGGCTGCCGGACCCTTCGAGCGTGCGTTTTTTCGATGTTCGGCGTGCTGAACTTCTCTGCGAAGAACGCAGATGCGTTGGTGGCCACTGTAGTGGTGGAAACAGATGACCAATAGGAGGCCGCTCGCTCATATGTTATCGCCAGTCAAAATGCTTAACGAGTATGCGAAAAACACAGCTGCCGTAGATCCACGTGAAACGGAATTGCGAATTTCGCATCTGCGGAAATCGTAGCTGCGAAAAACGCACTGCAATATCGCACCATGTGAAACGGGCTTAAATGAGGAGCTTAAAAGTAATTTGCAACTGATGTCACCTTTATACAATAGCACGGTCATTTGTAAAAAAGTGGGATGTTTTTGTGCCACTGAAAATACATGGCTTTTTTTTTTATTGCGATAGCAATTATATGGACACTCCAAAGCAGATTTCTGCCGCCGGCGTCGCCGTCGCCGTCGCCGTGAGGTTCCATATGACGTCAATGGAGATGAAATCGTCGCCGCGCGCCGCCGAACGCTGTATGTGCGAAAGAAAGGGCGCGAGGGACGCGCGCTTTCACGGGGAGTGAACGCACGGCGGAGAACAAACGCGCGTTCTGTGCCGTGCTCCCTTAAGGGCTGCAGAAGTAGGCGTCTCTTTCCTCCTTTACAATCACCATATATGTAGAGCAAACGAGCCTTCTTTTGACGCACGAAAGGCCGTGGGGAGGGGGAGGGAAGGGAGGTGACGTTTAGCTGCGGCACCAAGTGCCTATTTATATCAGAGGCTCCGGCAACAGTCACCAACGCCGACGCATTTTGTGCGAACGCGGGCAAAACGCCGACGGCGTCGACAACAGTTCTGCGTGTTGCCAGTGCTGCTGCATGTCCAAGTTTATACAGCTGATAAAGCTACTATCATTACTCCGTATAGCTCTCTACAAATTTGCTATCGCAATTGATGCTTCGCCTTTCAGGTGAAACTGCGACAACGTTTTTGAAAAGTGGGACTCACTTGTCCCACTGATCTTATGGGGTCTGAATGGAAAAAAATACATGCAACCACTTGAGTCATAATACGTCGGCACAGTGCAGTCCATTAAATAAAATTTTGTGCGCACTTCTCAGCCGAACGCCGAACACCGCCGGCGTCGTCGGCGCATTCTTGCACGTGCCTTCACTAGGGCGAGTAGTGCGTACGCGCTAACGGCTGAAGTTACAAAAAAGTTGTCGCAGTTTCACCTGAAAGGCGAAGCATCAATTGCGATAGCAAATTTGTAGAGAGCTATACGGAGTAATCATAGTAGCTTTATCAGCTGTATAAACTTGGACATGCAGCAGCACCGGCAACACGCAGAACTGTTGTCGACGCCGTCGGCGTTTTGCCCGCGTTCGCACAAAATGCGTGCGGCGTTGGTGACTGTTGCCGGAGCCTCTGATATAAATAGGCACTTGGTGCCGCAGCTAAACGTGGCCTCTCTTCCCCCCCCCCCCCCCCTACCGTCCCCCCCCCCCCCCCCCCACCACGGCCTTTCGTGCGTCAGAAGAAGGCGCGTTTGCTCTTCATATATGGTGATTGTAAAGGAGGAAAGAGACGCCTACTTCTGGAGCCCTTAAGGGAGCACGGCACAGAACGCGCGTCTGTTCTCCGCCGTGCGTTCATTCCCCGTGAAAGCGCGCGTCCCTCGCGCCCTTTCACTCGCACATACAGCGTTCGGCGGCGCGCGGCGACGATTTCATCTCCATTGACGTCATACAGAACCTCACGGCGACGGCGACGGCGACGCCGACGGCAGAAATCTGCTTTGGAGTGTCCATATAATTGCTATCGCAATAAAATAGACCCGTATTGCGAAGTAAATGTGTACATTAGAATGTAAGAACAAGGAGCAACTTATCGGCCATCTTTAGAACTTTCTTCTCACCTGCAATTGTGGGCCACATCCAGGAAACGTTCCAACAATGAAAAACACCGCATATCCACGGGGTGAATGATGATGAGTGGGCGAAGCTCCGGAGGGAATCAACGGTAAACCGTGAATCTTCCGTGTAATTTGCCCAGTCTCGCCGCACTAAATCGAACGATTGACTTCCACCAATGACACGCGCCATATGTGACGTCATTCCTATTTTATAACAGCGCGCTTCGTTATAATTGCACCATCTCCCGCTTAAGGGGACGCTAGCACAAACGCGTTAGAAACGTGCAGTACTCTCTAGTAAAGGGGAGAGGCCACAGCGTCTTACGCAGCCGTTTACACATGCCGGAACGTGCACCGCGTTTGCCGACGCCATCACATGACTGCTGAGAGAGTATAACCCCCGTATTCATAAACGCTCCTCTACTTGAACTTGACTTGCCACCGCCTTCAACGCGTTTCGAACGTGCTGCCCAAGGCAGTGGCAAGTCAAGTTCAAGTCGGGGAGCGTTTATGAATACGGGTGTAAGGCGGAGAGGCCACAGCGTCTTACACCAGCTTCTTACACGGGCCGTAACGCGCTAGCACAAACGTCAACGGCATTTTGAACAATACGTTTAGTTTATACCGACATCTGGTACTAGCGTTACAGTGTACTAGCGTTAAGACTGGTTACACACTACGACGGGGACGAATGGGTGCCGCTATAAGGAGCTTCGCCCCTAAAACGCCGGAAGCGTTCTCCGGAAGCCGGAAGCTGGCTTCCGGAACCGGAAGCGGAACCGGAAGTGGAAACGGAAGCGGTACCGGAAGCGGAAGTCGGCTTCCGGTTATACTATACATATACATATATATGTATATATGGGTATACATACATATAGGGACACACAACGCCATCTATTGAGCAATTCATAAAACTAGACGTGGCTACCTACTACGACGGGGACGAACGGGTGCCGCTATAAGGAGCTTCGCCCCTAAAACAATGTTTCAAGCTCTCGCGTGCTTGTCACCAGTTAGTACCCACTCCCGAAACTCTTCTCGCCTGAACTGTTCAAAGCTTTAAATAGAAACGCCAGCCCCGAACAAATCAGATAAGTGTGACTTTTCTGCCCCCGAGAAGCATTTTTCGCGCACCTCACAAAGTGGGACGTATGTATCCCACTCTCCTACAAAGGATTGAAGTGTTCGCAGAAACCCATGGTATAGTCTCCTCCTTAAACTGTCTCTCCTCCTCACCACTCTTCATACGCTTTCCCTCTGAGCAGCGTAGCCGGCTAGAAGTCTATCACCTTTGGCTGACCACTCTGCGTTTAATCAATAAAATCTGCTCTCTCTTTCGTCTCCTGTTCAGCAGCTCACCGTTCCACAGCAAGAAAAATTAAGACAACTTCATCATCATTTCTTGACATCGAGAGTACGTTCATACCATAAAATAATGAAATGTTATCTGAGTTACCGATTAACTAGAAATTGGTTTGAAAAAGCTACACAGAACTGAAACTTCTCTCGCGTGTTAGAAACGCTACTATTTGTCTTTGCGATGTTTCCCGCTCGCAAGTAAGTATTTTTGATGTGTTCAACTCGGGCTTATTAAAATTAAATACGTGCAGCTTTGTCGAGTAAACATACAAGAAGATCGCCGCCTGAAGCGTAAAGCAGGCCGCAAAATTTGTTCGGGTTCACGATATTTAACTTCAACCGTAGTTTATGGGCTTCGGTTGTTGAGAACGATGGCGCAGGTTCTATTTGCGGATGTGGTGACCGCATTACGATGAAGTCGGAAGGCTCGTGCATGGAACTTCGGGTGCGCGTTGAAGCATTTCAGGTGGTTGACATGGATCCGGAGCCCCTCTGGTTCTTTGGGGCGTTAAACTGAAACCTCAAACTTATTTGTGCAGTGGTGTCAGGCATTTTCAGTAAAGGGTGCGTAAACAAGACGCATACGCGTCTTCTTTTACTCGCAGTTTTATTGAACTGACGACAATAATTTCTTGTCTTTTTTTTTAATTGAGATGTTTGCGGTGTCAAAAAGGTGTGCCAGCATGACGCGTGGCCAGAACTGACTGGATCAGTTGCTGGAAAATCTTGCATGAGTATTCACCACTATTCTTAGTATTCCTAGCGCTACACGTTTATATCTTGCGACAGACATCAACAACGACGTTCTTTCCTTGCGGTGCAGAGCGATTGCTGCAACTCGTTCCGGGAAGATGATGAATGGGACTGATGCGAGTGCCTCGAGATTTTCTGCTATCAGCAGAGGCTTAAACGATGGGACTGCGACTGGACACCAAGTTCAGGTGAGCGAGTGGGCCTTTAATTTGTAAACATTTTATAACGGAAAAATTTTACGAAGCCCACATTTATGTAAGCACTAGTCGTAGTATTGATCCATATAAGTTCCACTAATTGACACTTCTTTCGCGAAGGGCTTCCCTAGTTAGTGCAATACATGTGGAATATACAGAGTGTAAATAAGAAACATTTTAGAGCAATTAAGTGCAGATACATACAGTTAAGTGTGAAGGAACTCAATGCATTGCCTTAGAAACAAGGTTTGCTTGAAGACTACGCGCCACGTTCCTCGTGTCTTCCGTCGTCCTCTTCTTCTTAAAAGTTTCAACAACCGGCCCCGCGTGCGAAGTTAGTCGAGTGCAAACTCCAGCGAGTAGAAGTGTTGTACTGCTCTTCTGACGTTGGTCCCTCCGCTTGTTTCCGCAAGGCATGGACTTGTTTTTCCGTCTCGTCCTGGCATGCAATTTTTGAACGAGGACCATCTTCTAGACATGTGAGGACTTGCAAGTGTCGTGTAGGTCTGTTTGATCCTGTTTGAAACGGCCTGTTTGGTACCGTAGGAGGCTCTTATTAAAGCGAAAAGCTTTCACTGGCTCTCTTGGGCGGTGGACGGTTGACCGCCGATACAAAGGTGTCGAAGCGAAGGGGCACGTGCGTTGACGAACGCCAACTAGCTCTTTGAGACTTTCTGTAATGCGTGAGGCGCTTCTGAAAGTTTAGATGCTGCGTTAGAGTGGTTTGAGGGGAGGGGGGGGGGGGTGCCGGCATCTCCTATTGTGGCGCCCCACAGAGCGTCTGCATGAGCAGGCGTTTGGTGTGTTGCGACACCACGGACCCGAGCATATGGAGGTTGGACCCTCCCGCGTGTAGCCATGCGCGGCTTAGCCGTGTCCGGGAAAAAGGATATCCTGGGGGATTAGCCGATGCTGAGTGCTTGGACCTCAAAGGCCCCTCGGCGGAGGCAGCACAACCCGTTAGCTTCGGCTTCACGTAGAGGGCACCCCCGGACTGACCCATCCGAGGGAAATCGGTAGTTGCCTTTTGTTGTCGTTGTATCCTCAAAAATTTCCTGTCCTATTCTTCAATCTTCGTCTTTCTCTATCACTTTCAACCTTTCCTGTGCTTTACTCACTTCTGTATTGATTTCGATCTTTCTAGCAGCAAGGGTTAACCTTGTGTGAAATAGCACACCTAGGGTATATCATATTAGGCTGTAGTGGCTGTGTACTGCTGGCGCTGGCAGGCTTTATACAGAGTCTTATCGCGTCCACTTGTTGGGCTCAGTGGTGAGTGGCTGAAACAGCTGCCGAAATTAGAATATTCTTATGGCGTAAAGCTCATTGCCAAAGCTGCCCGATCACCCTCTTTTCAAGAGAGGGTGCACCGTTGAATGCTTGACCTTTTTTATCAAGAGCAAAGAAATATTTCCACGTTTCCATACTGAAACCCCCTAAAGACTGTAAGAACGCTGTTACCGTTTGCTGTCGCGAAGTGCCTCACCGGCACTCTGGGCCGTCGATACAAAATTACGAAAATGGACAGTGGCGACATTCTCGTCAAAATTAGTGACAATCCAACATGACAAATTGACAAATCTCGTTTCATTTGGGGATGCCACTATTTTACTAACCCCTCATCGTTCTTTCAACAGCAGACGAGATGTAGTTTCAGAACAGGACATGCTATAATTGACTGAGACAGAGCTTCTAGAGCGCCGGAAGAAATAACGTGTCACTAATGTGCAGCAAATTAACAACCGACGTGACGACAAAGAAATGCTGACAAGACACCCCATACTCACCTTTTGTACAAGCACGCTCCCCCAGCCCATCGAAACAGGCTTCATAAAAATCAATGTCAGACCGCCCATGCCAAATTCACGACGCTGTCTTCAGTGCCAAAAATTCATTCACGGCTCAACGAGCTTCTGAGGCCGTATCATCTGTTCAAAGTGCGCATCGCTGATCACCACCCCGCGGAGAACTGCAGATCGACCCATCCCACTGTGCGAACTGTGACGGCGAACACCCTGCATATATTCTCGCTCCTGTCCTTCATGGAGGAAGGAAAAAGAAATCATATCCCTCAAAGTATAAGAAAACATTTCCTTCAAAGAAGCTCGCAAAAGCCTCTCTTTTGTACAGGAGCCTTCATTCTCCAAAGTGACACGGGAGGGGGCAGTGTCACAACGGTTCTCGGCGGCCATTCGGACCACGCACAGTGGACTGGCGGTGGCGAGTGAAAGCTTGCGAGGTTCAGCCGACGATCGTGGCTTAATCTCGCGCGCGCGAGATTAAGCCACGATATGCAAAATATGCATTTCAATCAAATTGAAATGCATATTTGACTAATGAAGAAAAAAATACTAACCAAGTTTTTAACTAATTACCTCATGGCCCATATTGAAATTTACAAATTCTAGCCTTGGAGTTCGCTAAGCGAATACACTTGGAACGAATTCTCAGGATGACACCACTTTCGAGATGTTAATTCCCGAAATTTGCGGAGAAATGCAGTGGCGTTTCGGTTGGCCAGCGCACCGGTGGCCAGCTTATCGGGGACGACGCGATCCATAGCGCATTTTTGCCCCTTGTCAGACTCTCGTTCCCAGTGTACTGTCTCAAAATTAATGGGGTATGCTACTCGGAAAGGACTTTTATTTAAATATTTGTGACAGCTCAATGAAACGTTCCCCATTTCCGTAGTTGGCGCTCCTCTTTTCAAATCTGCTTTTAGTTTTTTGATAGCTCATTTGGCTATTGTTTTCCCACCATGCATTTGTAAAAACAATTCATTTTGGGCAAGCTGAGGTGATAACTGTGAGCACAAGAAAACACTAAAAAAATTGTTCATATTACTGCTTATAAATAGTACAATTCAATAAAGCCAGAAATATAGAGCAACATTTGTGTTTTAGTCTAGAAAAAAATTCCAACGCCGAGTTGTAGTTTTACCATTCTCAACGAAGAATCTATTAAATTTTTCTTACTGAAAATGTTTCTGGAAAGCTCTGAAAGTAGTTTTTTTTAATTCAGGTTATGTTAAAGAATAACATATCAAGCATAAGCATGCCAAATCTCATTATGATCAGACTACATAAAGCACGCAAATTTTAGTGCACAAACTCTAAAAATGCAACAAAATGAAGAGCTGGGAGAAACACGTTCGAAAGTTTAAAGAACATGTTTCGACGCTCGACTTCGGCGGGGAAACAATTTTTTTTCGTATTTTCAGCAAGAATGAGGCGCTGCCGATGTGTGCTCTGTGAGAAAAGGGTTAGGCATACATGCCCACGAAAATTCGAGGGCAAGCAACGCCGCAGAGCGAAATGCCGCGTGTGCAAAATTCGGGTAAATTTACACTTGCACGAGCCACGGCGAGTGCTTTTTGCATTTTTTGCTAACTTCTAGTTGATTCTCAGCTTTGATTTTTTATACATAGAAGAGGAGGCTTGGAGGAATATAAAACAACAAAACACTAAATAGATTTGGGTTCGGAAAAAATTTGGGTTTTTCGTACCGAATCTCCCCTTAACCTAGAGAGAGAGAAACGTGGTGGGAAAGGTAGGGAGGTTAACCCGAAAAGATTCTGGTTTGCTACCCTGCACTGGGGGAAGGGTAAATGAAAGGCGGAAAGAATAGGGAAGAGAAAAAGCAGTCATCGAAATCGGAGAGCTCCTTCATCGCCTCGTCGAGCAAGGACGCGTCACCTTTCAGTGGCTCCCTAGCTACTGTGGCGTAATGGGCAACGAATATGCCGATGAAGCCGCTTGATCTGCTCGTGAAGACGGCGCACAGGAACCAATCCCGCTGCAAGAACAGATGCAGCAGCGAAACTTCGAGTGCTTGCAAACGATGCCACACAATCGTTGTGGAGCACACCTAGTTTGCAACGCACACGTCTGCATCGACTGGACCCCTGTCTTCGACTTCGACCTCCACCTGTACTATCCAGACCCGACACAACAGTACTTTGCCGATTGTGGCTTGGTGTTGCATTTACAAAGTCGTTTGCTTTCCGCATCGGATGGGAGGATAGTGCTACGTGTGACCACTGCGGCGACGAGGAAACAATCGAGCACGTACTGTGTCACTGTCCCCAATACAGCGCACATAGGCAGTCACTCGCGACCGAGCTGGCACGTCTTGACGACCGGCCGCTTTCGGAGCAGACAGTCCTGGAACGCCGGCCTATACAGTCGTCACACAACAAGTCAGTCAAGGCACTCTTGAAGTTTTTGCGATCGAGTGGACCATCTGACAGACTATAGTTCTCACAGATGTTTCCAACCTCCCTTAACCTAATTGAATACGAGGACAAGCCTGTTCCTACTTGCTGCAATAATATGCATGCGCCAATATATAAAAAAATGAAAAGCTGTTTGAAATGATAAACCGAAGAAGCGCAAGTTTGTCGAAAAATGCAAGTTAGAAAAATAATTTGTGTGCACAGTTGCTCCTGGCAACTTAAGGGTTGGTTCAGCGAGCACAGAAAGTCATCGCGTAGGCCATTTAGTTTCGATAAAATGATTTGATTCCCGAAGGTGCAATGACTGGTCTGTATTCTGTTGTATTTGTGAAATTGCGATTGACTTGAACCATGGACACAGATCTTGAGTTTTCCCAGTACTGTCTGATGTCGATTCACATGAAACATATTCACATCATCCTCAGCCTATATTGATGTCCATTGCAGGACGAAGGCCTCTCTCTGCGATCTCCAATTACCCATGTCTTGAGCTAGCTGATTCCAACTTGCGCCTGCAAATTTCCTAACTTATATGACGCATATATCAAACAGCAAAGAGTTAGTGGGGCCCGGGCAACTAGGGCTGGCATACTCAGTCGCCGAAATCATCAACGCCTATAATATCTGCAGTTTATAAAATTGTAGGAACACCCGAAGGCTAGGGAAATTAAGTATTAAGTAACCTTTAATATACCAACTAAAGTTTAACCCATAGTGCAATCATCTGCCATCTGCGCAATCAGGGAGAAGAAAACTTGGCACAGGACAAGGCAAGATGCATGCACTGAAAGATAAGCAGGGTAATGTCGTCAGCAATTTCGATGATATAGTAAAAGCAGCAAAAGCATTGTACACTGACCGGTACAGTACACAGAGCAGCCACGCTACGTTCATTCGAAGTATAGTGATGAACAGCATACATAGGCTCCTTCTATAACTGGCGTTGTAGTTAGAAGGGCCTTGCAAAACATCACCCGGGGAAAGGTGACAGGAGAGATGTAATAACAGTCGATTTAATCAAAGGTGAAGGAGACATCATGCTTGAAAAGCTTGTGACTTTTTATATGCATTGCCTCAGGACTTTAAGTGCACCATAGAGCTGTAAGAATGCAATCCTTATACTAATCATTATACTTGAAAAACGTTTAAATAAAGATGTTGGGTTTTCACGAGGGCGATTGCGCAATATGTTTGTATTTGATGAATTTTATTGATACACTGTATTTACCTCGTCTTATATACGAGTATTACTTGCATGTGTTGTAAGTGCATCTAGTATGCAGTGCATGTATTTGCATAGCTTGTATGTATTTGCTTATAGTGTAGGTATTTATTGTTGTGACTGTTGCTTATATTATTGGTATAGGATTTTATTGATGTGTCTTCATGTATTATCATTTAATGCTATTACTAATGCATTGACTCTGCTGCCAATTATTGGCCCCCCTGGCCTCCGTCAAGCTGTATGCTTACAGCTTTTTTGCCAGGGGAGCCTTCAACACAACTTTGTATGTGTGTTGTGAATAAAATTGAATTGAAAAAATCCATAAGAAGGGAGACGTTAAGGAAGTGAAGAAATATAGGCCCATTAACTTGTTTTCAGTATTGTATAAAATATTCACCAAGATCATTTCCAATAGAATCAGGGCAACACTTTGCTTCAATCAACCAACAGAACAGGCTAGCTTCAGGTAGGGATATTCTGCAATGGATGACATCCATGTCATCAATCAGGTAATCGAGAAATCTGCGGAGTACAATCAAGCTCTCTATATGGCTTTCATAGATTATGAAAAGGCATTCGATTCAGTAGAGATACCAGCAGTCATAGAGGCATTGCGTAATCAAGGAGTACAGGAGGCATCTCAAGGATTCCACAGCTCTCAAGGATTCCACAGCTACCTTGCTTCTCCACGAGAAAAGTTGAAAGTTACCTGTCAAGAATGGGGTCAGGCAAGGAGACACAATCTCTCCAATGCTATTCACTGCATGCTTAGAAGAAGTATTCAAGCTATTAGACTGGGAAGGCTTAGGAGTGAAGGTTAACGACGAATGTCGCAGCAACCTTCGATTTGCAGATGACATTGTCCTGTTCAACAACATTGGGGACTAATCACAATAAATGATTGAGGACCTTAACGGAGAAAGTTAAGAAGAGGGTTAAAGAATAATATGCAGAAGACAAAAGTAATGGTCAATAGCCGGGCAAGGGAAGAAGAATTCAGGATCACCAGTCAGTCACTAGAGTCTGTGCGGGAGTACGTTTATCTAGGCCAATTACTCACAGGTGACCCTGATCATGAGAAGGAAATTTGCAGAAGAATAAAAATGAGTTAGAACGCGTACGGCAGGCATTACGAAATCCGGACTGGAAGCTTAACCCTGTCGTTACAATCACTGCATTCTACCGGTGCTAACATATGGGGCAGAAACTTGTAGGTTAACAAATAAAGCTTGAGAATAAGTTAAGGGCCGCGCAAAGAGCGATGTAACGAAGCATTGTAGGCGTAACGTTATGAGACAGAAAGGGAGCGGTGTGGATCAGAAAGCAAAGGGGGATAGCCGATATTCTAGTTGACATTAAGAGGGAAAAATGGAGCTGGGCAGGCCATGTAATGCGTAGGATGGATAACCGGTGGACCATTAGGGTTACAGAATAGATACCAAGAGAAGGGAAGCGCAGTCGAGGACGACAGAAAATTAGGTGGGTAGATGAAATTAGAAAATTTTCAGGCGCAAGTTTGACTCAGCATGCGCAAGACAGCGGTAATTGGAGAGCGCTGGGAGATTCCTTTGTCCTGCAGCTTAGATAAATATAGGCTGATACTGCTGATGATGATGATGACTTGTAGGCGCTAAAAGAGGACATTACAGATCCATATATTACGTATTCATGAGTAGGGTAGGACTGCTTGGGATGAAAAGAAGGGGCGATATTTTTTATACTCGAATGCATTCACCACTTGCAGCATCAAGCTTCGATGAGTCTGCGGTCAGACTGGAAAAAAATAGAACATCCTTATTCTTTTAATAGGGCGGTAAAGTACGCAGTCGTCTGCAAATAGCCAGATTGTCGAGGGAATGTTAGTTGGGAGATCGTTGGGAGATATAGATACGAAACAGTAGCATGCCGATAACTGCGCCATGTAGAACATCGGAGGCCACAGGTGAGAAGGAACAAAAGTGCTGATTAATTGGCGTAGATTAGCTGTTGGTGGTTGCGCTGAAAGTGGCTTATCCAATCGAGTACTAAATAAAGAAGGTTTCAATGCAAAAGCTTTAAGAATAGCCGGTTATGAGGTATCTTATGAAATGCCTGTGTTGGCAAAGTTCGAAGTGTGTTGAATAATTCCAGCTTTTGCAGTAATTTACGTATGCTATAGCGTTTCGGAGCATTATAAGTGTGTTTTACAAACAGCGCGGAAGCTTTTCCGCCGTCCTGGGTAAACTATAATTTTCACTGAGATTCAATTTAACGAATTATCACCGACGTGCATGCCAAGTTTAATTCGTGGCGATGAATTGCTGCCTTTGAAAAAAAATTGCTTTATAGCAAGTGCTCGAAAGCTTTATAAGGACCTTATCGACAATGTTTCCCAGTGTCCCAAGCGAATTGCACTTGACGCGTTCGCATTCGGTGGAAATGGGAGTAATGTGAGTGGTGATGTCTTAAGAAAGTTAACGTACCACACCTAATTATGGTTGATGTAAATAATGAACCCTCAATTTTCCCCTCTCTCCATGGGTTTTACGAGGCACCTGCTGTGTCCTCTGGAAGTAAACGAGTCACCTTGTTTATATTTCGTGCATATAAGGAGTACGCTATTGATGATATGCATGCGAAGTTCAAAGTTCCTGGTTCAATTACGGCGCACAATTTAGCCCTGGTATTCGCCGATGACTGCGTATTCTGAAGGGAAATAACAAACACATCCGACACACGCGTCTTCCAGTCTGACCTACACAACATTTCCCTTTGTCGTGATAATTCGCTAATGAAACTAAGTACCAATAAATGAAAATCCGTGGAAATAACATGGTCTGCTATCGCTTTCAATTCCCGTTCTTACATGTTATGGTTCCAACCTGACCCCGGCGATTTTGTGGAAATACCTAGGCATTCTGATGTTCGTCGGAATAGGCATGTTAAAAAAATTGGTGGACGCTTAAGCTTCGCCTTTAAGAGTAGAACGCGATAGCGTTATCGGGACCCGTTCGCATCGCATCGTTTGCATACGGCAAGTAAGCTTCATTCACTGAAACACTGGACGTGGGAAAGCCACCTTACAGAGACCAAGCTTACACTGATCCCCTTGAAGTCGGCTTCGCTTTTAAACAGAAATGCATTGCTGGAAAGACGTTTTTCCAGGGCCAATATAAGTAGTCTTATATAAAATGTGAAGGCCCCAGCACCTTTTTTTAATTGTTTTATTACTTGTTTGCTATTGCACCGACGCGCGCGCGTGTCCAAAACGAATTTACAGGCGAAGTCTCAATTTGACCTGCCTAGATGCGAGCGTGATCTGGATATCATTTTCGCAAGTACCCGAACGCGCGGCTGTAGGTCTGGTAGAAATGCTAGAAAAGGGGTTTGTGTTTGAGTTTCCTCGTCGCAAAATTAAGGTTTTCTCGTACATTAAAACTACAATCTGACGCCGATTGGTAAACGATCCGACGGCGAATTCGACGCCGAATGGTAAAGTCGTACTTTACCATTTTCCTGGCGGATTTCACTGTGAGAAATTCAATTTCTGCTCACCAAAACCATGCACCACGTGGTGGAGGGCCTGCGCGGTCGATGTGGTTGGGGTGGATGGTGGAAAGTGGAGGATGCTTAAGCTTCGCTTTTAAGAGTGGAATGTGATAGCATTCAAAGATCCTTGACTGCTTCTCACGCGTCCCGAGAACTGCAGCTTAAGCAACCGCAATGGTTACCGGGAAACACTGGCGGCGAATTCTATGCACGAAGGCGAGCTTTATGGTAGAAACGCGGCCTCTTGCGTGCGGCGATCCCAGAGGTAT
Organism: Dermacentor silvarum; assembly: GCF_013339745.2. NCBI lineage: Eukaryota > Metazoa > Arthropoda > Arachnida > Ixodida > Ixodidae > Dermacentor > Dermacentor silvarum. The sequence goes on along the minus strand of NC_051164.1, from coordinate 48,451,730 downwards.
TGCACAGCCGCGACATGAAAATTGCATAATTTTCAGGTTTCCGTTCTTATTTCGTACGTTTAGTATTTCAGTCTGAGAAGATTTAACATAAAAGGCATGCAGTGTGGGTGTTTTGTTTCATGACATTTGTTTGTGGATTGTCATTCTCGAAATTGCGAGGAATTAATGATAGAATGGTGTGGCAATATAACCCGCAAATACCACACCTCATATAAGGAGGCGTGGCTTATATACATGTACCTAAATATATTCGGAGGGCCTGCGTGGTTGGGGATGATTTTCTCCGCCACCCACCGACATGGCACGCCAACGCCGATTGCCGACGCCGGATTTTCTGCGACACAGGGCCCTTAACGCTATTGCGTTAAAATTGGTTTCCTCCGCGGTAACGATTTCCGTGCTCCAGTATATCAGGCTGCTTTTGTGCAAGACCCTATAGTCCGATCCAAAGACAAATATGACTGGCTGTCTCCGATCCCAACACACCGAATCCCTAATCATTTCGAAACCATTCTATGCGGTTCATTCTTTAAAATTAGTCACGCCAATCAAACCTATCGCTAATATATAAAAAAGAAATAAGAACCGTTAGGCCTCTCTGGACGACGTTGCGTGTGCAGTCCGTGCGTATTCTTACGAAATTCATCACTTCTATGAAAATTTAAACCAATATAATTTTCTGTCCCTCATTACGTATGTCGTCGCTCATAGATTACCATCTCAAACTCGGTGTGCTGAACTGCCGCACTAAGCGTTCAAGAACTCTTGTAACAAAATGTGCAGTCTTTGTTGTAACTATACGGACTACGTTGTCTGCAACAACTGCAGACTGGTTGCAGGCGTTTCGATGCCATCAGTTCCAACTCCTTCGGGAATTAAAAAAAGAACTCTCGTACTCGCCATCAGCTTGTATGAATTGTCAGGAGCGCCACGGCAACCGCAACACGCAACCGAACAACATATTTGGTGAACGTGTGGAGTATCGCGTTTGTTCTTGTAAAAGAAGGCTGTTCCCAATCGTACACTTTTATCGTTGTTAACGCTCCCACCGGTATCTGGAAAACACTGAGAGTTACTGACTAATTACCTGACTAACTAAGAAAAAAATATTGAGTAGCGTAACCGCCGTGTTCAGAAATGCGCCTTAACTTGAAGTCTATGCATGACTTGCTCTTGATGACGCCTGGCGTTTTATTACATAATAAAAAGAAAACGCGAGTAATCAAGCGTCGCTTCGTCAAGGGACGCCCAAGCGCCGACATATTCAAACAAGGGCCTGCGTAAATTATCAGTAGGTTGCATTCACGCTTTGGTCGAAAGAATTGCGCCACTGTAGGATAATAATTCACCCAGTAAGAAAGAACAGTGTTTTTCTGTGTTCACTCGGTACGTCGTCAGCAACGGGGAAGAGGGGACGCAAGAAGGCGCTCAATATGGCGGCGCGGTCAGGTGGTCAAAGATGGTAGCACCGTGAAGCGTCTATAGAAGCATACCACTTTGCTCCCTAGAGTATCGCCTGTATTTACTTCGCCAACGAAAGAAACAAACTTGTCCATTATTGAACAGGAGCGTCACAGGTGTATTCATTAACTCGTCTTTCTAATTTATTCGGATTTTACATAATAAAATATTTGTTAAGTTTCGTTATCACGTGTTATCACAATAACCCGTGATAACTATATTTATGGAGGCTTGAAGAATTGGTGTCGGATGTCACTGAGGCACCAGTTAACAGCTTCGCTTAAACCGCTTCCCAGAGCGCATAGGATGCGCAATTTTCTTCCGTGATAACTTGCATTCATTTAATCAATATACGCAAACCGCGCTTAAGGTATTATTCTAATATGCACCGAGTTTATTTATTTTTTATTGCGATAGCAATTATATGGACACTCAAAAGCAGATTTCTGCCGTCGCCGTCGCCGTGAGGTTCCGTATGACGTCATTTGTAGATGAAATCGTCGCCGCGCGCCGAACGCTGTATGTGCGAGTGAAAGGGCGCGAGCGGCGCGTCTTTCATGGGGAGTGAACCCACGGCGGAGAACAAACGCGCGTTCTGTGCCGTGCTCCCTTAAGGGCTGCAGAAGTAGGCGTCTCTTTCCTCCTTTACAATCACCATATATGTAGAGCAAACGCGCCTTCTTCCGACGCGCGAAAGGCCGGGGGGGGGGGAGGGGGAGGGAAGGGAGGCGACGTTTAGCTGTGGCACCAAGTGCCTATTTATATCAGAGGCTCCGGCCACAGTCACCAACGCCGCACGCATTTTGAGCGAACGCGGGCAAAACGCCGACGGCGTCGACAAGTTCAGCGTGTTGCCGGCGCTGCTGCATGTCCAAAATTATACAGCTGATAAAGCTAATATCATTACTCCGTATAGCTCTCTACAAATTTGCTATCGCATTTGATGCTTCGCCTTTCAGGTGAAACTGCGACAACTTTTATTCATGCAATATGCACTGTTCTAAACCGTCTTCGCAGCCATCTACTTTCGAATATTTGTATCTGATTTAATACTTTCAAATTTCTTGGTCTGCAGGAAGTGGAGCAGAGGGGAGGTTTCTTGGATCAACCCAAGGAGCACAGACGTCACAGCATGAAGGTGAGAACTAATGCCATTCGCGGAAAACTTCGTAGCAAGTGATCAAGGCAGGGAAACTGCAGCGAAATATCACGTGAGCGAAAGATAGCTTAAAACGCATTGTAGCGATCACCGAAGTGACTGCGGAACACATGAGCGTGCAATAGGTCCCCTCCCCCACCCCCCCCCACCCCGCCCTCTCCCTTCACCACTATTTTTTTCTTTATATTTTCCATGAGGCCCTCGTGATCTCGTGATGCTACGTTGCGTTCACGCCTGACTGATTGACTGGATTTTTAACGCGAAAGCTTTCTCCGTTTCGTCCGCGAAGTTTCGCAGTAGCCTGTGTTGAAAGGACCGTAAAGGAACATATTATGTCGAGCTGGATTGATAAATTGGGCTTCTGAAATAACGAATTCACGATTCGTAGCGACAAGAGAGCCTTACTAATCGAGGTAATGACTAAAATGCGAAATTGGGGGTGGCGCCACCTGTTGTGATCTGTGGTACCTCTCGTGGCACCTGCGGATTCCCAAAGAGCGGCGTAGGGGGAGGTGACGTCAGTTCGGGCGCTTCAAGTTAAGGAACAGTTAGCTGGACTTCGGGCGCCAATTTTCAACGCAACAAAGTGATAGCAGCGTCTTTGCACACAGAGAACGACGGCATACTTCTAGACCAATCATCTATCGACCGGGCTCGACGATCAATACTTTCATTTATGTCACTTTAAAGGACTATCTTTCCAAACAGCAGCGGAGGAGAGGGGGATCGTGTATCACGTGGTGTAACGAGGAGAGCCGCGAAACAGTGGGAAGCGGCGTAGAGGTTGTTGTTGTTGTTAAAGTGTCAGAAAACGCGATTGGCAACTACGGCATTGACTCCAGAACTGATTGGAAGTAATCGATCAAGGAATCCGGTGTTTAACGCTGAGTTGATAGACACTGCTTTAGTGTCAAAGGAATTCTGTTACATTTGAAGCAATAACCGTAGCGTTAAGAGGAGATACTGTATCATCGGTCCTGTGAACGTCCCTTAGGCAAAAAAAGAAAGAGAAAAAAAAAAGAGGAAAGATCGCCTGAATCGTGTTCGTCGCTCGTCATCATAAGGTGTGATGACGTAATGCTTGCGTAGCTTGGCTGCAACGGAATGCTGCGCTTGGGCTCATGCGCGCAGCGTGTGTGATTGCTGATATATATGGTCGCACACAACGTACCACTCGCTCACTTTGACGGCCATCTGTGATGGTTCCTGCGCAATTTGTTTTGTTTGTGACTACCATATGAGAAATGAACTGCTTCTTTATTGAAATACAGAATCAGTAAGCGAAGTGAAAGTGGCAGCAAACTTGCAAGCGGTTAAACCCCAATCCTTAACCTTCGCTTAACGAGTGCGAAGGTATTCTCTGCAACTTCCAAGACACGTGTTCACGTTGTGCACGCAGTATTTCGCTACAGTAAAATGACGCGGGTAGACGGACTTCAAGATCGTAGAGGGAGAGAATGAATAGACATCTTTATTACGTCAATGAAGCTTCGGAGAGGCGTCCTCATTACAGAATGCCTTGAGCTCGGGCCGCGTCCTAGGCGCTCGCAATTTGCCGTTGCTAATCAATCAATTAATAGAGCCAATCAATCAATATAACTTTATTTTTCATGAACAGAAACTGCATGTACAGTGATTATTTGGACCGATAGCCTAAAGTGGCTAGTGGCCGTGCATTGCGCAATAAAGAATGTACAGGAATCCTCGAGGTCGGAGCTGTTCGGGTTGGTTTGGTGAAGGTTCAGAAGATGTAATGGTGCCTGTCTGCAACCGCTACTATGTGCCTGAGGGACCCGGGTTCTGCGCAGAAGCGGCATTGCAGATATAATTGTGTGGGGGCTATGAGGTGATTTCTTGTTGGGTGGGGGAGTGTATTAACTTGTAGAGCTCGAAGGAATCGCTCCTGCTATCTAGGTGGTGACTTCTGTGGGAGTGCGTATGTTCTGCGCGTTAGCTCGTATTTTTGTGTGATGTCTTGGTACGAGACCAGAGGGCTGCATGCGCCCGCGTTTGGATTCCTCGTCGTCTGCTCGGTGGGTCAAATCTCGAGCCACGATCGTATAACCAACCAACCCTTCAGGCATGCGTTCCTTCCCTGTACTTGCGTTGCTTGGCTTCGCAGTAGTCTGGGTTCTGAGTGCTTCCAGCAACTTACCGTGTATGGCTAGGCTTCGATGGTGCAGAGTCAAGTGGCACGCACACTCTTCGTAAAACAACTAACGTGAAGAAGTAATGCAGCACATTGGAAACATCTTCGCGAACGCGGTGATCGTCCCGGGCTCCGTGGCTATGGAAAGGCGCAGCCGCGCGTACGCAGATATGGTGGGTAGTCGTCACAGTTTGTTTCAATAGTACGTGATAACTGTATACGCGTGATGAAGGCATGCCTCGAATTACACATTTACAAAGACTACATATACAACCGAGAAAACGCACAAGGCAAGTCCTTGAGCGCAAGCTGTGCTGTGCATCCGGTGGTGGCTCTCCGAATAGAATTCTTCTCTGGGACGAGGCGGCGTCGGCGTCCTTTCGTCTGCTTGTTTGTTTTCTATACCCTCACAAAATATGCTCTTTATAGATTATAATCTATACACAATTCCCATAGTCCGGTGTACTGGCAGTCTACAGGCATATGGTCTTACCCTTTTTGTAGACTGTAATTTATAGTCTGTAGACACTTTCCATAGACCACACATTATACAGTCTACGTTCATTTTTCTAATAGTGCGGGTGGTTGTTGATAGGTCTATAATCCTGTATTGCACAGTGAAGCGGGCATGCCATGACCGCATGCTGTCATTCACAGCAACGTTTATTGTACGTCAGTGCTATCGCTGGGATGCAAGTTGGGGAGGTTTAGCTGTAGCATGGAACGTTTAACTGCCTCAGTCGTGCGGCGAACAAAGAATTCCCCAGGGTCTATTCGGAGAAATAATCACAAATTCCAGGTGGCCGCTTCACGATGTCCCATAATAATCAAGCACGCAGTTTATGACTTCTCTTCCTAAATATTCACAAGATTTCCGTGTAATAATTTTTTACAGCACGAACACCAGGCACCGGTCCAGCATCCGTTTCTTTCTTTATTCGGAATAAGCGTAGTTTCTTCAATCTATAGAGGTTATTAAAAGCCACATAATGAAGCTAGACTCCCATCTTGTTAACCTCCCTGCCTTTCCCCTTTCTTCTGTCTCTCTAGACTCACCAATTATTATACAAAAAAAACCTCCTTCATCATTCGTTTTAATTGGCCCCTCATAAAATATCCTATTGGCACCCAGGTATCGATAAATAAATAAACCGTTTACACAAGGGAAACGGAAGGCTAGATTTTCTTTCGTGAATTTCGGGCCGTACGGTCGAAGTCGGACGCCTGAAAATATCTTGTCTCACATTTGCGTAGGGATAGTCTCCTGTAAGTTGCTGGGTACCTTTGGTTCTCTGGGGGTGTATATGGTCCGAAGATCTCGATCACGCACTTTATTGCAAAGGACACTATTCAATTTTGCGTGTAGTCTTATTTTTAGCAGCAAACAATAACCTGGGCAAATGTTTTCAAAATCCTTCGCGTGACAGGGCGGCGTCGACGCCCTTCTTTCCTACACTCACTCAGTATACTGTGGTCATGATCGAGTTTAATGCGAAAGTGTCAGAAAACGCGATTGGAAACTACGGCATTGACTCCAGAAATAGCAGAGGATGTATGATGGCAGAATTCCTGATATAGAATCGACTCTGAACAATGACATTCATCCGGAAGCTCCATGGAAGAAAATGGACCATGAAAAGCCCTAGAGGGGGAACGAGAAATGAAAGAGAATTCATACTCTGTGTCGTCCGCAGCATACCGCAGGATGTAGAAGTGTTAGCTAAGATGAAGGCTAGTGAACACAGGATAGTGAGTTAAGTTGAAATGGGAGGCATTTTTAGTGCAATGTGTCGCGAAATTATAACGTTTACTGTCTTTAATATAAGCTTTACAAATAAATAATTCGCGAACCCGCCTTTTTTTCGCTATTTCCCGGTGTCGTACGCCGTTTTGCCGGTGTCCTGTGTGTAATGAACAAGGCACCTCGTTTATGTTTGCTGAAATTAAGCGCAGTGCAATGGGCGATGAGTAGGCGAATTCTAAGGTGTGTGGGTGAAATGTAGCCTTTGCGAGAAATTACGTATGCAAGTGCTCCGGGGCATTAACGAGTGTGTTTTACAAAAAAGGGCAAAATTTAGCCCGCTGCCTTGACGTAACTAAAAACTCCAGCAAGATGAAATTTAAGAAAGATGTGTGAAATCTGTGACAAATTAGTGTGCGAAGTGAAATGACCATGGTCAAGTACAATTCTTGTAAACAAAAAGAATCTTAAACATGTTCTCGAAAGCCTTAGGTGAACGTTTTACGCTATGTTTCCTAGCGTCCTGAGGGAACTGTGCAATACACACACTTTGCATTTTGGTGAAAATAAGGCTAACGTTATCAGTCATGGGTGGGCAAAATTTAATAGTGTCTTTTGCAATAAAGTGCGTGATCGAGATCTTCAGACCGTATAGGAGGAGGAGGAGGAGAAGGAAAAGAAGGCAGGGAGGTCAACCAGACGCACGTCCGGTTTGCTACCCTACACGGTTAGGTTCTTTGTCTCTGAAAATGGTCTGCTATCTAATCGATTTGACGCACTCCGAAGAACGTCGCGTTCGATGCCATAAAGATTACAAAAACAAAACACGGGCTCGATTGCCTCTTCGCGGTTGCATGAGTCACAGATAGGTGTGTCGGACATACCAATAAGGAATGAGGAGTCTTTCGCAAAAGCCACCCCTAACGAGTGGCGACACAGTAAAGTTGCGTCACGGCGTGAGAAGTGCGATGGAATCTGCAGCTTCAATGTTGGATCCAGCCGGTGGAGACGACAGTTCGAGAAAATCGGGGTGTTCCGCGAACTTTCAGTCTTGGTTTGAGCAGGTAAACGAAGACCCCTCGCAGTGGCTGTCCTCGACAAGGGAATTGGAAAGGAAGAGAGAAAGAGAGAAGGCAGCGATGGTTAACCAGGAATGCGTCTGGTTGGCTACCCTATACTCTGGGGGACGGAAAAGAGGGGATAGAACGATGAGATAGAGGAACTGTCAGGGTTTCTTTATGGGCTGACCGGGTGGAATCATCAGCAAATTCATTACCGACGATGCCACAGTGCCACGGAAGCCATTGGAAGATGAAGGGATGTCCGTTTATGAGGGCTTGATGGAGCACCTCTCTAGTCTCGAACACCAGTTGTCCGTGGGTCTTGCGTCGGAAGGCTGACTGCAGACTATGAAGGGCTGTATGCAGTCACGAAAAACGGCCCACTTTATAAGTTTTACTTGTGCGATGCAATTAACAGCGGCACGTAGGGCGGCAAGTTCTGTTGCCGTAGAGCCGACTGTGCGGCCGGGATGATAGCACCGCCTGTGGAGCTGGCGGCTGAGGCAGATCCATCGGTGTAAATGTGCGTTCTTTGTTCAAATGCCTCGTTCATAGGCGTATCTAACGGGAGGGGGGGGAAGGAGGGGGGGGGGCGCTTGCCCCCTCACTGTCAAAAGTGGGGGGGGGGCAAAGTGTGCCATTTGCTCCCCCCCCCCCCCTTTTTGACAGCGGGTACTCTCGGCTGCATGCTGCAAAGTCCAACAAAACTACAACTGAAGCTAAATTTTCCTTCGTAATAGAGTGGGCATGTCAGCAATGCTTTTCTTTACTGCGTATCCCCTGCTTGGGCAGCGAGGATTGTCTTTTGTGTCTCCTCAGGACGCGCGGTAGTGGACGACACGCGGGATTCTCCGTACACGCTCGCGTTGAGGGGAAGCCTGGCGCTGAGCAGTTCCCGCCCTAACAAATGCCAGCTTGAGATACTTCCATCATGCCCAGTGTTTTGGGACCCCTGTATCGGTATTTGAAAACAAAATCAGCTATTTAACACGCGGGCTGAGGGGAGGTCAGGATAACCTATTATATCAGCCGCGCCAACGACTGGTGTGGTCTACGGTATGAAACCGTTGGATTTCAAGTGCTGAAACTATTTAATCTCTGTCGACGACAGCCTACATAGCGTTGCAGTCTCAGTATCTTATCACCATCAAAAGTCTAATAGTTAAACCTCTTACAGGTATAACTGTCGAGTTTCACTGTCTAATCACGACTTATTGTAGATATTTCGTGAAAGTGCACCTTGGTCGAACGTGCAGAGCCATTCAAATACTAATAGAACACTGACTTGAATTTTTTTCTAAAGGCTTGTGTCACTTCTGACCTTGTCGATTTCATTTCAGGCTGTTTCTAAATAAGAGCTACACTAATAATTGTATCCCAGCAGGAGCAAGAACAGCAGATGTTTTATATTTTGAAAAAATGAGGGCCACTTTTTGGTGGCGTGTATCGAAAATTTGTCCTGTGTAGGTTGCTTATGTGCTCCGAAAACAGTTACTGAATAGTCTCTTTCGCCCAATTTTTATGCGTTATACACGGCATTTATTTGTTTTCCCCCGGTATCCTCGGTGAACTATGCGGGGCATGGGTTTTTATTTATTTGAAGTACGAAGAAATGTTCTGAATGACGAGCGATAGATGTTTATCCTGTGTAGGTTCATTACAGTATTTGTAGAAAGTTATTCGTGGGGGCGTTCCAGGGAGTCATACTGCCGCTAATTGTAATGTTCCCAAGACTTCTAAAGCAACAGCACGAGATACGGTTGTAATTCCCTGAAAATAGAGATAATTTTAAGCGCATTGCATTGCCAAACATTCACTTTTCTGCTTTTAATGCAAGCGTTGTAGATAATTGCTAAACCCTCGTTTTTCCATGTATTTTCGTGCATCATACGAGATTCGTAGTTTGTTTCTCCGGTGCCCTCTCTGAGCTAAACATTCTGTTTATATCTGGGGATAGTGAAGGGCATGGTATGGGTAATCTGTAGGCAATGTTTCAAATGGGTGGTTTAAATGTGCATTTTCCAGTAGAATACGTATGCAAGTGGTCCATTGCATTATAGTCTGTTTTACGAGCGTTGAAAAGCTTAGACGGGGCTGCGCTGGCATAATTACAACTACAACTGAGATCAAATTTTGCGAATATAAGGGGAACCATACGCCAAGTTATTGTGCGATGGTAAATGCGTGTTGATCAAATACAGGTTGAAAAAAATGTAACCACTTGTTCGAAAGTATCACGCTGCTGCTAAGTTTCTCAATGTTCCAAGAGAACTCTGCGTTTCAGATATTCTATACTTTGAAGGAATACGCAGGTTTTAAGTGCAATGTTTCGCGTAGTTTTAACGTTTCTGGCTTATTTAGAAGTATTACCAATTAGTATTGAACCCTCATATTTTATTTATTTTTACTTTTTCATGCATGATACGCGTATACCAGGTTCGCCTGGCGTCCTCACTGAACTAAAGGAGGCACCTTCGTTTTGTTTGGTGACTGCAAGGACAAGTTAATAGGTGATGTGTAGGTGGAGTTCAGAGTATATGGGTAATTGGGGGCTTTCGCAATTAATTACGTATGCAAGCACTCTAGAATATTATGAGCGTGTCTAACGAGTGAGGAAGAATTGAGCCCGCTGTCATGGCAGAAGCCACCAAGACCAAATTTAGCGAAAATTGATGGCATGCTATGGAAACTGTCTCTGTGCGAAGTTAAATTTAGCCGGATCATACGCAGCCTTTGTAAAAAGATTCTTATTCAAGTGTTAAAGCGTGTGATATGGCAGCTATCAGCTATGCTTCCCAGTGTCCCGACATAGCTGTAGGTTACAGCAGGTTTATATTTTCGGGAAAGGGGAGGGGGGACATGGTAACTGCAATGTGCGACAAAATTGATACGTTCCTGATCCAGCTAGAAGCGTTGCAAATAATTATTGAGCCGTCATTTTTCTGTCCCTACTTTCAGGCGTCATAACACGTTCAGGCTTTGTTTCAGCGATGTCCTCGGTGAACTAAGCAAGACATTTTGTTTATATTTGGCGAAAAGAAAGGGCGCGTTACGGATAATATGAAGGTAAACTTTAAAGGCAGGGGACCTATTATGACATTTGCAGTAAATTACGCATTGAAGTGATCCGGAGCTTTATGAATGTGTTTTGCGTACAAATGATTTATCACGTTGCTCTGGGAGAACTGTGAACAAAACCGATATCAAATCTAGAAGAAATTGAATAGTGGGCGAGGGGGAGGGAGGACACCATGGTAAATGTTATGGCGAAGTAACATGTGTGTTGATGAATTACTGGCTGTTTAAAAATTACCAACAAGAAGTGCTCCAAAGGATTACCTGCGGGCAAAGTTTCAAATGGTACAGTCATATGCGGGCAACCTTTTAATGTATGCGATATAATTACAAAAAAGTGAAAGCTTTCTTGCAACTGTTCGAAGGAAACACTCTCGCTGAAAATCAGGTTGTTACACACATCTGCTGTCATTTTTTCTAGTGAATATTGCAAGTAATTTATGGCGATTGTACTTCGTTGTGTAGAACCTAGACAAGACTATTACCTAAACTAGCGATACATTTAGGGCTGTAGACTTAAAGAACAAGTACAATTTCTCGTTTAATTATTAATATTGTTTGTAGCAAGTGTACATTTTTGTGCACGCTGTACTGCTGCTACTGAGTGCGATTCGAGACCTCTGTGAGACGCTCACTGCCTTGTGTTCCTGCATCACCTTGAAATTTGATATAGTTGCCATAAATAAATGCAAATTCAAATAATTTTGTCGTACCGCCATGGCTCACCATGTGTGTGGTTGATAAATAGGTCGGTGCCTGTGAAATATAAAATAATTGACAGGCACATTTCCAGGCTCTTTCACCTATTATAGTAGTAATTCGCAAAAAAAAAGATATATATAGTGTGCCCCCCCCCCCCCCCCCCCCCCCCCCCCCCGCACTCGAGAAATAGATGGTACGCCACTGGCCTCGTTGAGCAATGACAATGTCAACTGTCGTAGAGTCACAGTGGAATGACGGTTCTTCTTCGTAATTTCCGGAATTTTGAGGTGTACTTGTGGCTGTCGTAGGTACCACAGAGGTAACAGTGGTCTTGCTGCTGGTGTAAAGCCCAACGGAAGGCAGCCTTGATGTGTCGCAGCAGGTTTGGAAAATGGGGCTTGAGGTCTTTGTGCCTGCAAAGCAGCAATCTAGTGACTGGGCACGCGACGCGCATGTCGAATGTGTGCTCTGAGGTTCTCAACTGTGATGTATGTTGGAATCAAGTAGCCTTTAGCAATCATGGTTGTCGCATGAGTCGAGCCCAGAAACAGTGTTCTGTACAGCTTGGACCGTACCGAATGCAGCATTCCCGATGTTTTCCCGCGCCGGAACTTCATTATGTACACAATCGAAATTAGTCCCCGCTTCGGGTAGATGCAGGGGAGGCTTCATGAAAGGTCCCTGTCAAAATCACACCACCAACTCCACAAACGAGGCACTGGTGTGTTCATCGAAAAATGCTCGTTAATCGCCTTTACGCGCACATCCATGATACCGTACCCCTATTTCTCTCAATGGCGAGGCTATCACATACGAGAAGTTTTATCACTTCCGACCATATACAATTGACTTTTACTAGCTGTGCGAAATTTTGCATTCAGAAATTTTCATGCGCGTGGATACAAGTTTTGCGAAAAATTTCTTAAGCAACAAGTGTCACACTGCCTCTATCAGCTACGTATTCAAAGGTTGCGGGAGAACTCAGCGTTGCACAGTCTTTATACGAAGTACGCCCGGTGTTCTCGGTGAACTAAATGAGGCACCTTGTTTCTGTTGGGTGAAAGTAAGCGCCAGATATAGGGAAAGTTAAATGTCGCTGGGTTTGTTTCGGCCTTTACTATAAATTACGTACGCAAGCACGCGGCACCGTTAAAAATATTCTACGCAGAGTTGAACCCGTGTTCCTGGCAGAACAAAAATGCCCCTGAGATAAAATGTAACGAAAATGGAGTAAACCTGTGGCAAATGCGTGGGTGATAAATATTGCGCTTGCGGTAAATTTAAGGAAGTGCCACACGGCCGTTATCGCGTATGCTTTCCAATAATCCGAGATAACGAATGATCCTCATGCATCTCGAATGGTACCGTGAACAACCGAAAGTTTGGCCGACGCTATGGAGGGATTGCGATGAGGCCGTTCATCGTTAAAGCAGGAAAAATTGGGAAACGACCTAGACGAATGTTTCACATCAAGCCATCCTAGACGCGCTAGGGCCCGTATTTCGATGGATCCGAAGGTACCTGACACGACGGTCCTTGTTTGCACAGGTCGCCCACTTTTAGATGAATCACTTTGTTACTATTCAAGAGCCCACAGCAGCTGATGGTTAGCAAAAAAGAGAGAGAGAGAGAAAACTAGTCTTTCAGTTATCAGCATCGTGATTGTGCGTCGTATCAGGCACGTTTCCTTCGTGAATTTGATGAAACGTTGAAGTTATACCGGCCTAAATACTGATGACGTGTGTCCCATAATAGTGGGAGATGTCCCATATACGTAGAAAATGGACCGATCACTACACGTGCCATGGCGTCCTCCAGGATGGTGTTTTAAGACCTATTCTTTTGAACCTCGCGCTTCTTGGGCTTGCCAAATCCCTACCAGATACGGTAGGGACGCAGCCATCTGACATCAACTCAGTGTCGGTTGCGTTCTTTCGACCCCTCAACTGTAACTGCGGCTGTTAGCTGGTTTTCCCTAAAGTAAACAGAGTTGTGTCGCTTACGCCGGGGCGTTGCATTCACCATTGCATATTGATTCGCGATTGTAATGGCCGAGCGCAAAGCCTGCGGTGTAGAGGAGAGTATGGTACACCCGCTAGGCTACTGCCCGTCCTGTGAAAATAAAACACATGACCTATGCACTTCTCCAAAATCAGCTAGAAGGAAACACTTTCACATTGAACAAGGCGTCGTAAGTCGCAGCTACGGAAGTGTTGTTGCAATTTCTGAAGGTTACCAGACTGAGTGACCGTCTTTGATACAGAGCAGTGAACTGTCACTGGGTCAGCGATATCAACAGTGGATTTCTCTTCTTACCCTAATCTTTTCCCTCCCTTTCCCCCTCACCCAGTGCAGGGTAGCCAACCGGGCTCAGTCGCGGTTGATCTCCCTGCCTTTCATTTATCTTTTTTCCTCTCTCTCTAGGTAACTCGTCTTTTACACGATGTTTATGTCGGCTGGAAAGGGGGTGGTCATGCTGAGTGCAATGTGGGACAAAACGTCCTGGCCTGATTGACGCGTTTAAAATAATTATAGAACCCTCATATTCCTTCAGCGTTAAATCATGTTCTTAGTATATATTTACGTCGTCGAAATAAGCCAAAAGACATCTTGTTTAGGTTTGTTTAAAATTAGACGCAGGTTATCGCTATTGTGGGATCGAATCACGTATGCAGGCTATCCGGACCTTTATAACTGTACTGTGTGTTACGAAGAAGGCGGGGACAAATAGTCCCATAGATTTTCCATGCAGTTTTTACTGTATGTATATCGCTATCTAGCCTTTTGCCTATCTGATCTCAATCTTAACTTTCGCATTTAACACCTCTATCACTATACTGTCCCATTACCTAAACTTGCAGTGACTCCTGTTCTATTAATCTCCACCCTGCTTTTCTTCCAGCAATACTTTATGGTCTTACTTCTCAGTAGACCATAAAAAAAATTATGGTCGCTTAGCGGAAAACAATGAAGGGGAGCGCCACCGATTCCGTGTTTTGCGCTAAGCGACCATAATTTTTTATGGTGTACTGAGCAATTTGAACCGACTAGCTTACTACTCTTACTTATCTGGAAGCGATCTGGCAGGTAGCACCTATCGGCAAAGTCGAAGGATGGGCAGCCACGAAAAGTACAAATACAGCTCCCGGCTCTCATTGCGCTACATCTCTAGTTTTCTGACGCACGCGTGAAGCTTCGTTAAGAATAGCCTCCCGCACGCAAAACTACCTTATGCTAAAAGTCCCTGAACTGTACATTCAGTAAGAGGATGGTACTGTTTCAGCAGAATTGTTCGGTTATATTGCGTGCAATTCGCAAGACAGTGTGTGTTGCTTCCTTTGACCATCAGAGGATAGCGTACTACTAGGCGCAGATGAAGAGGAACGTGTTCGCAGTGATCGAACAGCTAGGCGAGCTCACGCTCTTTTTTGGACCCTCAGCACGTGCGATCTCCACATTGAGTGCCTGCTCGAACTCATCGCGAGAGTCCTAGAGCAAGTCGAGGTGCACAACGCCGCAGAGTCGATGCCATAGCAAGCGACGTCCAAAATGCTTCGCACAACCTCGATCACCACAGTACGTAGGATCTGAATAAGTTTTAACAGATGAGCTGTTTAAGCCGGCGGTTAGTCCGTGCGTCGTCGGAAAAAAATGTGGGCCGATCCTGGCGGCCTGTGCAGGAAGGGTCCAAGCGCAATGGCACAGACCCCTGTGAACTAGCGAAGCTGAGAATGGTTGGGACTGCTTAAGCTTAGTCAGTCATCGATAACGAATCAATAGCAATCGATAAATTCCGGAAAATACTTGGGATTACTTAGTAGTGCTTAGCCTAGCCCAAAAGCCAGGACTACCTAGGTGCCCACTAGCTCCCCTGTCTCTAGCATTGCGCCTCCAGTGCAAGCTGCGCTAGTTTTTCTTCGTTGAATAACGTTAAATACATATTTTGTGGAAAGTTACATATTCAAGTGTTGCACATGCCTCAGGTATCCGCGATGTTTCCCAGATTCCCCAAACAACCTAACCAATCTCAAAGTGAGCGTTAATAAAGCAACCGTTAAGGTGAATGTGGCGAAACTTTCATGTCATCCGCGGCTCAATGATAAACGTCGATAATAATTACTGAGCACTCGTTCTTTTCATGCGTCATAAGCGGTTCACAGTTGGTACTTCCTGTGTCCTCGGTGAACTAAGCACAACACATATTGCTTACATTTCAAGAGAATAAGGGGCATGGCTTGAGCAACATGCAGGCAAAGTCTAAAGTGTGCGGGTTAACTGCGGCCTTTGCAAATAAAATACGTGCAGAGCTGACGTTACCAGCGTCGTCAGCGCAACCTTTCAACGAGTACGCACGTGCTGTCGCGCAGTGCTACCGAGTACCAATCTCACTAGTTGTAGTCATCCATTTATAGGGGATTTACACGAAGCGGGAAAGGATGTGGTCATGTTGAGTGCAATGTGGGACAAAACGTCCTGGCCTAGACGTGTTTAATATAATTACCGTGCCTTCTTTCGGCGTTTTATGTATTTACCTCGTCTAACGGTCGCATTTCGATGGGGGCGAAATACGAAAACACCCGTGTACTTAAGATTTATGTGCACGTTACGGCGTGCCTCATAATCATATAGTGGTTTTGGCACGTAAAACCCCATAAATGTTTTTTTTAACTCAGCCAAAAGACATGTTCTTTATGTTTGTTTAAAATTATACGCATTACTTGCAAGAAACGGGCCAATATGCTTATATTTAATAATTTTAGCATAATTTCATGCTGAAGTTATGCCGCGTGAGAATCCAAGCGAATTTTAAAAAAATGTGCAGAGCAGGCGACAGCTGTGTTGGGAATGTATTCCTCTCTAACTGTTTCTCGATAATTCCACGGGGGTAAATGCCACTCTCTTGTGTTTTTTTTTTTTTTTTTTATATTTCAGGCTTATTTCAGCTACGCCGTAAACATACTGCATGTGTTTGCAAGCCTTTAACCAACACCCGGAGTGACCCACGGAGCTGCACAAAGTATTTATTTTCAACCCGTGCAGAAGTGCCTGGAGTTGGGTGCTTGGAGCAGTCTTCCGTGCGAGTCCGGGTGCCACCAGAAGTCCTCCTAGCCAGCTAAAGCAGGTAAGTGCAGACGGGCTCTTCGCGGTGCGTCTACCGTCAGTCAAAGAGCGTCGCGCTGTCTAAAATGAACTGCCACACATTGACTCGTTAACTTGAATGTCGGGGCTTAGTTGTTGTGATTCACAGTGTGCGCTAGCGACATACAACTCCTGCATAGTGAACGAATAACAGCGCGAAAAGGCAAGGACGAAAGGAGGCATGTGTGTGTCCCCTTCTGGCCCTTGTCTTTTCGCGCGGTTATTCGTTCACTATGCAGGAGTTGTATGGCGCAAACGTGGGGGCCATGATCGGCAAATCATAAAAGAAAAAAATTAGCGCGGGCTCCTGCCCATTTGGAGAGGGGCCCGGGGGATAGCGAGGAGAGACTTTGTGAAAAAACACAAAGCCTCGCCTTATCCCCACACTCCGGTCCGAGTGGCGGACCACGCCGAACCCGATCACTGCTGCGGCTCATCACTGCGGCTCCCGGGATTCGAACGTGGGCCCTTGCGAGTGCCACCGGCGACACTCTATCCACTCGGCTACCGGAGCGGCACGTTAATCGCCTTACGAAAGGCGACCAGCTGTGTGATGCGCAGGCTGCTTGGGGTGAGGGGGAACAGTGCGTGCTACGTCAACGCCTGCGCCCGACTGGTGTTCGCTTATCGTCATCCCGCGATGTCTGAGTTAGACGGATTAAATGCGGCGCGAACTGTGCTGTTCGCCGGCACTCTCAGGAAAGGAAGCGGCGGTTTGCGCATGTGCGAGCCGTCTTTGCGTTCCGCTGTGCTTTATCTGCGGTTGAGCAAGGTTTCATCAATGATGAAAGGAAAAGTGCAGCAGGTTTATAGAAGACAGGGCATATTTCTTCGGGCTCTATAGTTGCACAGCAGCAGTGCGTCTTTAACCGCATAATGTGAGCGGGAAAGAAATATACCGCCTGATCCATAGTGTTATGTGCACATGGAATGTTGTAGTTACGCCATGCCATTGCAATTCCTGTACGCTGCACTGTTGCCGTCAGTGGTACCGTGCGAATGGACGCAAGGGAACCACATGGCGTCTTTACCGCCATGCATGACGATGGTTGATCATTTACGATTGAGGGCAATGCCTGGTCCATCTGAGTCGCTTCTGCAGACGATATGGCACACTGAAATGAAAGTATTGTAAATGCCCTCCTATACTTAAAGTGACTGCCAGTTGCGGCTATGAACCATAGTATATCAGGGATGGATATGGGCTGTTTCGCAAATTTTACCGTAATTTAACCACAAGCAGCGGCTAGTTCGAACTTCAGAATTCAAGCTATAAGAGCGCGATAGGATGAACAAGGTAATTACGTTAGAAGGTCGTTGCCTCCAGGACTGTTTGTCCCTGTCCCTGTTTCACCGGCGGCCTCTTGATATGTAAGTGCCTGTGACCATCTCCAGCTTAGGTAGTTTATATCGATACTCAAAATTCCCGGAGCATGTTCGCCTGTGTTGTCCCGCTGCCGCTGTTTTCCTAGTAGGTGTAGCAATCGCAAATACAAGAGTACTTGCATACTTCCAGCCACTTAGCTGCCCACTAGTGTGGCGAATATTTGCAAGTGCGCCGATGGCGCTATTTGTTCGTCATACACTGTTGTCATACTATGCCAATTTTGGTACCTACCAAGTTAACGATACGTTCCTGAGAGCATCAAGACGTAGGCGGCTAGATAGATACTGTCAAAGTGGCAAATGTTCGCCAAGAAATGATTCGCATTTAAAAGAATCTGTTTGCTGCACAGAACAGTGCAGGTCTATTTAAAGCTGCGTCATAACGTAACCAAACATAATTTAACCAACACGAGTGACCCTCGGAGCTGCACAAAACATTGCTTTAATTTCAACCTGTGCAGGAGTCTGTGCAGTTGCGTTCTCGAGCCGTCGTCCGTGGGAGTCCCGGTACCACCAGACGTCCTCCTAGCCAGCAGGTGAGTGCAGCCGTGTTCTTCATGTTTCATTCAGATAGCGTCGCGCTAGTTAAAATGAACTACCGCTCCGTAACTGAATGTGAAAGCGTATTTGTGGTGATCGACAGTGTGCAAATGCCTTTGCGCTAGCGACATTCAACTCCTGCATAGTGAACGAATAACAGCGCGAAAAGACACGGACCAAAGAAGGCATGCGTGTGTCCCCTTCTGGCCCTTGTCTTTTCCCGCGGTTATTCGTTCACTATGCAGGAGTTGTAAGGCGCAAACGTGGGGGCCATGATCGGCGAATGCATAAAAGAAAAAAATTTAGCGCGGGCTCCTGCCCATTTGGAGAGGGGCCCGGGGGATAGCGAGGAGAGACTTTGTGAAAAAACACAAAGTCTCGCCTTATCCCCACACTCCGGTCCGAGTGGCGGACCACGCCGAACCCGATCACTGCTGCGGCTCATCACTGCGGCTCCCGGGATTCGAACGTGGGCCCTTGCGAGTGCCACCGGCGACACTCTATCCACTCGGCTACCGGAGCGGCACGGTAATCGCCTTACGAAAGGCGACGAGCAGCGTGATGCGCAGGCTGCTTATCGCCCGAGTGAGGGGGAACAGTGCGCGCTACGTCAACGCCTGCGCCCGACTGATCGTCATCCCGCGATGTCCGAGTTAAACGACGGATTAAATGCGGCGCGAACAGTGCTGTTCGCCGGCACTCTCGAAGCGGCGGTTTGCGCATGTGCGAGCCGCCCTTGCGGTCCGCTGTGCATGTACGAATGGCGGTTGAGCAAAGTTTCATCAATGATGAAAGGAAAGCTGCAGTAAGTTCATAAACGGAGAGACAGAGGATAGTTCTTTGGGCCCTGTAGTTGCACAGCAACAGTGCATCTGTAAGCGCATAATGTGAGAGGGAAAGCAATAGACCGCCTGATGTTGTAGTTACAGTTACGCCATGCAATTGCAATTCCTATATGCTGCAATATTGCCGGCAGTGGTACCGTGCGAATGGATGCAAGCGAACCACATGGCGTCTTTACCGTCATGCATGACGATGGTTGACGGTCGATCATTTACGATTGAGGGTAATGCATCCATCTGAGTCGTGTGGTCGCTTATGGACGATATGGCACTCTGAAATGAAAGTAATGTAAATGCTCCTATACTCAAAGTGACTGCCAGTTGCGGCTATCAACCATGGTATATCAGGCATAGATATTCGTTGTTTCGCAAATTTTACCGTAATTTAACCACTAGCAGCGGTCAAGCATGGAACAAGCTTGGAATTAATTCGCAGGATGACACCAGTTTCGAGATATTAATTCCCGAACTTTGCGGAGAAATGCATTGGCGTTCACGTAATTTTGTGCTTCAATGCATAAAGCTGCGTTTTGTTAAGAAACTAACTGGAACGCCAATGCATTTCTCCGCAAAGTTCGGGAATTAATATCTCGAAACTGGTGTCATCCCGAGAATTCGTTCCAAGTGGATCCACCGTGCGAACTCCACGGCTACAATTTGTAAATTGCGATATGGGCCATCAGGTAATTAGTAAATTTTGTTAATTATTCGATTATGCATTTTAATTTCTTGCGCGCAATGTCCGCCTCTTCGAGTAGACAATTCTAGTTCATCTGCCACAGGCAACCATTACGAATTTTTGAAAGTGTTCGCTGAAACACCCTGTATACAAAAAGTGTGACCTTTCTATATTCCCACTACATGAAGCAGCAGTATGAAGTACCATAATATTGTCGTTGAAACTGGGTGTTGTCTCAACATACGGCTGATAGATACAGGCAGTGATGTATTACGAGCGTTGTAGTAATGTGATGTGGCTTCATCACGGACATATTTTCTTCTCCTGTTTCATGCAAAAATTTCAAATCACACCTCTTGCAAGCTGCCGCGTTGTTGCAAGAGCTGCTTTACGTGACAGCCCTATTATTCGACTACTCCACTCTTGCCTGGTCATAATTTGCGTGAAGTAAAAGAAAACAATCTGACATAAAACCGACACTTTCAACCATAGTGAAGACGGCGGGTGACAGTATTGTCGGGATGTGGTGCACGACCCACTGACGAGAGTGCCAAACACCGTGGCGTTTTATTCGAATACAATCACAGCAACGTTGTAAGAATGTATAACCAATGTTCATACGCATGCATCTTGGCCTCAACTTGCAGGTGTACGTGGAGTTGGAACCTCGAGCCGGTCTCGATGCCACCAGACGTGCTCCTACCGGGCCAGCCCATCCAGGTGTGTGTAGTCTTGTTCGTCACGATTTACGGGCGCCTTGATGAATTTGCCAGCGGTGAAAGAGCTCGAACAAAAATTAACTGCCGCGCGCATCGTACGGTGTGCAGGGACGATTCTGCAATTCGGTGTAATTGCTTTGCAGGCGTGTCGGCTTGTGCAGTAGAATATCTTCTCCGACGGCGGCAAAGAGCGGCCTGTAGTAAAAAAAAAAAAAAGAAGTGGCATGGATAGTAGTTATATGTCTAATAAAGCATAGAAGCGCCCGAAGTAACATGGTTCAGTTTCATTGTGTAAGGAAAAGCGCAGAGGTTCCTTACACAATGTGGGTCAACGATTGTATCAGCCAAATGTAACGAGAATTGCAATTACGTACATTTTGATGCACGGCTTGCGGTGCGGTGAGAAGGTTACGGGTTTGGCAGCAAGTTTTGTGTGCGTCGGTGTGGTTGAATAAATGATTCACCACAAGGAACCTCCACTATGCTTTCCGTGGCTACACACGGTAGTGAATAACCCTTCTTCTTCTCGTTCATGTAATTTTGACCGAAAAGCCCCATGCGGATGTGGCAAGCATGGAAACCAATACCACTGGCAGGAATTGTGCCACGACCACTTCGAATGTCGATGAGCTAGCCAATAGAGTACTGCGGTTGCCTTCTTTCGACAGAAGCAGCGATGTATGGCTTCTACTGTGCTGTTTGATATGTGTGAAGGTTGGTCTAACAGACATCGCTCCCTCACCGTGTACACTGCGTGCAAGCACGGTCTGTTTCCACAGCGATGCGCTTACCGCGTGGTTATGACGTGGTGTGCTTGGGCCCTAGCGGTCGGTTTTCATTGACATCAAGCAGAAGGCGAAGAATATGATAGCTCAGGCACTAAAAAAATACGTCAGACAAAATGTTTGCCGTGCTCTTATCGTAACATTTAGATCACCAATTAGAATATTCGTCTACTTGTAGCACGCTAGTAAAACTGTCATATTAAATCCGGCTTATACAACGCTAAAGACTTGCGTATCGCGACGCCCTGTGCATAGTTGCGCGCATTCGGTTGGGTCCATGCTTAATGGCGTCTCGTATAGCAGTTGCGATTCCAAGTCCTTGCATTCGTAGTGGAAATATAACAGATGAAACAGCCACATTTCTGCAACCATCTCGTCTTCCTTTTCTCATCAGGATGGCCATTCTGTAGCTTTCATTAGACTGTCACTTTGTAGCACGAGTGCTGTGTTACCAGCCTTAGCATTCATTGATCCGCGCAGAGTGTGGTACGTAAGTAAGAAATGCGGAGCTCTGTCCTAGTGCTCATGCAATATGTGTCTTTGCAGACGTGACACTCCTACGCCGCTGACAAGATCGAGCCACAACTAGGCACCCACGCACGACCGAGAGGGCCGCCCGGCACATATTGGACTCATTCGTGAAATCAGGTCCGGCCCCAGGGAGCACGAATGTGCACCCTAGGGCCATGACTTTGTCTAGGGGGCCCAAAATCACCGGAATTCTTCCGGGTATACTCATTGACCCTAATAAAGCAGTGAAACATGGCAGCCTTGCTCAAAGACAAAGCGCATACTAGTC
Source organism: Dermacentor silvarum (assembly GCF_013339745.2). Taxonomy (NCBI): domain Eukaryota; kingdom Metazoa; phylum Arthropoda; class Arachnida; order Ixodida; family Ixodidae; genus Dermacentor; species Dermacentor silvarum. Next base: position 48,429,493 of record NC_051164.1, on the reverse strand, counting down.
GGCAGATAAGTGGCCGGAAGTATGCAAGTACTTTCTGGCGTCAGATAAAATTCGCTGAACTGTCGAAACTGATAATCAAGAAGTAAGGGATATCCGAAATTATAACGTGAAAAGATTGAGGACGCAGCATGAAATCAGTGAGAAGTAAACTTGGCCTAGGGCAAGGAAAAATGTATGCACTGAAATATAAGCAGCGTACTGTCACCAGCAATTTCGGTGACACAGTAAAAGCAGCGGAAGAATTCCATACTGACCTGTACAGCGCCCAAAACAGCCAAGCTACTTTCATTCGAAGTAGTGAACAGGACACATAGGCTCCTTCTATAACTAGCGATGAAGTTAGAAGGGCCTTGAAAGACATGACCAGGGGAAAAGCTGCTGGAGAAGATGGAATAACAGTCGATTTATTCAAAGATGGACCAGATATCATGCTTGACAAGCTTGCGGCCCTTTATACATACTGCCTCACGGCTTCAAGTGTACCAGAAAGCGGGAAGAATGCCAACATTAGGTCCATAAGCATAACCAGTATCGAGAATATCCATGTCAGCAACCAGGTAATAGAGAAATCTGCCGAGTACAATCAACCTGAAATGAAACAATGAAAAAGCATTTGATTCAGTAGAGATACCAGCAGTCATACAGGCATTGCGTAATCAATGAGTACATGAGGGGTACGTGAATATCTTGGCAAATATCTACAAGGATTGCACAGCAACCTTAGTTCTCCACAAGAAAAGCAGAAAGATACCCATCAAGAAAGGGGTAGACGCAACCTTCGGTTTGCAGATGACATTGTCCTATTCAGCAACAATGGGGACGAATTACAGCAAATGATTGAGGACATTAACCGAGAAAGTGTAAGAGTGGGGTTGAAAGTTAATATGCAGAAGACAAACATAATGTTCAATAGCCTGGCAAGGAAACAAGAATTCAGGATCGCCAGTCAGCCTCTAGAGTCTGTAAAGGAGTACGTTTATCTAGGTCAATTACTCACAGGGAACCCTGATCATAAGAAGGAAATTTACAGAAGAATAAAATTGGGTTGCATTGCCAAATCCTGACTGGGAGCTGACCACTGTTGTTGAAAACGAAAGTGTACAATCATTGCATTTGCATTCTACCGGTGCTAACATATGGGGCAGAAACTTGGAGGTTAACAAACAAGTAAAGGAGCGCACAAAGAGCGATGGAAGGAACAATTGTTAGGCCTAACATTAAGATACAGGAAGAGAGCGGTGTGGATCAGAGCCGATACTCTAGTTGACATTAAGTGGAAGAAATAGAGCTGGGCAGGCCATGTAATGCGTAGGATGGATAACCGGTGGACCATTAGAGTTAGAGAAGGGATGCGCAGTCGGCAGAAAACTAGGTGGGGTGATGAGGTTAGGAAATTTTCAGGCGCAAGACAGGGGTAATTGGAGATCACAGGTAGAGACCTTCGTCCTGCAGTGGACATAAATATAGGCTGGAGACTGTCACAGGTTCTTGCATACTCACTAGCATATTGAGAGGTCGCCAGTGCAACGAGACCTTCTAACGTAATTCCCGTGTATATCCTATCGCGCTCTTCTAGCACCAAGCAATTGTGCCGTTCGAACCGCTGCTTGTGGTTAAATTACGGGAAAATTTGCGAAATAACCCGTATCCATCCCTGATATACCATGGTTCATAGCTGCAACTGGCAGCCACTTATAAGTATAGGAGGGCATTTACCACACGACTTTGCACGGTACCACTGCCGGCAATATTGCAGCATACAATAACTGCAATGGCACGGCGTAACTGTAACTACAACATCAGGCGGTCTATTCGTTTCCCTCTCACATTATGCGGTTACAGACGCACTGTTGCTGTGCAACTATGGGGCCCGAAGAAATATGCCCTGTCTCTTCTTTATAGACCTACTGCAGCTTTCCTTTCATGATTGATTCGTACAGTGGCGCACCGACCCGGGGGGGGGGGGGGGGGGGGGGGGGGGGGTTCGGGCGTTGTAACCCTGCACCCACACCAGTCCAACGTGTACATTCAGGGCTCTGTTCACATTGTCATTACAATTCAGGAGGTGGCTTGAGGTCGAATTTTCCTGATTAACAAAAACACTCTATCAGTGTCTTGTATTTATTCATGCACTCTTAAATTACGTTGGGTAAAACGCTGAAGAAATCAACATCGACATCGTCCTTGGTGTCATTATTAGTATAACTATTAGGCATTTTATTTGTTGTTGGATTCTTCTGGCTATAAAGCAAGGCAATTGCATATAGTGCAAAGTGCTTGCTCCCCCCCCGGCAGAGATCCTGGGTGCGCTACTGGTACAGGTAGCGGAACGCAAAGGCTGCTCGCACATGCGCAAACCGCCACTTCCTTTCCTGAGTCGGCGAACGGCGCTGTTCGCGCATCGTTTAACTCAGATATCGCGGGATGACGATAAGCGAGCACACCAGTCGGGCGTTGACGTAGCACGCACGGGCGATAAGCAGACTGCGCATCGCGCAACTGGTCGCCTTTCGTAAGGCGATTACCGTGCCGCTCCGGTAGCCGAGTGGATAGAGTGTCGCCGGTGGCACTCGCAAGGGCCCACGTTCGAATCCCGGGAGCCGCAGTGATGAGCCGCAGCAGTGATCGGGTTCGGCGTGGTCCGCCACTCGGACCGGAGTGTGGGGATAAGGCGAGGCTTTGTGTTTTTTCACAAAGTCTCTCCTCGCTATCCCCCGGGCCCCTCTCCAAATGGGCAGGTGCCCGCGCTAACTTTTTTTTCTTTTACCATTCGCCGATCATGGCCCCCACGATTGCGCTGGCGCCATACAACTCCTGCATAGTGAACGAATAACAGCGCGAAAAGACAAAGACCAGAAGGGGACACACACATGCCTCTTTGGTCCGTGTCTTTTCGCGCTGTTATTCGTTCACTATGCAGGAGTTGAATGTCGCTAGCGCAAAGGCATTCGCTACACTGTCGATCACAACAAATACGCTTTCACATTCAGTTACGGAGCGGTAGTTAATTTTAGCTAGCGCGACGCTCTCTGACTGAAACGTGAACACGGCTGCACTCACCTGCTGGCTAGGAGGACGTCTGGTGGTACCGGGACTCCCACGGACGACGGCTCGAGAACGCAACTGCACACACTCCTGCACAGGTTGAAATTAAAGCAATGTTTTGTGCAGCTCCGTGGGTCACTCGTGTTGGTTAAATTATGTTTGGTTATGTTATGACGCAGCTTTAAATAGACCTGCACTGTTCTGTGCAGCAAACAGATTCTTTTAAATGCGAATCATTTCTTGGCGAACATTTGCCACTTTGACAGTATCTATCTAGCCGCCTACGTCTTGGTGCTCTCACGAACGTATCGTTAACTTGGTAGGTACCAAAATTGGCATAGTATGACAACAGTGTATGACGAACAAATAGCGCCATCGGCGCACTAGCAAATATTCGCCACACTAGTCGGGCAGCTAAGTGGCTGGAAGTATGCAAGTACTCTTGTATTTGCGATTGCTACACCTACTAGGAAAACAGCGGCAACGAGACAACACGGGAGACCGTGCGCCGGGAATTTTGAGAATCGATATAAACTACCTAAGCTGGAGATGGTCACAGGCACTTGCATCTTCACTAGCATATCAAGAGGCCGCCGGTGAAACAGGGACAGGGACAAACAGTCCTGCAGGCAACGACCTTCTAATGTAATTACCTTGTTCATCCTATCGCGCTCTTATATATAGCTTCAATTCTGAAGTTCCAACTAGCCGCTGCTTGTGGTTAAATTACGGTAAAATTTGCGAAACAGCCCATATCCATCCCTGATATACTATGGTTCATAGCCGCAACTGGCAGTCACTTTAAGTATAGGAGGGCATTTACAATACTTTCATTTCAGTGTGCCATATCGTCTGCAGAAGCGACTCAGATGGACCAGGCATTGCCCTCAATCGTAAATGATCAACCATCGTCATGCATGGCGGTAAAGACGCCATGTGGTTCCCTTGCGTCCATTCGCTCGGTACCACTGACGGCAAAAGTGCAACGTACAGGAATTTCAATGGCATGGCGTAACTACAACATTCCATGTTCACATAACACTATGGTTCAGGCGGTATATTTCTTTCCCGCTCACATTATGCGGTTAAAGACGCACTGCTGCTGTGCAACTATAGAGCCCGAAGAAATATGCCCTGTCTTCTATAAACCTGCTGCACTTTTCCTTTCATCATTGATGAAACCTTGCTCAACCGCCATTCGTGCATGTATAGCGGATAAAGCACAGCGGAACGCAAAGACGGCTCGCACATGCGCAAACCGCCGCTTCCTTTCCTGAGAGTGCCGGCGAACAGCGCTGTTCGCGCCGCGTTTAATCCGTCGTTTAACTCAGATATCGCAGGATGACGATAAGCGAACACCGGTCGGGCGCAGGCGTTGACGTAGCACGCACTGTTCCCCCTCACCCCAAGCAGCCTGCGCATCACACAGCTGGTCGCCTTTCGTAAGGCGATTAACGTGCCGCTCCGGTAGCCGAGTGGTTAGAGTGTCGCCGGTGGCACTCGCAAGGGCCCACGTTCGAATCCCGGGAGCCGCAGTGATGAGCCGCAGCAGTGATCGGGTTCGGCGTGGTCCGCCACTCGGACCGGAGTGTGGGGATAAGGCGAGGCTTTGTGTTTTTTCACAAAGTCTCTCCTCGCTATCCCCCGGGCCCCTCTCCAAATGGGCAGGAGCCCGCGCTAATTTTTTTCTTTTATGATTTGCCGATCATGGCCCCCACGTTTGCGCCATACAACTCCTGCATAGTGAACGAATAACCGCGCGAAAAGACAAGGGCCAGAAGGGGACACACACATGCCTCCTTTCGTCCTTGCCTTTTCGCGCTGTTATTCGTTCACTATGCAGGAGTTGTATGTCGCTAGCGCACACTGTGAATCACAACAACTAAGCCCCGACATTCAAGTTAATGATTCAATGTGTGGCAGTTCATTTTAGACAGCGCGACGCTCTTTGACTGACGGTAGACGCACCGCGAAGAGCCCGTCTGCACTTACCTGCTTTAGCTGGCTAGGAGGACTTCTGGTGGCACCCGGACTCGCACGGAAGACTGCTCCAAGAACCCAACTCCAGGCACTCCTGCACGGGTTGAAAATAAATACTTTGTGCAGCTCCGTGGGTCACTCCGGGTGTTGGTTAAAGGCTTGCAAACACATGCAGTATGTTTACGGCGAACTGAAATGAAGCCTGAAATATAAAAAAAAGAAACACAAGAGAGTGGCATTTACCCCCGTGGAATTATCGAGAAAGAGTTAGAGAGGAATACATTCCCAACACAGCTGTCGCCTGCTCTGCACATTTTTTTAAAAATTCGCTTGGATTCTCAAGCGGCATAACTTCGGCATGAAATTATGCTAAATTATTAATTATAAGCATATTGGCCAGTTTCCTGCAAATAATGCGTATAATTTTAAACAAACATAAACAACATGTCTTTTGGCTGAGTTAAAAAACAATTATGGGGTTTTACGTGCCAAAACCACGATCTGATTATGAGGCACGCCGTAGTGGGGTACTCCGGAAAATTTCGACCACCTGGGGTTCTTTAACGTGCACCTAAATCTTAAGTACACGGGTGTTTTCGCATTTCGCCCCCATCGAAATGCGGCCGTTAGACGAGGTAAATACATAAAACGCTGAAAGAAGGCAGGGTAAGGTAATTATTTTAAACACGTCTAGGCCAGGACGTTTTGTCCCACATTGCACTCAACATGACCACCCCCTTTCCAGCTTCGTGTAAATCCCTTATAACTGGATGACTACAACTAGTGCGATTGGTAGCACTGCGCGACAGCACGTGCGTACTCGATGAAAGGTTGTGCTGACGACGCTGGTAACGTCAGCTCTGCACGTATTTTATTTGCAAAGGCCGCAGTTAACCCGCACTCTTTAGACTTTGC